>NC_137109.1:41788552-42069930 GCF_949357685.1 Gobio gobio
GGCTATTGATGACAGTATTGTACCGCCTATCGGTTTAAATGGAGCGAATTCTGGTCCTGTGATTGGCTAGTTTATCCATCCGTCATAAATTATACTTCAGTGGTGTTATCTTATTGGCTGTATAACCGGTCAGTTAACTTATGCACCGCCCACTTTTTGTGAAATTTGACAAGCTAAAAGCTAGTAGGAGAATTCTGAATGAAATGAAAAATCTGCTGTTTGCCTTTATTTCCATTGCATATGTGCAGATTATATAATGAATGATGTTCTAAAATCAATGTTTGCAGCCCCCATTCGCGTTATTTTGATGGGATAAACACTACCACACCCTGTGAAGACAGCTGGAATATTTCCCTTTTCTTTCATTGCATAAGCAATGAACAAATAATTAATAAAGTCATTAAATCAACAAGTAAACAAATACATTGATAATTTTTTTTTATAAACAAGAAAATAATTAAGACTGTAGAAAATAAAAACTTTCTCCACTGGGCTGGCTCTCTTAGTTTGTGGCAAGCTGTTACATATTTTGCTGCTGTTGTTATCAAGCTGGATTTTTCTTCCAAAATATGTTCCATAATTTGGTAATACCATAAAATTTGGTGTTATTGTTGAGCTTTTTTGGCACGACTGTGTGAAATAGCACAATATTGCCAAAGCAATAGACATAAACAAACAAACATATACAAATTCTCTCTCTTAAGTAATGTGGGATTTTTTCCATTGACACCAGTTAAATTCCATTTAGCCTTTCTGTATGTTTCCAATAGAAAAAAATAAATAAAACAAAAACAATTTCTTGTCTTGAAAATAGTTTTTTTGGTGTTATACCTGTTCTGTAGGTGGATTCCCATTTCTGTCCCAGCTGTCTGGAGAACATGCCGTCAGCTGAGGCTAAGCTCAAGAAGAACAGGTAAACCACATCTGTGCTAAATACCTGACAGGCCTCTGAGTGAATAACGCCAATGATCTTAATCATCTAACATCATCTGTAATCTAACTTTTATCATTGCCTAATAACATGCTTTGTGTATTGATAACTCTTCTCCCTAATCGAGATTATTATTGATATTATATTTGTCACATGAATCGTCTTTCCTTGGTAAAGATGCTGAATTCTGTATGATGTACCACTTTCAGGTGTGCCAATTGCTTTGACTGTCCATGCTGTATGCACACCCTCTCCACACGGGCCACCAACATCCCAGCACCACTGCCTGATGACCCCACCAAAACCACAATGAAGAAGGCCTACTACCTGGCCTGTGGATTTTGTCGCTGGACCTCAAGAGATGTAGGCATGGCTGACAAATCTGTGGGTGAGTCCTGGCACTTCCTATAGAGACGGAGCGTATTTAGGCCACGCCCACACCGGGGGGGGGAAACAATCCAACGCTCTCCATTGACTTTGCATTGCGTGAGGCTGCATCCTTGTCATTTCGGACTTATAACAAAAAACAGAACAAAGTCTAAAAGCTGATATGTGACAAAGTATACAGCAAACAAGCTAAAAAACACAGAAATAAGTTTTTATAAGCAGTCGACCCAAAAAAACGAGAGTTTAAGGAGACAAAAGTGGATAAAGGCAGTGAAACGTGACGCTTCAGCAGGAAGAATGGGTAAATTTTGGGATCCTGACACTCAGTATGCCTATGTGTGCAGTAAACATGTGTCACTGTTCAGTCAAATATCAAAATGTCAGTTTTATATATTTTATTTCCTGTGGCTGATTACGTTCCCCTCTAGTGGGTGTAGTTCTCAGTGTAATATAACGTGTTGCGCTCTGTCTCAATGGCCTGTATCCACTTTTTTGTCCTTAAACGCTCGTTTTTTGGGTCAACAGCTTATAAAAACTTCTGGGTTTTTGGTTGTGGGTTTTGTTTAGCATGTTTGCTGTACACTTTGTCACATATCCGCTTTTAGATATTGTTCTGTTTTTTGTTAGAAGTCCGAAATGACAAGGAGGGCGCTTCACGCAATGCAAAGTCAATGGAGAACGTTCGATTGTCGATTGGTTAGTGCGGTTCATTTGAACATATGTGAACGCTGCCATCCGAACCCTGGTGCGCACCGAACAAGTGGACCCAGACCCCTAAAAAGATGGGTCTCGGTCTGCTTCCAAGGGAACTTTGGTGCGGTTCGATTGATGTATGAACGCAACACGGACCAAAAACAGGACGTGATGTCACAAGATGCGACGCTACAAGTCAGTTGATTTGACGACGTGTATCCAAAATGAGTAGAGGGCAAACGTGGAGCAACGAGGAGGTAAAGTGCCTCATCAATATATGCAGATCTTCGTTTCTGCATACAACGGAGGAAATCCTGCTGCTGTTTTAAATGTTTTGAACATTTTATGAGCTCTTCGTGAGTTCTCAGCTAGTAAAAATAAAACCATATGTACACGCATAAAATGATCGCGTTTAATCCAGCACACAGCATTGTTTTGAATGTTCGGTAAGCAAGCTCCGTCGCGAAATATACGTCATAAGCCGACCAATCAGGTTGTGACCGTATCCCTATGCCTTTGGTTCGGTAACTTTAGGTTCGCTGTTAAAAATGCCGTTGTGAACGCTAAGCGGACTAGGACTATATGTTTTGTTTTTGTTTTTTGTTCTGAACCAAATGAACCGAAATACAAATGTGAACGCACCCTAACATAGAAGAGAGAGGACTTTAACTTGTTGCTTTGTGCCTGCACATTGTAATAAAACTTTTCTCTTTTTATATTTTAGCCAGTGGAGGATGGCAGGAACCTGAAAACTCGCATACCCAAAGGGTAGCCTATGTGCAAAAGCAGCTCTCCTCTTATTTAATTAATATTACATTTTCAATATTACAACGTAGTTGACAAATCAATTATTTCTGTATAGATAAACAAGCTGATTGAGTATTACCAGCAGCTGGCCCAGAGAGAGAAGCTGGAGAGAGACAGGAAGAAGCTGGCACGAAGACGCCCGTTCATGCCTCAGGCGTTCTCGGTACACATTCACAACACTGTGTCTAGAAACACCCTCCTAACCTAACATTTACTCTCCAGTTCGCAAGCACTAAATGGGTGTGGTCTGTCTTGTCTAGAGTTCTATTGAAAAACAGAAAAAAATACAGTAACAGTAATGCTATTTTGTTTTTATTATTTAATTGTAAAAATGTCTAATCCTTTTTTTTCTTACAAATGTTGAAAATGATTAATGTTTTCTTTTAAATATGCATCAATGCTGGCTAAGACTGATTAAGTTTACTAAACCTAGCAGTGTCTGAAATATGACTACATGATCATTTTCCTAATGTTTGCCTTATATATATTTATATATATACACATTAACATTCAAAGGTTTAAGGTCAGGAAGATTTTGATACTATTATTCACCAAGGATGCTTTTAATTGATCAGAAGTGTAAGTAAAGGCATTTATAGAGTTAACAAGATTTCAATTTTCAATAAAGGCTGTACTTTTGTGCTTTCTATTCATCAAAGAATCCTAAAACATTTTATACTTGAGCACCAAATCAGAATATTCGCCTTTTCCGTCACAGGAATACATTACATTTTAAAATATTTTAAACTAGAACATTTATTTTACAATATTACATTTTTTTTTTTTAATCAAATAAATGCAGCCTTGGTGAGCATAAGAGACTTCTTTCAAAAATCTTTCCGATCTCAAGCTTTTGAACGGTAGTGCAAGAAATGATGGCTGGAGATGGTTCATTTCTAACCTTGTGATACATGACTGGGTACTTGAGCTGCATGTCTTGTTTACTAATGCAATCCTTGTTTTCTTGTGCTTTAAACTGCCACTTTAATGTTTGCTTGAATGCATTTGTTTCACTTGATTCTGTCTCTCTCCTTTTCTTTGCTTGTGCACGGTGATATTTTTGGTTTTATACCCCTCTCCAGCAACACACTATTCACGTGGTGGTGAGTGGTATTTTTTTTCCCCCCACAATTCTTACAGAAACACTAAGAAGGTCTTTCTTTTACCCCCAATCCTTCCATCAGTTTAGCATGTCTAATCTGTTACTAAATGACTCTGCTGATCACATGAGCTTCACTATTGCGACTTGGAATTTTCTGCATAATCGAATCCTTTGTATTTCGATATCTTTAATGGGACACTTGAAGAGTTCTGGTTAGGCTTGTATTTATGTTTGGAGATTATTAATGATGCTTGAAGTTTAGCTGCAGACATATTTGATTATAATGATTCGAAAAAGAATATTATTTCTGTAAATTAAAGCGGCAATCGGATTTCACTCAGAATCAATCAACCAGTTTCTTGGAAAGCAAGCTTTTGGATAACATTTGTGCTTAAACTGTTAACTATTAATGAGTGTACCATCACAGCGATCTCTATGACGCCAACATTCATCTATTAATAATGAGCTTTACCTTAAACTTAGAAAAAGTCTGATTAGCATGAACTGATGTGGTCTATGTTTATGTCTAAAAGGAGAAGTATGGACTGGGAACCAGACTACAGAGGCAGAGATCTGGAGCCCCAATCAGTGCCCTATATGGCCTTTCGTGAGTATTGAGTTTAAACAAAATCCACTGGTGGTGTTTGCTATGGCAGTTATTATGTTGAGTACTGAGATAATTAATGCATTACATTTTTAAGTGCCCCTATTATGCTTTTTCAACTATTACCTTTCATGCAGTGTGTACTAAAGTTGTTTGTGAATATAAAAGGTCTGCAAAGGTTTAAAGATCAAAGTGCACAACAAAGTTATTGTCTCCTTAAAGAACGAATAGATTCTGAACTGCCGAAATGAGTCGTCAGCAATTCAATCTCACTTACTATTACATAGCTACATCGATCAGGCATAACATTATGACCTAATGTCCTAATATTGTGTTGGTCCCCCTTTTCCTGCCAAAACAGCCCTGACCCGTCGAGGCATGGACTCCACTAGACCCCTGAAGGTGTGCTGTGGTATCTGGCACCAAGATGTTAGCAGCAGTTCCATTAAGTCCTGTAAGTTGCGAGGTAGGGCCTCCATGGATCGGACTTGTTTGTTCAGCACATCCCACAGATGCGCGATTGGATTGATATCTGGGGAATTTGGAGGCCAAGTCAACACCTCAAACTCGCTGTTGTGCTCCTCAAACCATTCCTGAACCATTTTTGCTTTGTGGCAGGGCACATTATCCTGCTGAAAGAGCCACAGCCACCAGGGAATACCGTTTTCATGAAAGGGTGTACATGGTCTGCAACAATGCTTAGGAAGGTGGTACATGTTAAAGTAACATCCACATGGATGGCAGGACCCAAGGTTTCCAAGCAGAACATTGCCCAAAGCATCACACTGCCTCTGCCGATTGCCTTCTTCTCATAGTGCATCCTGGTGCCATGTGTTCCCCAGGTAAGCAACGCGCACACACACCCGGCCATCCACGTGATGTAAAAGAAAACGCGATTCATCAGACCAGGCCACCTTTTTCTATTGCTCCATGGTCCAGTTCTGATGCTCACATGCCCACTGTTGGCGCTTTCGTTGGTGGACAGGGGTCAGCATGGGCACCCTGACTGGTCTGCGGCTATGCAGCCCCATACACAACAAACTGTGATGCACTGTGTATTCTGACACCTTTCTATCAGAACCAGAATTAACTTCCTGAGCAATGAGCTACAGTAGCGTCTGTTTGATCCGACCACACGGGCCAGCCTTCGCTCTCCACGTGCATCAATGAGCCTTGGCCGCCCATGACCCTGTCGCCGGTTCACCACTGTTCCTTCCTTGGACCACTTCTGATAGATACTGATTAATACACACCGGGAACACCCCACAAGAGCTGCAATTTTGGAGATGCTCTGACCCAGTCGTCTAGCCATCACAATTTGTCCCTTGTCAAACTCGCTCAAATCCTTACGCATGCCCATTTCTAACACGTCAACTTTGTGGACAAAATGTTAACTTGCTGCCTAATATATCCCACCCACTAACAGGTGCTGTGATGAAGAGATAATCAGTGTTATTCACTTCACCTCATAATGTCATAATGTTATGCCTTATTGGTGTATGTAACAAATTTGAAAGGTGGGGTTTAGATAAATTAGGTGATGTGCAATGTATATTATGAGAAAATTATTGTAGACATTGTCTATATGCTATATTGTTTTCAGATTAAAAGAAGGAGAGGACCAGAAGGAGATCACTATAGAGCCAGCACAGGCTTTGGATGAAGTGGAGCCCCTGCCTGAAGACTATTACACCCGTCCTGTCAATCTTCCTGAAGGTTGGTCTCATTCCTGCTTCACCCATAAATATTACTCAATTACTTTCTTAATCCAACACCTTTACTAGTGCAGTGATGGCTGGCACAGCCATGTAGAGTCATACTCGCAGGTGTCATGGGGCATTTTTGGAGTTTGCGTGTTCAGGGTTACTTTTACTTCTCAAGGGATCAAATGTGTCAAAATTGAAATTTGTATCATTGAACCACATTAGTCCTTCTAAGGCAAGATGCCTAACCTCACCATATAATTTTTTGTTTGTGACTAGATCTTTATTGACGTGGTTATATGATGCATATTTTAAACATTGCTTGTGTTTCGATGCAGTAACGAGTCTTCGCCAGAGGCTGCTACAGCCTGATTTTCAGCCTGCAGGAGCTTCACAGCTGCACCCCAGACACAAACACCTGCTAATGAAGCGCTCTCTGCGTTGCAGGGTATGTAAACCCATCCGCAGCTTCTCTTTCACTGCAAAGGAAGCTGCCGTTGCATCACTGTCCTAAAATCTTACAGCCTGTTCTTGTTTTGTATACACTAGCATTCAAAAGCCTGGGGTTGGTTAGATTTTTGTTGGGGCTTTGAAAGAAGTCTCTTACGCTTACCAAGACTGCATTTATTTGATGATAAATATGGTAATATTGTGAAATATTAAAATATAACTAACCTATTTGAATATATTTTAAAATATAATTAATTCCTATGATGACGACAGCTGAATTCTCAGCATTATTACTTCATTCTTCAGTTTCACATGATCCTTCAGAAATCATTAAAATGCTGATTGCTGAATGATCTTATTATTGCCAATCAGTGCATTTAGACGCACCCTCATAATGCAATTATGATGTGATTTTGGCAATATTGCGATTTAAACTTTATCTCATGTAAACACGATCAAACGAATGCTATTAAGCTCATAATCGTAGTAACCATAGTTGCATTAAACTAGGTGGCGTATAAACACAATAAACAGGCATGTAAACACCTTAATCGCATTACTGTGATTAAGACCGTACTCTGATTATTAGAAATAGTCGCATTATTGGTGCACAATGTTGACAACAGTTGAGTTGTTAAATTCTTTAGTGGAAACCACAATGCAATGTTTTCTGGATTCTTTGATGAAAAAAACAGCATTTATTTGAAATTGATGGGTTTCTCTTTATTTATATTTTTAAGTCTTTACTGTCACTTTTGATCAATTTAAAGCATCTTTGATGAATAAAAGTATTGAATTCTGTCATAACCTTTTGAACATTAGTGTGTATATATAAAAAGCTAATTCATTTTCATATTTGTATTTGATTGCCATGAGCTAAGCTGCAGATCTGTTAAATAACATTTTAAAGTAATGTTAATTACTGTTTTTTTTAATCATTTAATTTCAGAAATGTGAGCACAATCTGAGCAAACCAGAATTTAATCCAACCTCAATAAAGTTCAAAATTCAGCTTGTGGCAGTGTAAGTCCTGTTTTTTTGCCCTAAATTCTTGTATTTGTTGTTCTTTGAGTGTCTATTTGTTAAAGGAACACACTGACATTTTGGGACTCTGGCTCATTCACCGTATCTCCCAGTGTTAGATAAGTCCACACATACCATTCTCATCTCTGTACGTGCCAGAACTCTGTCTGATTCACCCACCGCTAGCCTAGCTTAGCACAAAGACTGGAGGTAAATGGCTCCAGCTAGCCTACTGCTCAATAAGTGACAAAATAACGGCAACATTTTCCTATTAACATGTTGTGATGTGTATAGTTACATTGTGTACTAAGACCGACGGAAAATGAAAAGTTGCGATTTTCTAAACCGATATGTCTAAGAACTATACTCTCATTCCTGCGTAGTAATAAGGGAACTTTGCTGCCGTACCATGGGTGCAGCGGTAATAGCAATGCTATTACACAGCGCCTGAAAATAGTCCCCAGCGCGCTCTCTGTGCAAGCAGGTTGTCACGTTGTTTATGTTGATTATGTTAATGGAAGTTAGCCTATTTTCAGGCGCTGCGTAATATCATTGTGCCTAGGCTAGGCTAGCGGTGGGTGCGTCAGACAGAGTTATGGTACATACGGAGATGAAAATGGTATGTATGGATTTATCTAACTCTGGAGGATATGGTGAATTCCTTTTAAAATGAACCAATTAACGTTTTTGTTCTCCTTTTATAGGAGCTACATTCCTGAGGTGAGAATCATGTCCATTCCAAACCTGCGTCATATGAAGGCAAGTTTGGTTCATTCTGGAACACTTGAATTAATTTATGCAGTCGTTTTTTTAATTTTTGTTTTGTTTAAAATACATCACACTTCTTTGAACATGTTATAGAACTGTTTACTTATTTTGTTTTAATACAGGAGAGTCAGGTTCTGCTGACCCTGACCAACCCAGTCGAGAACATCACCCATGTGTCTCTGTACACCTGTGAAGAGGGAGACCCAGATGACATTAACAGCACTGCTAAGGTAAAACGCCACAGCTGAGTTTCTCTCTAACAGTACAGATGAATTGTTGTGATGCTGTATAAATGAATCAGCAGTGTATTTGTCCTATAATGATGGCTGGTTGTTGGTTGTTGAATTAGATAATTGTCCTTATCTGGCTTGTGCAGAAACTCTCTAAAAACAAACACTCAGTTCAGTCTCTAGACAGACATTGTTTACCTTGAGTTAGCCACTACAGGGGAAATGATGCAGCCATTACAGCCTCACCATCAATGGCACTGCTTGTATTCACTGGCTTCGCCTCATTGTCTTGTGTTGTGTCCCCCGTATGGTTTGATTCTAAAATATGATTGTTTAATAGGTGCTGGTGCCCTCGAAGGAGCTGGTCCTGGCAGGAAAAGATGCTGCCGCTGAGTATGATGAACTGGCAGAACCTCAAGGTTTTCAGGATGACCCAGAGTAAGAACAAGATAGAACAAGAGCAGATAAAAAAAATGTAGCTCATAAATTATCAAGAAGTTGAGATTACAGTAATACAGCATCAGAAGAACAGACTGTGAATAGGTTATTTATTGATTAATAAGTAGGTCTGTACGGAATCTGCTTTGAATTTGAACACCATAGTTTATTACATCCCCTGTGCCTTTTTTTATGAAGATTTTTTGCTCTTTTGATTATTCTTTCATGACCGATAGGGGTATAATAGTACTTTCAGATGTTTAACACATTTAGCTGTAACACATATATAACACAATATAACACCTATTGCCTTCCAGTTTAGAAAAGTTGCAGATTCCACGTGAGCCTATAGATCTTAGCTTAGATGCAATATTGAATTTAACAATGAAAACGAGGCTGTGACTTACAGTCTTTACAATGGCTATGGCTACACTGGCTATGTTTACACCTTTTGTTTCATTCGTAATGAATTCACTATCATGAATCTGAACGTAGTGTTTACATGAATGCGCACATCAGCCTGATCACTTTATTTAGCGCTGATACGTCACAAGCTTCTAATCAGATTCGATTTTGCACACACTGCACAAATAAACAGTTTTCCGCTGTTTGTGCATACTGTTCTCTTACATTGCTTTGTTTTATAGAGCAGACTTAATATTTATGTATTTCGGGTCCTGTTTAGAAGACGACGAGCACATGAACTGTTATGCTGCGCTGCTTATATTTATCAATCAGTGAAAACACCCCTTCCCGTGCCCAAAATAAAGTGTCTGTGGATGAGAGTATGAAGTGAGGACTGATGGGATGTTGTTCAGCTCCACTTCACAGATGAAGTGGAGCAGAACAATGAGTGGAGAATAATTTATGAAATAACTGCAGCTCGTTCTGCACGTCATATGTCATTACGCCATTTCTACGTCATTGCGCATGCACAGTCCTTTCTAGTTTGAAACCACCCCTTTCAATCCGAAATCGAAATTTAATTTGGATCTCAGTCGGATCGATTAAAAAGTCCGATTGAGCCGTCAATCCAATTACTAATAGATTATTTGGTTGCGTGTAAATGTAGCCAATTTATAAAGGTCCTAGATCACACAATTTTCACAACCATGTGAACATTTTCACAATTTTCTGACTTTGTCTACTGAAAGTATTTTTTTGGTAACACTTTACATTAAGGTTCCCTTTGTAAAGGGTTCATAAAGTTGTTTTTAAATGACTAATAACTCATTACAAATGCATTATAAATCATTTATAAGCAGTTATAACTGCATGAATAAAAAGGGTGACTTTAATGCAATGCCTGCCAAATAGACATTTTATAAATGCTTAATAAATGTATTTATTCACACTTATTTAACTCAAAACCAGATTCCTGATTTATTTCATGATGTAGCAAAAATAGACTATCATAGTGAGACTGAAGGGTGTAGTGTTTGTGTTGTTTTTTTTCATTAATATCTCAATGACTGCCACTTTTCTTAATGTTCCTTACCAAAAGTTACTCCCAAATTATAAAATGTTATTTTGGCGAAAAAAACTAGCACAATAACTTGAGATATTAATAATGAATATTTTAATTCCAATATTAGTGACTTGTGAACTTTAGTGTAAATATGTGAAGCATTTATTAATGAGTTGCAAACATTAATAACCTGTGAAAGTGAACCTTAATGTAAAGTGAACACATGTGAATCATGTAACTCATTAATAAATGCTTCACATGTTTTCACTTTACATTAAGGTTCACTTTCACAGGTTTTTAATGTTTGTAACTCATTAATAAATGGTTGAGTTACACAAGTGTGAATAAATACGTTTATTAAGCATTTATAACACGTGAGTTAAAAACTGCTTCATGAAGCTTCGGAGCGTAATGATTCAGCGAGTCGAATCATGATTCGGATCGCGTGTCAAACTGCCAAACTGCTGAAATCACGTTACTTTGGCCCTCCGACTCGCTGATTCCATACAGTGATTCATAACGCTCCAAAGCTTCATGAAACAGTGTTTTGAAATCAGCCATCACTATGCAAGTCGTTATTTAGTTTTTTTGGCGCACCAAAAATATTCTTGTCGCTTTATAATATTAATATTGAACCACTGTACTCACATGAGGAGGTCTTGCGGATGTGGAACGGCATGAGGGTACATTATTTTCATTTTTGGCTGAACTAACCCTTTAAACAACAGTAAAATAAAAAATAAACGGGTCAGGATTGAAATGCTTAAATGTAAGCGGTTTGACACAAATTTGAGCTTCACGTGAATTATTCAGCAAAACTCAGTTCATAATCTGAGCTCTAAAATGTTCTGACTGTTCTTTTTTGAATTGGAAATACTTTTCTAGGTGAATGAACTTGTTTATGCACTATAGAAACTATATTCCTGTGCAAGGGCTCTATACTTAAAAGCAGCAGGTACAAGCCAAAATGATTCTCTGCAGTAATAATGAGTATTATTAACCTTGCATTTAAGCCATTACGTCTACTTCAAATCATCTGATATCATTGGCTCCTGTGTTTTAAACTTTCATTAATAACATTCTGCTCTTTTGTTCAGTGTGGTGGCCTTTAGAAAGTCAAACAAGATCGGCTTCTTCATCAAAGTGATTCCGCAGATAGAGGAGGGGGATGTCACTGTTGCTTTCAAACTCAGACATGACTTCCGGAACCTCACTGCTCCAATCAGACCCACCGAGGAGGGAGAAGTCACCAGTGAGGTCATCTGGCTCACACACCATGTGGAGCTTAGCTTGGGCCCCCTGGCAACTTGAAAACATAACGCACTTTGACGCAAGTAAAATATCATGTGGCACTAAACTCACTCACAAACTTACACAATCTCTCTTACTCATAAAGATGTTCATCATGTTCATGTAAATATGATTGCATATCACTTACAGGAACACAGTTACTTAGTACACACACTACTCCTACACGTGTGCCCGATGCTTTGAGCAGTGATCTTTCTCTCTTTCTATCGCCCCCTGCTGACGTATATGCATGTGATTACAGTGACATCACCTACTGTTATATCTGATCTCCAACTGCAGTTCTTCTCAGTGTTAATAAAGACGTTTAGATTAATGCTTCATCTAGTTATTGTGTTAATTTAATGTTTTGTATTTGCTGTAAAACAAGCAAAGTGTTACTTGCAGTTGTGTGGAACTATTAGAAAGTGAGACAAAGACATTGGTTGTGAAACACATGCTAATTTTGTGGTAATTCAAACTATGAACATTAGTGCGTTCAGCTTTATTTATCTGTCTCATGCTAGTTGCTGGAAGTCCTGATTTAGTTTCAAATATGACCGCCTCAAAATGTGGTTGAGCAGTCTTCTCAAATAAAATATGAGAAAAGTGATGTATCTGGATGTGAGTTGTTATTATTGTCATTTTGGTAACACTTTATTTTACAGTGTCCTTGTTACACATCATGTAACAGTAAATTATGCATAATTTCATGCTACTAACCCTCGCCCAAACCCTAATCCTATCCTAACCCTATAGGAAGTACATGTAGTTAATTAATATTACTCAGTACTTAAATATATATATTTTCACTGTAACAATGACACCTTAAAATAAAGTGTAACCATCATTTGTATTATTATTAATGGCAACATAATGTTATTAATAATATTAAAAGTATTTATTTTCATTAATGGTTAAACAGAACTATTATTATTATATGCTGAGTAGAGTAAACCTATTGTGTTTTTTTTAAATCTAAAAAAGAAAATTTAAAAACTATGCTATTTAAAACTTTGACTTGGAATAAGCTTACAACTCCAATGGGTTACTTTTATAATATTTATATATTTATATTTATATATTTATCCAGGAAAACAAAGACTTTTGAATTTAGTAATTTTTTCATATCATTACACTGTTTAGAGCATAAGTAAAAAAATAAATAAAAAAAAATTAACAATGTGAAAAATTATATTTTATTCATGTTATGTCCGCGTTAGTGGACACCGGAACTCAGTTGTTTAAAATAAAAAAAAAGTATAGGCAAAAACAATTTCATAATAACAATGTTATGAAAGATATAAAGATATAAATTACTTTATGCAATATGTGGATAAAATGGCCATACATGTTTTCCCATTCAATGCAATTTATCTATACACTGTATCTAATTTGCATATTAATGTGTTCTTGGAAAAACATGTAATGAAAAAAGTAGTGTAATAATGGGAATAATAGTTGCCAACATTTTTATAGTAATATCTAATATTTAATAGGAACATTGATATGTAATTTCTTTTCCTATTCACTCGTGTCTCCTAAAATGCCTGATAAAAATGTTTTACGTGTCCTCTGAGGGCATTTATGAAATCAATGCCCTCTTTTGTAACAGAACGTCATATTTCGATTAGAAAACGCATAACATTTTCCCGACGCGTTTGTTTTG
Organism: Gobio gobio; assembly: GCF_949357685.1. Taxonomy (NCBI): domain Eukaryota; kingdom Metazoa; phylum Chordata; class Actinopteri; order Cypriniformes; family Gobionidae; genus Gobio; species Gobio gobio. The sequence goes on from NC_137109.1 coordinate 41,802,113, forward strand.
ATAACAAACCATTTGAAAATTAGTCAGATTTAAATGATAATTACAAAATATTATCATAATTTCGATAAGAGAGCTAAATTTTATCATTCAGTCATTTTTAAAGACCAAGAAGTTATTGCCTTGGTGAAACCTGAAAACAAATGGTATCTCTGAAAAGCCCTAAATGTGCTCTTTACAGGACATCCAGACTTAAATCTGTGACATGCGTCAGAGAAATTCACTAAAATAGAACGTCCTCATTCAAGGACATGGCACCCAGGAGGTTGTTTTTACGTCTTTTTGAAGCTTGTCAGTCCCATTCACCGTCATTATATTAACAAGAGTGACCAGGATGTTCTTCAGACACTCACACTTATTTCTTTTTATTCCATCAAAGAAAGAAAGTAGTACCAGTTTGGGATTACATGATGGTAAATACGTTGTAGCTATGCCTATGGGTGATTTTTTTGTCCTTGTAACATACATTCGATATTTGAGGCTGTCCACTAGATGGCAGTCTATCACGGGTAAAATGTTTACTCTCAATTTTTGACATTGTGCAGTCGACAGACATGCCTGTCAGATAATATGTTCGGTATATGTTTTACTTGACAGCAATGTGTTACGAGCTATTATTATTATCCATAATCAAATAATAAAAAAAGGCTATAAAATGGCTTTACTTACAGTGTTTAGAGATCCATGCTAAGATGAATACACTTTCACGAGCCTTAATGTGTACTTAAAGGCAAGCAAAGCCAAGAGTATAATTACTTAGTTAATGGAACTATTCAAAACCGTGAGCCTGTACTGTCTGGCAAAACATTTACCGGCTGGTATTTTACACAATATCCCAGTTAACCCCACAGTGTGTTCAGCATGATGTCATAGTTTTTGTGCCCTTGCTAAACAGAGCTGCCTGAACTGTAATGCACACAGGTACACATTACAGCACACCTGATTATGATATTTTACAATGGTGACAAACTACAGTCCTAGTTTAATGCTTCTAACAGTCTAGCAGTTTTGCTGGGGAGTCTGGATATAAAAATAAAGTGAGCTTTAATGGTAATTGGCAGACCTCTGTGTTTCTCTGCACTGTTGACATTGGCATGGTTGTAGTACTTGCAGTCGCATTAGATGATGTGGATATGGAAATCTAGCCTTTTTTTGTGTTCGTTTTTTGGAACTGTAACCAGATGTGTTTTGTCTCTGTGCTTCACAGATAATCATCTTAAACGATGGCTCTATTAAGAAAAGGAAGCTGTAGCTTCCATGTATGACATTAATTTTTCTTCATAGGCATGTCTGCAATACGCCAGCAAGGCCAAACCATTTCATGTGCTGATTGTTCAGTGTCTTTAGAGGAAGATAGATTAAAAATATCTCCTGACCTTTCAAACAAAGTTAGAGAAAAGAAAACTTTTATATACAGTTTATGTTAGGTCAACTCCATGGCAAACATAATGGCGAATGAATACTGGGGTGACGCATGACACACTATTTGATTACTGTTTTTCCAGGTCTCTGACTCCCTTACGTTTTCCAGCTTAATGTTTCCATGAGCTGTGTAGTTTTTTTCTCCTTATTGATTTAATTTTTGATTATGGACATGTTTCATGACTATGGACTTGTTATGGATTTATTATTATCATTATTATCAGTATTCTTCCTCTTTATCTTACTATTGATTTAGTGCAGTTTCTTTTAAGTTTTCAACATTTTTAACCATCTCTTCATAATTTCAATTTAAATGGTCCTATGGTGTATTCCATATACAGTGGGGAGAACAAATATTTGATACACTGCCAATTTTGCAGGTTTGCCCACTCAAAGCATGTAGAAGTCTGTAATTTTTATCATAGGTACTCTTCAACTGTGAGTGACGGAATCTAAAACAAAAATCCAGAAAATGCACATTGTATGATTTTTAAGAAATTAATTAGCATTTTATTGTATGACATAAGTATTTGATACATCAGAAAAGCAGAACTTAATATTTGGTACAGAAACCTTTGTTTGCAATTACAGAGATCATACGTTTCCTGTAGTTCTTGACCAGGTCTGCCCACTCCTCCATACAGACCTTCTCCAGATCCGTCAGGTTTCGGGGCTGGCGCTGGGCAATACGGACTTTCAGCTCCCTATTTTCTATTGGGTTCAGGTCTGGAGACTCCAAGACCTTGAGATGCTTCTTACGAAGCCACTCCTTAGTTGCCCTGGCTGTGTGTTTCAGGTCGTTGTCATGCTGGAAGACCCAGCCACGACCCATCTTCAATGCTCTTACTGAGGGAAGGAGGTTGTTGGCCAAGATCTCGATCCTCCCCTCGATACGGTGTAGTCGTCCTGTCCCCTTTGCAGAAAAGCATCCCCAAAGAATGATGTTTCCACCTCCATGCTTCTCGGTTGGGATGGTGTTCTTGGGGTTGTACTCATCATCCTTCTTCCTCCAAACACGGTGAGTGGAGTTTAGACCAAAAAGCTCTATTTCTGTCTCATCAGACCACATGACCTTCTCCCATTCCTCCTCTGGATCATCCATATGGTCATTGGCAAACTTCAGACGGGCCTGGACATGTGCTGGCTTGAGCAGGGGGACCTTGCGTGCGCTGCAGGATTTTAATCCATGACGGCGTAATGTGTTACTAATGGTTTTCTTTGAGACTGTGGTCCCAGCTCTCTTCAGGTCATTGACCAGGTCCTGCCGTGTAGTTCTGGGCTGATCCCTCACCTTCCTCATGATCACCGATGCTCCACGAGGTGAGATCTTGCATGGTGCCCCAGAACGAGGGAGATTGACCGTCATCTTGAACTTCTTCCATTTTCTAATAATTGCACCAACAGTTGTTGCCTTCTCACCAAGCTGCTTGCCTATTGTTCTGTAGCACATCCCAGCCTTGCGCAGGTCTACAATTTTATCCCTGATGTCCTTACACAGCTCTCTGGTCTTGGCCATTGTGGAGAGGTTGGAGTCTGTTTGATTGAGTGTGTGGACAGGTGTCTTTTATACAGGTAACGAGTTCAAACAGGTGCAGTTAATACAGGTAATGAGTGGAGAACAGGAGGGCTTCTTAAAGAAAAACTAACAGGTCTGTGAGAGCCGGAATTCTTATTGGTTGGTAGGTGATCAAATACTTATGTCATGCAATAAAATGCAAATGAATTATTTAAAAATCATACAACGTGATTTTCTGGAATCTTTAGATTCCATCTCTCATAGTTGAAGTGTACCCATAAAAATTACAGACCTCTACATGCTTTGTAAGTAGGAAAACCTGCAAAATCGGCAGTGTATCAAATACTTTTGATACAAAAGTTTTCCCCACTGTAGTTTCTCAGTTCTTATGAGATCATATAATCTGCATAATAACAAAATGTTTAAAATAGTTGTAGTTAGAGTTTAGCATCACAGGTCAACTACCCGTGTATCTAGAACAAAATGACCTGTCAACTCATCATCATGGCTTTATTCACAATAAAGTGGCATATCTGTAATATCTGTACAGTCAGTGAGGTGCAGCACACATCATTGTTGTAAAGCCTGGTGATTTGTTACTTTATGAAAAGACCTGTTGAGAGTCGTTAGAGGCCAAATGCCTCTTGTGTTGCCTTTTTCTGCAGATGTACAGTCTAATTATACGCATGTAAAGTGTCTAGCGCTGCTGATCTAAAGCACAGCCAAACCTCATAAGTTATAAAAGGCCAGACTCAAGAGTAGAAGTGAAAACTACCACAGTAAAAATCTCCTACAGGGAGAGACTTTAGACTCCAAAAGCCTGGTTGTCTTTTCACTGGATTCATTTGTAATCGAACACCTCATAGAGAGCTTTGAAAAACGATGTGTCAGAGATCTTCTCCTGCTCCGTGTGTCTATGGCCATGTAAATGATAATCTGGAGAATGTTTGTATTGCAGACTGGTCCATTAAGATAGGGGAGGCCCTGGTAAAGCTCACTAATGGTTCCTCTGTGTAGGATTAGCCATCTCCGGTCGTTTCCCATTTAGGGAATTCTTTTTACCTTCAAACCTATATGTCATGTTATACTGCACGGTTGAGGTCCCTTGCTGCCATTATGGGGTGTTGGAAGGCCTCTTCTAATGGAACTGACACATATTTGTGTAAAGACTCAGTTCCGGCAGCATCTTTCCGCTGGTGTCCTTCAGCGCTGACCTGTGACACTGCTTTGGGTGAATTCGAGTGCACATTTTAGGCAAAACAGAATTCTTTCGCTTTCTATTTTCCACACTGAAGACATGAAGCTTGAAATTATTTGATGATTTCACCTGGAGACCTTTGAGAGATTTGAAAACACTTTTAAGTCATGATGGGAATTAGGATTCCAGCTTAATGCTCTGACGCTCGGGCAATTTCCTCACTAATGGTATGATTACATAAAGATGTAAAACCCAGACATTTCCACACATTTAAATGCCTTGCACCTTATGTATTTTTCTAATGGAAAATAATGGTAGTTCCCACCTTAGTTGTCCAAGTCTGTGATGTCCCTTGTTTTATCTTTAGAGCAAGCATAGGAAGATTCCACATTAAATTGTGGGACTGACAGATGTCTGGACATTTCCACCATGACATCACCTACAAAAGCAGTCTTAAATTCTGAACTGACTTCATAGCTGTACGGCTCAGAGGCCATGTGAGAGATAGCAGGGGTCCGCGAACACCCCAGTTTATATATCAGAAATTGAGAATTCTGAGATGCCCAGACACTGATAGTGTTGGTATTGTATATGTGCTGAACTCCTGAGACTTTTTTTAAAAAGCAGATGCAATTTTACTGCCTTCAGTTGGATAATGTTTCCCTATAGGCCTACTGATTTAGTCATGTCTGCATAAAATGTTTTTAGTGTTAACCTGCATGCAAAAAAATAAATGATAATTTAAGTGTCAGTTTGTGATAAAGTAGACACTTTAATTTATTATTTACATATATTTTAATGTTCCAATTTTGGGGTTTTATTTTTTCTGTTTTATTTGTATATTATGTAAACAATAACGTACAAGAGGCGGTGCTTTATCGTGAATAATGCTGCCTTCACATACTATCGGAATTATCCTAAATGATCACCCTCTCAAGTCAAAACGTGAATACGTTGAGCTCGTAATCAAGAAAGACTTCAGAACAAGTGGGAAGTAGCCTACGTGAAGGCAGCATAAGTCACGGCTGAAGACGTTCTTAGTGCAACGATTCACGATATACAGCACTAGCCTGGAGTACCTTATTGCTTTCATAAAACGGTTACCACACACTATAAATATTAAAGCCCAAAAATGTGTATCAATGCAACTTTCATGAAGTAAAATGACTAAGTGCCTTCCTTCCGCTGGAAAAAATAGTCCCGGACCGTGAACTGCAATAGATTTTACATTATCACGCCATTAGATGGCGGCAAAGACTGTTTAGGAGAGAGTCAGTCAGCCAGCAGCGAAGACTTTTATATTGAAAGGACAGAAACGTGTGTGAACACGGAGCAAGACACAACTGACAAGGGCTTTTACTATAGCGCCCATTACCTGTCAAACAGACTAGATATAGCAGCGCGGACATTCACGGATTTTCTATTATGAACTTACGACTGAGCTGAGGGAAATTGCTATATCCAAATGCAGGTAACTCTCTCTCTCTCTCTCTCTCTCTCTCTCTCTCTCTCTCTCTCTCTCTCTCTCTCTCTCTCTCTCTCTCTCTCTCTCTCTCTCTCTCTCTCTCTCTCTCTCTCTCTCTCGCACGCACGCACGCACGCACACACACACACACACACACACACACACACACACACACACACACACACACACACACACACACACACACACACACACACACACACACACACACACACACACACACACACCACTAATACATTAGCTTCAATGAACAATATCAGTGAGAACAACAAACATATGTTTACATTGCTAAGGGTGTTGTGTAGTGATATACATAATAGAACTGTTGGGTGAAGCGGTCATAGCCGTGTTTTATCGTGAAAAAATAATAAATATTTGTTTACAGTCTATGCTATTGACCAATCAGAATCAATGACTAATATAATTACTGTTACAAAAGATTTTTATATAAATTTTTTAAAAAAAAAATTATTAATGAAAGAATCCTGAATTTTTTTTATTAAGGTTTCCACAAAAATGTTAAGCAGCACAACTGTTTTCAACACTGATAATAATAGGAAATGTATCTTGAGCAGCAAATCAGCATATTAGAATGATTTCTGTCGCATCATGTGACACTGAAGACTAAAGTATGATGCTGGAAATACAGCTTTCCATCACAGGAATAAATTACATTTTAATACATTTTATTTACAATAAATAGCAGTGTAGCTGGGTCAGAAAATGCTGCATGTAAGATTCAAACTGGCATTGCCCAGACATAATAAAGTGTGAGCTAACTTCTAGGTTACAGCTATGGCACAGTTCCTGGCTTTTTAGTCTGTTTGTGTCTAAGGTGGATGTTGAAAAGACCCAATTAATCATTGTGTTTTACCTCTATTCATTGGACCATCATCTGACTGATTACAGGTAGTTGACCATGTCTACATAGACAAATGGCTAATGGCTTCAGTCTTTGAGCCTTGAGACAAGGCCAGGTCTGTGAAATCCATGCTTGCACATAGTTCCAACAGCTCTCTCTCTTTCTTTCGCCTTGTGGTGGAATGTTGATTTTGGAGCGTTTGGTGAAAAGTAACACTCTTGAGAAATCAGCCCCGCTCTGCTATGCCTGAAACTGACATATATGCAACCCGTTGCCCTAGACTTACTGTTTTCCTTTAGCATTTGTCTTTTAGTGCGTGCATTATGTGTGCAAGGGAAGCAAAAAACAAACTACCGTCCTTTATAGAAACCCCACAAGAACGTACTGTAAAGTCCAGAGGTTTTTCCAGTGGTCAGTCTATATTGGAAAGGTTTTTCCATTTTTCTTGCTTTAGTTTAAATTTGCACTCAGTCCTCCATATAAAGAGATGTCATAATTTGTGCTGGCCGGATGCTGCAGGTTCATGTTTCTTAGTTGCTGTGGCTCACTGGGTGTTGAAAGGAACCAGAGGGTGTGGAGGGATGCTGCCGAGATGCACATCCTCCATTGCTCCCTACAGGCTGGATAGTGCCAAAACCAAACCACATTATTTTTGATGAGGACTGCGGTTTATTGTGGGTTTTTAGAGGAGGGTATATGGCTGGTTTGAATGCAGGACACAGTGTAACATGGAATTGGAACAAAGTTGGACTCGCCTTTTGAGCTCAAATGGATTGAAGAGCATTGAAAGAGGCAAGACGAAACAACTTCATCCATCAGACTGCATAGTTTAGGATAGTGAGCAATACACATTGAGATTAACCATGTGAAGCCTACTCTGTCATATTTAATATGCAAATTTCTTAGGCATGATCAAACTTTTTCTGAAAAACCTGTTGTACACAATCTACTTTGTGCCTGTCGTTTGATTGATAGTTAAGTTTATATGTTTTGTTTTGCTTTTTTTAGAAAAGTACATTCTAAAAACTTCAGGTTATGGTACAAATCTGTGAGATCTTTACTGATTTTAATTATTGTAAGGCCCGTCCCAATTTCAAATTTCTTTTTAATTTCAATTGACTTTTATCTGACTCTATTTTATCATGACCTCGAATTTAGGTTAGAATGCCGATTTGGTTATTTGGTCATTTGTTAAATAGTTTAACTACACATTTGATTATTCTGTTTAACTCTTTATTGAAATTATACCCGTTCATCCGGATCCCAATAACACTTCGAGCCTCGCACCGGCCAGGTTTACGATCTCTTTATCACAAACTCGTCAGTCTTGGTCATTAGACAGAGGCGATTGACTGATATTCTAGACGGCTGTGCTCCACATTTCTCATTCTAGAATATATTATTCAGTCCCCATAGATCTGAACTCACTTAATTAAGGCAAGAATTGATCTAACCAGAGGCCATGACCATTACCATAGAACCAAGCTGACCAACTTAACTTCCTCTAATGGTAAGTTTACATAATGCCGTAGTTTCCAACATACATGTAATTAGAATAATATTACAATAATCAGGAGTTGAGGCTCACCCTATTTAGATTGGTCTAACAACTTTCAGTTCCTCTTAACGGAAGACCCATTTGGTCTACTAACCTCCACAGTCTAAGTATACGTAACTAATGCCAATGTGTTAGTCGGAGCTCTAAAACATCAGTCTGGTGCGCCCCTCTGCTTCACCTAAACTGTGCTCTAGTCCGTTACTAACCTGAGCATAGATTTGCGGTGAAATAAGTCAGAATAAATCAATGTAACAATTTATTATTACTCAGGTAAATGTATCATGCCAATTACATAACCAATTCAAAGATTATCAATACATAACATCATCAAATGCTCTGAAGTAAAGAGTAAAAGAGGCATTCCTGACATCTGAAAATTACATAGCACTGAGTGTCTAAAAGACACCCAGCATTACGCGCCCTGAACTTTCCTGCAACATCTCTTTAAATTTGTCTTAATCAAGTCTCCAGACCTTGAGGACAGGAGGTAATATGCATGAAAGACCAATTGGCAGAGGACACACCCACCACAGTAAGCAAAATATCTCTAAACTCTTAAAACCTTTATTACCTTTTGGTTTACTTCTGTGGGAAGGAGACCATTGTACCAGTCGCACTGATCCATTTCAAATGATACCAAACATGTATAGTGTTGTATGAAAATAAAATCATGTTGATTTTGGGTGAATTTCAGGTCATCTTAATATGTGGAGAGGAGAGGGGAAGAGGCAGTGAAGGGAAATAAATGTGAATTTAAATGCAATACTTGGGAGAGTTCAGATGTTAAATTCCTTCGTTTTCTCAGGGTCACCCTCTTTTCCTGTTTCCAGTTACTCCAGTCTTACATTATCATAACTTTTGTATTGTTAGTAATAATTCGAGATGAAAACTTGCTTGTCTGATAAACTTAGGTTTATCTTATTAGCCACACACACACACACACACACACACACACACACACACACACACACACACACACACACACACACACACACACACACACACACACACACACACACACACACACACACACACACACACACACACACACACACACACACACACACACACACACACACACACACACACACTCATGTTTGTTTTTGTGAAATGTGAGGACATTCCATAGGCGTAATGGTTTTTATACCGTACAAACCGTATTTTCTATCCCCTTACACTGCCCCTGCCCCTAAACCTAACCCTCACAGGAGACTGTGCAGTTCACTTTCTGTGAAAAAAACCTCATTCTGTGTGATTTATAAGCATTTTGAAAAGTGAGGACATGGGGAACGTCCTCATATTTCACCCTCTTTTTGTAATACCTGTGTCATACCCATGTCATTATACACATTTGTGTCCTGATATTTCACGAAAACATGCCCACACACACACACACACACACACACACACACACACACACACACACACACACACACACACACACACACACACACACACACACACACACACACACACACACACACACACACACACACACACACACACACACACACACACATATAAATATCAAATGTGATGCATCAGGCTTTTGATGATCAATTATTTGTCCATTTGTCTCAATCATCATTGTATTGCAAAATTACAGAAATTTGATCATAAAACTAAGCATTTAAATATAATCTTTGATGATATCTTTGGAGTGCCAACTAACATAAATATACTAACATAGCAGACTACTTCCATAACATGCATATATATCAAGTTTATCTATTCATTATATGATATGAGCCATAAAAGCCTGTTGTATCAAATATGATGATCAAAAACTTTATTTCTGACTATTATTTCACATGTCAGGCTTTAGAATGAATATGTTCATAAATCAGAGCATATGATTTTAATATGAAAAATTTGGTTGATCATCATAATGACATCGATGTGTGATTAGTTTGGTTAGTCCACCAGGTCTGATGTGTTTGCCATATAGTCTTGCAGTTTTGATTCATGTGCAATCTGGATCTTCGATTGAGGTTGGTCATAAGAGACACGCCTCTCACGAGCAGAGGCAGGCCAGTTGTGAGATGATCCAGATGTGGCTTTCTTTTCTTCAGAAACGTATTAATAGCACTGGAAATGACAGGTTGGAGTGGAGAACAACGTTTCTGGGCTTGATTTGATTACCCGTTTACTAATAGAACGAGACATTTGGGTGAAAAACAGATCGAGTTTGTGCCTCATAGTTTCATTATGTTGGTTTATTGTGAGATTACCAAAGCAATATAAAAGGGAAGAAGGTATTACCAGAGACGGAGATTATTGAACCAGGCTGGGCCATAATAGATATAGATGTTAATGCTGCACGTTTCTCCAAGCATGTGTTCTTTAAGCTTCATATATTTTAGCGCATGGGAGTTGATCTCAACATTCATCTCCAGATGAGGCAGGCCCCTGGAGAGTGTTTGAGAGTGATTGCATGAACGTCCTATTGAGTTTCAGATCATTTGGGTCTGGCATTAAGGAATGCCTCTGTGCTTGGTTGGGCTTTTGTCTTAAACCATGTTGTTCTGTTTAATTTCCTGTCAAAGTGGCTCACAGATTTGATTTCCTGTCGGTGAAACATTATCTGGCCCGCTACATCTCAGACGACTCGCCTCTCCTGTCATTTTGAGCTCCCTTCTGGTCTCTGCTTTGAGTTGTCTGGGATAAGAACTGGACTGACTTTGTCGACGATGACATGTATTGGATAACTGGAGGATGTGGGTTTGAAATACCCTTAGAAGTAGGTCAGATGACTGGGGTTTGTAGATTAGGGGGAACTCAGAGTCTGGGATCAGTCCTTATTTTTGAGGCAGTCAGACCAGTTTCCCATTAAAGCGCCTGCTTGTGTTGAAAGGGGTTTCAATCCCTCCCCACACTAATAGGACCGACATAGTCCAACCAACACTGCGATCAGTGTATTACTGTCGTTTCCTGAACAAATAACTCTAAGATGGTACATTTTTTTTTGAATCAAAACCATACAGTCCAACCGATTCCTGAAGTAAAAATCTTCTGAGCAGATTTTTTTAGTGAATCAAAACCATATAGCGCGTCCTATATGGCCTAAAACCCATTCCAAATGACTTTTATGAGCAGATTATTTTTATGATTAAAAACCGTACAGTGCGATCAGTCAAACTGAATTCTGAACGAATGACTCTTACAAGATGATTCTTTTAAGTGGATCAGAACCTTGCAAAAAGTATAGTCCGATTCCCAAACAAATAACTCTTATGTGCTGATTCTTTTTAGTGAATCAAACGCATACAGCTTACAACTTTAGTACATTGTTCTTATAACTTTTGTCTTCAGTGCTGTTCCAATAGTTAAAAATCCTACCCGCCAATGTTCGGCAGAGCTTGCACCGTAATGTTAACAGGAACACATACCAGTGAATGATAGCCATGATCCGTTATTAAAGGTTTTTTTTTCTTCCGTGGTCCACTGAGTGCATAAATATTTTCATGCAGAGGGTTATCATAACATGACCTTTTGAAACAGTAAAACAAAGCATTCCTTCTCCTTATGCACTTAGAATTAGGCTCTGTTCCAGAACCTAGTGAGCTGTGTACGGCCTAGATAGGCAGTTCTAAGGCAGCCTCCTAAATTAAATGAAAGCTCATAAGTGATTTGACACAAAAAAATGTTTCTTGAGCACCAAATCATCATATTCAAATTATTTCTGAAGGATCATGTGACCCTGAAGACTAAAGTACCAAAACAACGAGTTTATGCTGTGAAGGGCCATGTCACGCCATGTCTTAACCGTAATTACGAGATTTCAACCCATGACTTTCTTTCTGGAGCTGTTCACGTCCTCAGACTCGGACTTATGTGTTTCTTTGTCAACATTTTCAACACTGAAATCAATCTGCAGCAGTCAGGTGGTACAAGTAAGAGTTCTGTAAGTTGTTTGCATTCATTATTATTGTAATATTCTGTGCTTTGAGACATGAGGTAATTTAACGCCACCTCTCTTGATGATTTACAGAATATGCGAATATAGAATATAGAGTTTAGCTCCAACCCTGATCAAACTCACCTACCTGTAGCTTTCTAGTGATCCTGAATACCTTGATTAGCTTGCAGGTGAGTTTGATTAGGGTTGGTGCTAAACTCTGTAGGACAGTGGCCCTCCAGGACCGAGTTTGAGGAACCCTGCTCTGAAAGGAGGGTGGGATCTCGTTGGCTGCGTCCGAAACCTGGAAAATGCTGCCTTCGGACGACGCATTTCAAGGTAGGAAGGCATCAAGGCATGTCCGAATGTTAGCTTCACTTCCTGTCTTCTGAGATACCTTCATCTGATCGAGTTTTGAAAACAGCATATATGTATCCTTCGCTGCCTTTGATATCCCACAATCCTGTGCGTTCCATTCTGTGACAGTTGATGGCGTTCGAAAGTCAGTTTAACTGTAAATGTCAGTTTTTCCACTTCTGATGTCATTTCTAGCGAGACATTACTAATGTAGTAATGAAATATTTGTTTAATTTTAAATATTTTCTTTGTTCTCGCCAAAGCTCTCTCTATTTTGCTGTAGATCATTAAACTGTTACATTAAGGTTACAAAATAAGGGACACCCATTCACGACATCCATTAATTTACTTAAGTTATGACTATATTATTATGTAATTTATTTGTCCCATTTTCATCTATTTTTTAAATGTCATAAACTTTATATGGCAGGATTATTTATTATGTATGATTAATATAGCCTAGCTAAATGGTAAATTAATAATAACATTAATTAGGCTATAATCTATTAATTAACCTGTCTAAAAATATATAATAATTCTGTCTGCCAAGCTCTGATAATGTATGGAATATTATATTAATAGATAAAAAAAAAAAAATAGGCCTATACCGTTAGAAGCACGGATGTGTGGCACTGATGCTGTTTTAAGTCAGACAGTGTGAGCCACTGAAATGCTTCTCTGCAAAGTGTGCAGTTCGCCTGAGGTTCATCATGAGTTAATGGACAGACCCATTGATACCCTTTTTTCTATTCAGCTCTATATATGGAGATCTTGCGTTCAATCGGTGGACGCGAGCTCGACGTGTTTTTAAAAAAACACGCAATTGTACAGCGCATGTTCTCGAGACTTCGCCACAATGGCAACAAAGCCGCTAAAACACAATCACGCGCAAATGAGCTTCTCTACTACTTATTGTGAAATGTATTTCTTTATAGTGTTTGCTATCAGTATTCTCCACACTGCAAAATCATTTTGTGTTTATTGAACTATGTGTGGACCTATGTAAAATACGGGACAAATCGCGTCCCATATTGGTTTGATACGGGACGGGTCATTTTGCTTGTAAATACATGATGATTCCGTATTTCACGGGACGGTTGGCAACCCTAGTTATACTGCCCAAGAAGTCTGTCCGAAATTAGTTTCGTGAGGTGCCTTCATGCACCCTACCTTACAAGTCATTGCCTGATAAGGCAGTGAGGCAACGAGTCAGCAGCCTAGGTTTTCGGACGCAGCCATGCAACTTTGAAAAGTTAGCTTGCTATTGCTAGCCGCTCCGAAGTTGCCTACCATACCTTTAAAGGAGCTGCCCCTTAAAAATGGATCATTTCTGACAGAGGGTCAGAATGAAGGTTGAAAATAAATTAATATTATAAGCAACCTCAAGAAACATTAAAATATTTTTATAAAATATTTAAAAATGTCATGCCCCCTTTCAATTGTAATAATATTTTGACTGTATTTTAAATCAAATAAATGCAGCCTTAATTAGTAAGCATGGGAGTCTTGAACGGTAGTGTACATCGATTTTCTTCTCTTCTATCTCTTGTTCACTAATTCATTCAATCACTCCTTTATTTCTCTTTCCTTCCATTGCCCTTTTCTTTCCACCCACTAATTAACAAGATGTAAAAATACCGCTGAAGTTGCTAAGCTCATGATTTTTGCAACATGACAAGCTTGATTTGCTGCCAGACGAGTCCCACTGAGTGTGTTTGTCAGCACGCATTCGTATGTGGGTCAGAAAGCTGAAACCCTAGGCAACCGTTCCTCCATCCACCTGTGAATAACATCCCTCTGGGGAGAGCCGTTGACCATATGCCATTCTGACACCTCAATCAACACTCAGGTTTAGCCCAGCCATTTCCAACCACAAGCTGTTTTTACTGAAAGCATTACAAGCTGTCACCTAAGGGTAGGAAGGTGTTTTTTTTTAGAGGTGGCAGTGCTCTACAAGAGTCCAGGGACAGAAACAACTCTGGAACTTGAATCAGTAATGCAATGTGAGAGGCCCATATGACTGCAGGGTTGCTGTTACTCTGGTTTAATGAGACAACCCTGATGGCACCACATGGCAGTCACTGCACTGTTTATTTCTCCCTGTCTAGAGCGATATCCTCATTCTGTGCAACACATGCACTATAATGCTGATTCATTTTCTTATGTTTATAAACACTGTCCAACATAAGTTTGCTTAGTATCTTTAGGATCTGGTTATGCAACCAAAAGTCTGTTTAAAAGTCAGCTTGAAGATTTTTGAGATTCTTGTGTGAGATATAGTGACACTATTTGTCATGCAGTATGTCTGTTCAGTGGCAGTTTGGTTTAAAACCTCCAATCAGAAAGAACTAGATTTTTGCATGTGCTCGCCTGTATGTTGCTGTGCTGTTGCTAAGGTGTTCTGTGTGGGCCTACCTTCAATGTCAGATTTTCTTTTTGTCAGTTCTGTCAAAGTTTAATACTTTGGCCGGTTTTACACATCCAGCATCTGCAGCAACCGCAGAATCACATTGCACTTTTGAGGTACAATGTAAACGAATAAGTTATTAAAAAATTCACCCCCCTCACAGTTGTCATGAAGGGCAAAATTAGCTGTATAGACCAAAACCAGAATTTGTACCAGGCTGTAAACGTGTTTTTTTTCTGCTATAAAGTTGGACACTTTAACATTGGGCTCAATGACATTCTGCTCCCTTTTGAAGCCTGTCTCTAGTGGCCAGTCGATTGAATTGCAGTTTAAGTCACTTCCATATTGTCTTCAAGAGAAACTGGAGGAGGTTGCCGTTTGGTGCTCACTCAGGGCTGTGTCTAAGCTAATATGGCAGATCGTCACCGGCTGTGGACAGGGCTTCTCCCTACGATGACGTCTTTATAGGGGGCATCTGAATGAGCTTGTTTTTAAGAATCTGCTTTTGATTTTTACCATTATAGGCTGGTTGTTCTCACACACTGCAGACACACGTCTGTGTTCAAACACCTTATAAAAGTGAAATTTCTTTAAAAATAGCAATAACTTTTCAACTTTGATAATAATAATAAGAAATGTGTCTTGAATACCAAATACGCATATTAAAATAATTTCGGAAGAATCAGGAATCAGGATTCGACACTGAAGACTGAAAATTCAGCTTTGCATCAAAGGAATGAATTACATTTTAAAATATATTAAAGTAGAAAATAGTTATTTTAAATTGTAATAATATTACAGTAATAATATTAGAAATTGTATTTTTATTTTTTATTTTTTCAAATATTATAACTGTAATAATAGTATTAATTTCAGCGTCCATATTCATTACTCTGCAGGAAACACACTAAAATGCACTATAACTCTATTCATTGAGATATATATATATATATAATATCAATGAATAGAGTTATAGTGCATTTTAGTGTGTTTCCTGCAGAGTAATGAATATGGACGCTGAAATTAATACTCACTGCAGATGTTTGCAAGGCCTTATGGATTTGAGTTTGTTCAAATCCTCAAGTGAGCCACAGTAAAGCACCAGTAATTTGAACAGTTGGGTAAATTACTTCTCATTATAATCAGTCACACTGCCAAAGAGAAATAAGAAATCTGATCTTAATTACAGTCACTTTTTTTCTTGGATTTTGTTTTTGTGCTATTTCTCTCTTGCCCTCTCCTTTTTCCTTGCTTTCCCCGAGTTCATGCTTTCTAGAAGAAACTTTAACCAAAACTGGTATTTAACATCTGTGTAGCTTCTAATTAGGCTTTACTTTGGTTAGAAACTCTGGCAAAACTTTAGCAAGGCAGCTCTTGGATTGCTCTATACACAGAATAGAATCAGCACTTTGATTTTCTTAAGCAATAATGAAATTTTCTTCCACTGAATAATTTTTGCCTACTTCTTACACTCGACTGCTGCGTTTCTGGTATCTGGCACATCAATGGCTTTATGGTAGAGCTGCCACTCACAATGCCACAGAAGCAAGACTGCAAAACAACTTACTCAACAATTAACATGACTGAGGAGGAAGCAAAGCCTGAATTTCATGAATTTTAATGTGTTCTTTGGAAACTCATATCAAGTCTTTCTTTAGCAATCCTTATCTATATAAACATATTTTTAATACATTTTTCTAAAGAAGTTATTGAATGCACATATGTGACATCCTGTCATGAAATATGGACAATTCAGTTCAGTGGTATTTTGGTTATATTTATATAATAATGTCTAACCATAAACATGTGCATCCATGTTGGAACAAGTTGGAATATTTATTTTTGGGAACTTCTGCAGCATTTTTTATACGTGTCTGTTAGTGAGTGTGTGTGCAAAAGGTCAGTGTTCTGGTGAAATGGGGCCTGGACACACACACACACACATACTGGCAGCTCTGAGTCACCGAGGGGGGATTTCCTTTCGCTTACTGTGGCTTTCAGACCTATTGAAACAACATGCTTGAGTTCAGCATACTGAGAGAGAAAGTGCCCTGCCTCACATAGCACATGGCTTTGGCTCTTATAAAACAGAGTACACGTACAGTTTTAAATTCAGCACAGCTGTAGAAAAAAGTCTGGTTCTTTACTTCTGTAATGTAATATATTTCTGAATGATGATACTCAACAAGAATATAACCTGGGACAGGACTTAATTTCTAGACAGCAAATGATGCTATTGCTATTTACACAGAGTGTAAATAGCAACTAGATTCTATTGACACTCAGGGAAAATAGCATATTTCTTAGCGATAATTGCTATTTACACTAAGTGCAAATTGTGATAGATGCTATTTACACAGTGTAAATATAAACTAGATTCTATTTACGCCAAGCGGCAACCTCCCACAGTTTCTCTTGAAGCCAATATGGAAGTGACATAAACTGCAATTCATCGACTGGCCGCTAGGGACAGGCTCCAGAAGGGAGCAGAATCTCTTTGAGCCCCATATTAAAATACCCAACTTTACAGCAGAAAAACACATGTTTACAGCCTGGTACAAATTGTTGTTTTGGTCTATACGGCTAATTTTGCCCCTCATGACAACTCTGAGGGGGGTGATTTTTTTTATACCTCATTCGTTTACATTATACAAAGCTTTAAAGTCCTGCATAATTAAGGGCGTGGCCACTTTGAGTGACAGGTGGATAGCCATTTATCTGCACCTCAGCTCCACCCACGTCCCGCCTCTTTGCCCATTTTCTATTATCCAGGAGTGACACGCGATGACAAGATGACAACGGCCAGCTCGACCCTACTTTGCGCTTCAAAACTGCTCTTCAGAATCCTATGGGTGACGTCACGGACACTACGCCCATATTTTTTTACAGTCTATGATTTACGCTCAGTGAAAATAGCATATTTTCTTAGCAATAATTGCTATTTACCCTGTGAAAATAGTGATATATTCTATTTACACCATGTAAAAGTAGTTCTTTGAAATATGTGTAAATAGTAATTAGATGCTATTTATACTTTATTTTGACAGATACATACTATTTGCACCTCAGTATTGTTGTACATAAACAGGATGCAATAATAACACAGAGTGTAAATTATTATATTTATTAGAATTATTAAATGGATGCCACCTTAATGGGACAATAAAAGCCCTCCCTAACCCTACCCAATAAATGCTTTTATTATTATTAAACATTTCGTTAGGCACTTTATTTCAATTTTTAGAACATTTTCTTAATTTTTATTGAAAGTAAATGCCTTACCGATGTGATATGTGATGGGAAAAGGGAGAAGAGCGAGCTCTGCAAAAGGCGGATTCTAACCCGGGTCGATCGCGTCAAAACCAAGATCTTTAAGCCTTGTGCTTTACTGACTATCTATCTATCTATCTATCTATCTATCTATCTATCTATCTATCTATCTATCTATCTATCTATCTATCTATCTATCTATCTATCTATCTATCTATCTATCTATCTATCTATCTATCTATCTATCTATCTATCTATCTATCTATCTATCTATCTATCTATCTATCTATCTATCTATCTATCTATCTATCTATCTATCTGTTTGAAATTGATGTGCACAAATTGATCATTCGCAATATTTTATTTATGTAGTTTTAGATGAATGTGCAAAAATTTATAATTTACAATATTATTTTTTATTTTATTTATTACTTTTTAATTAATGTGCACAAATAATGTAATATGTAAGTAAATAAGGTAAAATATATATATATAAATGTGTTTGTGCACAAATTAATCATTCACAATATTTTATTATTAACTTATTGATGAATTTAATTGATTTCATTTTAAATTAATGTGCGCAAATTAAACATTCACAGTATTTGTTTTATTTATTTATATTTTACTTTTGAATTACAAATGAATCATTTACAATAAGATCAGTGGCCGGTTGCATAAACTGCTTAGACTAGTCTTAAAAGTCATCTAAATGTTTTTCTTCAAGACATCATATTTTGAATTGGAAAAGTTGGAAAAGAATTGGAAAATTCGAAAAGGCAGATTACTCTTTTAAGTTTAATGGCAAATTGGTAAAACTAGTTGTTAAAACGCAGTCTTAACATAGTTGCTAAGTTTATTCAACTGGTCCCAGGAATGTACTATAAGTAAGTAAATAAAGTAAATATAACAGGGCAAGGATGTGATTGTCACCTGTTTTCAAAAACAACAAAAACAAATTCCCATGGCAATGTGCTGACTGACATCTGCTGACGTTCCTCATGATGAATGGGGCTGGTTGTGTCAGGCTCTGTGACTTACAACGCATTGCAGTTTTGCATCAAAGTAAACAGCTCTTGTTATCCGTCCTCTTTGAAGCCTCACAGTTAATTTCCCTCAAAGGGTGCCATGCATTTAGCAAATCTCTAAGTTCATCTGCATGAATCTGATTTCTTTTCCTGTGGCTTCTTTGAAGATAATGATATTAGGCAGTTTGTCTCAAGCTTTTAGAACACTTCAGTGAAATAGGATTTTTGGGATTTCTGGAACTTGATCTGCTGTTATAAGCCAGAGTCCATTTTAGGACCTTGGTGGTAAGGGGATGACTAAAATAACAAAATAAAACAAAACAACTAGATCGCCTATATTAATGATGATATAGACAGTTCCCTAGACTGCTGACAGACGTCAGGCATCTCTGTGGTGATTTCTGTTCCTAATCAGAGTCACAGTTTAATTCCATAATCTGTGCTGACGTATTTAATGACCCATGGGTTTAACTGTCTGCGAGCTGTTGGCAGCTGTTCCTCCAGAAGCTGAGGGAATGATGTTTTGGAGAGGCAGATCTCAGAGGGGTTGTGGAGCTGATGAAGACGCTGAAAGGGAAGATTTGTAACCAACGTTCAGTAAGTCGGCCGTAGTGGTCCCTCCTGCACGGGTACATCTGCAGCTCTCCACGGGACCTCTGATGGGGAACAGAGAGAGTCTTTGTGGAGCCCCTGCCCAGCGCTGCCAACACCAGCCAAAGTGGATTAACTGTTGTCAGTGAGGACGACCGAATCCAAAGAGCTCCACTGGGCCATCAGGACACAAGGAGCGCTGCATAATGCCATCAAACAAGATTGTGCAGCTCCACTCAATACCTGTTGTCTGCTTACAGCCAAGTGTAAAATCCACAGCGTGAAACCCTGTGTTCTGCTCTTAGGGTTTCCCAAGGTTGCAAAAAAGAAGAAGAAGAAGAAGAAGAAAAAAACAGCCAAGGCTACTCAAAGAGAGAATGGAAATATCTTCGGACAGAGCTGAAAGTTGTATCTAAAAGCAAGTTTCCTCTTTGTTTTTAAAGGTCCCATGGCATGGATTTTTTATTTTATTTTATAATGTATTCTGAGGTGTACTTATATTGTTAGTATGATTTTTACATCATAAAATGTCATAATTTAGAAATAAAAGGCATTTTTTCTATACTGATGTTTGCCCTCTGGCTGAATGCCCTGTTTCAAGAGGCGTGTCTGCTGTGAGACTTCAGTAAAAACGCCCACTGTTGTGATTGGCTGACATCTTTGCATTTGAAATGAGTATTAGATCTGTAGCGGAGGGGGCGTGGTTTAACGAGGTCTACGAGGCACAAGCCTGCCAGAGAGACGGATGTCACTTCTCATCAGTTCTCTCAGCACGTTTCAGTTCAGTGAACTGTTGTAGTTACTAGCATATACTTCAGGTTATTAGTTTATTTCTAGTCGGAGGGACTGTCACTAGGGCTGGGCGATATATCGCATGACATTGTTAGGCGCATCTCGTCAGTAAAGCCGGTTCCTTGATTAGTAGTAAATCGCCATCACCTGCTTTCAGATAGAGCGGCATTTACTACACAGAGCCGTAGTTCACTGACAAGCTGAGCCATATCGCATTAATTATCGCATGCGATACGTCCGCGATAATGCGATATGGCTCAGCTTGTCAGTGAACTACGGCTCTGTGTAGTAAATGCCGCTCTATCTGAAAGCAGGTGATGGCGATTTACTACTAATCAAGGAACCGGCTTTACTGACGAGATGCGCCTAACAATGTCATGCGATATATCGCCCAGCCCTAACTGTCACTCATGTCAGAAAGTTAGTACCTTTAGTAAATTATGGATCAGCGCTGACTTGAGACGCGAACCGTATAGAACGATTCAGTCCGATTTGGTGAACTGGTTTGAACCGGTTCAAAAGAACGATTTGTTCGCCGGACATCCAACAACCGGACATCACTAGTGGACCAGAGACGGAGCAATTGCTAACAAAGTTATATTGTAACTGAGTTGTGAGAGCGCTGTCAGCGCAAATTTATTTTGTTTGTTTCTGAGAGTTCTGAATAAACACGAGTCCCAGTCACGCCGAGCCCATCTTCCTCCTTATTCTACCAACTTTGTAACACACGCAATGTACCATTACAGCAGTTGAGATGAATGAGTTACGAGTAAGTGTTGATTATAGCATTATTTTTAGATATTTTCCTACCGTATGAAAAGCGTCAGTGACGCACATTGAGTACACAGCGCAAACAAAGACACAACAGCGCAGTAATCGAATGTAATCCAATTTATTGTGGGGATAGCTGGCTAGCCTAGCCCGGATAAGTTACCCTCACGCTTACCCCCCTTCTGCTTAATCTTGTGCTGCGTATGGCGCCTCTGCTGTGGGCCAGATGCAGTACTGGGGGTCGGTGATATTGAAGGCCGACCGGTCAGTGCAGCCCGAGCTTCGGCGTGCGTGAGGTTTATCTCTAAAGATTTGACTCTGCCGATGTTGAGCAGAAACTCACGACTGTATGCACATTTTAGAACAGATAGACGCGACGAGGACGTACAAAAACACTGACTCATAAGATAGAAAACACGAAAACACCGTTCTGTCGAGAGAGAGAGAGAGAAGCCGCAGCGTGCGCACGAATAATACAGTTCTGTGTGAACTTGAATAATTAGCTACACATCAGAAATCACTGATCACAGATCAGAAGGAACTGAAAAAAGACTTGTTTTCATTTGTACATCCAAACACTGAGAAACTGCCAGCATTCACTCGTTCTCACTCGAACTCATATTAATGTTGAAAAACCTCATAAAATGAAAATTCATGCCATGGGACCTTTTAATAAATCAATTTTGATATCCTGTTAAAGTATAAGAGGCACAAATCTCATGTTTATTTTTAGTGAAAACTATTATATTATTCTAATTAACTCATTCCCATTCTTTCAGTGTTGATGTTGGCCAGTTCCACCTCAAAGGTCATGACCTTCTTGACCATCTTTTTAATGGGGTTATTTTATAAAAAAAATTAAACAAATATTATGTACTTAATTAAATTCATGGGAAATGGTTTATCTGTTACTATAAACCAGCATTTGTTCCTAAAATATTAAATATTATGTTTTATTGGAAATGCCATTAAATGTTAATGTTTATTAAAAGAAAAATTCACACAAACTAAAAATATAGTGATGAAAAATGGCAAACATTTTAAATACATGTGAAACAAAATGGCTCATGTAATATTGAGTTTAGCCTTTTAAAGATTGCAATCAATATTTCATGAAAAATATTGCCTATTTACTAAAATAATATCCAATTAACTTTTTTATAGCCTATTCATCGAAAGTGTCTTTCGGCAGCATTAGTTCGAAATGCCACTCTGTAAATGTACACAGGATGACCTATACAGTCCATCGGGACAAAAAAGCTCCGATTACAGCATCTATCACTGCCATCACTCTGAGAGCCTCTGCTCTGAGAGGTCAGGCCTTTGAAGTTCACGTCCGTGATGCAGGGACCCCGTCAACCCTCTGCTAACTAATCCCAGACTTTGGCTCCTCTACCCCCATTCAGCCCCAGCTCTTTGTCAGCCTGTTTTTACTGCGAGCGCTCCATGGCCAGACCTGTTTGCATTGGTGTAAAGGGAAGTGGGGCATTGTCTGGACAGGATCTCGCTCAGAGATCATGCATAAGATTGGGTTGGCGTTCGAAGGGCAGGACTCCAACGACTGACGTAAGCTGTGTTTTATTTGGACCCAGCAAACGCTCAGCTAATCCAAGAACATAGACAGACATCCAGGAAGAGTGGACTTGTAAAAACAAGCATTGTGCTGAAAAAAAATCGTCAATTCCTCACTTAAGTATGATTAAATATCTTATTCGACAAGCTAAGTGTCACACCTTCTTCTGTGGGTGGGCCTGCATTGAAATGTTTATGAGCTACTTTTAAACAGAAGACAAGGAACGACTAAATACTTATAAATCATTGCCTCGCATAGCCTAACAAATCAAGAACGATAACTAACGACAACTACAACCCCAAATTTAGTAAAATGCATTAAAGTCAAGAATCGCTAATTTGTTCATTCTCTTTAACCTTTATTTAACTGGCAAAAGTACACAGAAAAGATTTTCAAAGTTTTCACTGACCAACTTAAGTGTAGGAATATATTTGTAGGAATATAAACAAATGTAGATTTTACACACCGCAAAACAGTTGGGACAGTTGATAGTGTTTGGAAAAGACTGAGCTTTAAGCTTCTGTTTGTGCATTCTTGTTCCACGTGCAGAAATGAAACTAGCCAACACAAACTGTATACATAATGTACATGCCTCATATGTAGATGACTGTGACCCAACCATTTTTTTGGTCAAAAAAAAGTCTTTCTCCCACCACAGACGTTGCCACATTTTAATCACAAAGGTCGGTGACAAGTTGTTTTCTCACTAAGCAACGCAAATGTTTCTGTCTGCAGAGGAGAGCTCTATTGAAAAGATGCAAGCGACTAATTTATGTTTACTGCCTAACCAGACAATTAAGGCTTGGCGAAAGGCTGAAATTACTACACGCATGAGCTGTTGCGGCCTGCTTGATGGGGCGAAAATAGAGGAGACGTCTCTGTTTTCGGGTAGGCGCTGATATATGCGGACATTGAGCTTGTTGGAAACTGGGTTTGGGTGGTAATACAACCCATATGTCCCTTTATACTTTGATCAATCTGTCTTCTGCTGTGCCTTTCTAACAGCCGTCATTATTAAACTAATACTGTTTCGGTATGTGGTATCACATGCAGTAATATATTTGTCAAAGGCACTGAGATTGCTGTTTTTATCTCACAATGCAGCACCTGCAGCCAATCTCTGGAGGAAATAACTTCTCCTATTCTCACCATATTCTGAGACAGGCATTCAACCAACCCTTTCTTTCCGGAACACATCATATCCATGGAATTGAGTGCCGGGTCAGTCCCACGCAGCGGGAGTCCACAGCGCAGAGCTTGGGTTTCTGTTGGCTTCAACAACCCTCTGCAATTTCCACTGTGTCATATCCTCCCAAGGTCAAAGAGAATCATGGCACTTCCCATTGGTTTGCCAACAACTGGCCTTCCTCCTCCCAGTTTCCACCTATAACCTTCTCCTGTTTGCCATAGAGTTTGTTCCCATGCCAGAGGTACTCTCTGTGAAACGAGTGAATAGAGACAGCGAGGATTTGTATGTCAGAGCATCTGCAGTAGCTTTTAAGCGGAGATGACATAAAGATGACATCATCCCCTGTGAATACGATTTTGCTCCCTGTAATTAGTGTATCGTTCTCAGTACAGAGGCTTGTAAAACACTTACTTTAGTCCCAGACTCCCAGGCGTGCAGATGCAACTTCTGATCTGTGCAACAGACTATGTTATATAGCAGAATTTATATGGAAGGAGGAAGTCAGAGCTACGATTGCAGGTAGTTTTATTGCAGCGCACCTGTATTCAGGTATGATCTTTTCCCCCCAAAAGACCCTCCAAGGCTGAAATAGTCTCGCATAACCAGACCTATTTACCCTCCTATTATCTTCAAGGTCAATTTTACCTTATTTAACGTCTGTAAATACACAATTTGCATAATATTTTTTCTAATTTAATGGGGACAAAAAAAAAGTAGTAAGATTTACTTAATTTTTCTTTGGCAAGTTTTTGCCCGCATATTTTTTAAGGAAATTTCACATATGGAATTAAGTAAACTCTACTTAATTAAGTTAAAATTAACAAAGAAAATAAGTAATTTTAACTTGGTCAGTAAAAGGTTTGAGTAATTTCCTTTGCAATACATTTTACTCAAAATATATAACATTGAATTAAACTTTTAAAGTCTATGCTTTACTTAGAAATATCTAAGTAAATAACACAATAGATATTGTGTAGACACCATAGGAGTGTATTGTGTACCAAGTATTGAGGTCTCTGTGTTCAGGTTACTTCTATTATGACATTGATATTTGATGGATCGTTTTTGAGTATGAATGTGTCATTTTGAGTAGAAAATAAACTCCAGATGTCACAAAATGGCAAGTTACTAAACCTAACAAAAAAAGCAATGATAAAACAGTGTAAACAATGTACAGCTGAAAAAATCAACCTCCTTAAATATTCAAACCCCAGTGCATGATGGGAAGACCAGTATCAGAAAAGTTGAGTAGTTTTACTTAATTTATAATGCTGATATTTACGTTTTTTTATTATTTTGCCTAAACTAACTTTTTCATGTAGAAATGACTGTTTTTTTCTGTAGTATTTACTTCACCACAAAATAATTTTTATCAGTATGTAAACATAAAAGTAACATGATGATATATTTTTCCAATGTCCTGTACACATTTTGTTGCATCTGTGTTCTTTGGGGTCAGTTTGACCCCAGGCTATTTTAGCTGTATAAACATGAGAAATATCAAAATGTTACACACATTTGTTCTGGTTGTTTTATTGAGGTCACTATAACAGTCTATAATTGTATTTATTCAATATAATATTCAAACAACTTCTCTCTGTTTTAGGGCTCTAAGTAACCTAACCTAACCATACCTGTAGTATTGCGAGAACCACTAGTAGTTCACGTTATTATGGTCACGCTCTCCACTTGAACGACAGGGTAGACATAGTGCTGCTAATGTCATCAAAATGGTTCCAGGGCCCACCAGATATGCTGACCTGAGACATAAACCTTTGTAAAAAAAAAAAAAAAACATATTCTGGAGGGGTTTTAGGGGTATACACATTACAAGTAACGCTATTTAAATGATCAGATTACTTTTTCAAGTAACTAAAGTAACACATTACTTTTAAATTTAAAACAAAATATCTGAGTTACTTATTCAAACAAGTAGTTCTATATATGTATATATCTAAATGTGACCATGTATTAAACATACAAAAAAATACATTTTTTGATGAAGTAAGAGCTTCATGCTTACTATTCTTCTGCAATCCAGAATGGTAGCACAGCTGAAAGGTTTGTTCGAGCTGTGCCCTCTATTGTATTGGCTTATTCATTTCAGGTGTGAAAGGGCCTTTACATTTGCCAAAAATAGAACTTTTATTTTTGTTGTTAAAACCAAATAAGCAAGCCCAGCCCATGGTAATGCTAAAAGTAATGTAACATTTTGAGTTTCCAATAAAAGTAACACAGTTTTTTAGGGAGTAATGCAATATTGTAATGCATTACTTTTAAAAGTACCTTTCCCCAACACTTTTTATGAGAGATTTAATTGAATGTTTATTAAATGTTTGCTGCTAGAAAATAACGAAACCAAGAAAATCCAGAATTAAAACTGTATTTAGGGTTGAAAATGGCAAACCTCATATAAAATACATAGAAAATAAAATAGCTCATATAATATTGTTTTATTGTATTGGTAACACTATAGGGTTTAATTTGTTAACATTAGTTACCTACAAATTATTACTAGTTAATAATCTTAGTTGATTAATAACTATGTTAATCTCAGAATTTACTAATACGTTAGAAGAACAAAAGTTATATCTGTTAGTTAATGCACTGTGAACAAACAAAGTTTAATAAATGTAAAAATATATTGCTCATTGTTAGTAGCCTACATGTTAGTTAATGCATTAAATAAAGTTAACAAACGAGACCTTATTGTAAAGTCTTAACATTTTATCTTGTTTTTTACTTTTTTACTTGTTTTTATAATGTTATTAACTTTTATGATCAAATGATTTAATAATGCGGTCAAATTGAAAACTATGTAAATAAGAATTAAAATAACTATGAGATATTAATATTTATTTTGATATCCTGAAGTTATATACTGTAGTTTAATGAGCTCTTTTCACTGGTCAATTACTGATTTAAAAAACACTTAATTTTTAAGATTTTTTTTTTATTATTTAAATTTGTACAGCATTCATAGAAAGCATCTTTTGGCAAAATTTGTAAAATGCTGCTGTAAATAAATGGCAAGAAAAAGTGGAGAGAATCTGTGTGCCCTCAATAAATTGTGTAAAATCTGATAAGAACTAACTAGATGAAAGTTTATAGTGTGCAGTATGCATCAGACATTCCGCTAGCCAGGTTCACGCTGTACAATTTTGGCCACGATTTGGCCGTCTGAGACCAATTTTGATCCTAGGCCAAAATCTGAAGTCTTTGATTGCTAGTTTGAAATGTACGTCAACAGTCGATTAATGACTGTTGCCATCAATTTTACGAAATTCTGGCAGTGTCAGAAGATTTGACACACAGTCCTGTAGTGTGACTTTTCCTACGACAAACATCAAATCGAAAACCAATTGGAGCGCAGAACCTGCAATTATGATGCAATTAGCAGCAACAAACCACCACTTCATTCACGTGTTCATTTTTTTCCCCCCATATTTATTTTCAAGACAAGCCATGATCAAACAGTGTGACATGGCTTACAGCGGGGATCATGTTCGTACAGTCTGACAAGCAACAGTTGTAAAGGACTATTGTAAATTGCCGGCTTAACACTGGATTAGAATGTGCCTTGTAGCTTTGCCTGACTGTTCACATTAAATTCAAGTTTGGTATCTGCTCAAAGAGCTCTTGTCTAAAACATAAATGTCATCAACATGGCAAGTGTTAACAAGAACATAATTTTTTTCTTTGGCCTTTGCAATAAAACAGACATTTCTTTGTCTGAAAAGGGATAAAATATGACAGTTGGCCAATGGAAAAAATAAAGATTTCCATGTGTAATGGGATTCAGCTGTGGTTCTAATCAAAGGAAGATGACAGGAAATGTAACAAAGCTGAAGCAAGATGGTTCAAACAATAGCTACAGAAGACTGTTTTTAAACAGACCTTCAATCAGGCTACTTTTATTCAGTCTGTGATCCTCTGTCTGTTCTCTACACCATAGAAGAGAAAAAAAAACTTACAAGGAGACCTGGAAATGATACAAACTTCTGCAAAACATCATATAAGACCCAAATAACTTGGCTACGACCAAGACTTCTCATGCTGTTTTTACTACCACAAGTCTCATTAATTTCTCTGGTTGTTATTTTAGGCATGCTGGGAAAAAGTGGGTTCTACCGTATGTTGGACTTCCATGGTGGGCATCGCTTTGGCTGCAGCATGGAATTGTTCATTACAGGGGAGGCATAATGGTAAGTAGGCCTGCCCTACAATATCCATCCATCCTTCGGACACATTCCAACCCATCATCTGCATGACCAGCCACTACATGAATATCACTGCATGCCATAGACTTAATGTGCATCAAAACCAATGATCCACTTTATTTGAATGTACGAAAAACATACTTGCTGGTTAAATATGCAGTAAGTGATTTGAGAAACACTGAAATTGACACCCAAACAAACACACCCCTACCCAAAAGAAACACACCCCTCCCTTCTTTGTTCCGCCCCCAAAATAACAAACACGCTGTGCAACACAGGCAACCACAGCTGCCGTTTTATACAGCTTGCGTATGTATGGGTGATTCAGCATTGATTAAACAACAACAACAGTATATCTTGGTTCTGTGAAACATAGCAAAACCAATGTTACTTGCATATGGAGCGGAAACAACACAACCTCAGCGTCTGTTTTCAAGCCTTTCTGCTCTCTAACGTCTCTCTTTCTAATATTAGTGCGGGTCCTATCTTGCCTGATCGTAATCCTTCTTATGAACAGTTCACTTTGCCGTGAGTAAAACAGACGGTTATCAGTTTAAACTAAAAGTTGGACTCCAGATAGTGTTCCTCACAACTTACAAGTTCCATTGATCCATAAATATTGACATGCAGCCAGGAATCGTGTTTTCCTTACATTTATATGAGTCTGATTTCGATACATACATAATTATTTATCACTCTGTCATCCCAATTTGGAGAGTGAATCCTGCATGTATATGTGGATGGGCCTATGTATTGAAACACGTATGTGGCTGCTTGTCAAGAATGGAAAACAAAAGTTTTATTCAAATTCTGAATATTTTATAGGCCTATTAATTATTTTTTTATTTCACCTAGACAGCGCGCAAAAAGCTGTCTCTCATTCAATGAACGCAATCTCACAAAGTTCTGTTATATTAATCAGTGAAGCTGACTACACAATGAATCTCTTATTTACATAATGTCTACATCCTGTATAAATCTACATAATGTACATAATGTATAAATCTACATAATGTATAAATCCTCTACACTTTGTTAGAGGATTTGCGCACGTGCAGAACTCAACAATGGACAAAAAGCGGTGAGTGGATTCTAACTTAAAGGGATAGTTGACCCAAAAATGAAAATTAGCCCATAATTTACTCACCCCCAAGTCATCCTAGGTGTATATGACATTCTTCTTTCAGACTAATTAAATCTGAATTATATTACAAAAGTCCAGGCTAATCCAAGCATTAGAACTGGATTCATAGTTGCTCTGTTTTTGAAGTCCATAAAAAGTGCATCTGCCCATCAAATAACTGCTCCACACGGGTCCGGGGTGTTAATAAAGGCCTTCTGAAGCGAATCGATGCATTTGTGTAAGAAAAATATCCATATTTAAAACTTTACAGAGTAAACTTTCGGCCGACTCCTTCCCTTTTCAATTTATGGAAAAAGTGTTGAAAGTTCCCCTGCCGATCGAAAGACTAACAATCGAAAGAGCGTACCAGGTCTTCTCATCATGACGTCACGCACGCATCTTGAGTTTCACTGTCAACATTCAACACTTTTCCAAGGAAATCCATCGGCTGGAACTCTACTTGATAAAGTTTTAAATATGAATATTTTTCTTACACAAACGCGTCGATACGCTTCAGAAGGCCTTTATTAACACCCCGGAGCCGAGTGGAGCACGTTATTTGACGGACTGATGCACTTTTTCAAAAACAGAGCAACTATGAATCAAATTCTAATTCTTGGATTAGCCTGGATTTTTGTAATATAACTCAGATTATATTCGTCTGAGAGAAGAATGTCATATACACCTAGGATTACTTGAGGGTGAGTAAATTATGGGTTAATTTTCATTTTTGGGTGAACTATCCCTTTAAACACTTGTGATTGGCCATTGCGTGCAATAAATCAACAAACATGTCTGTGATTGGCTACATTACTCACCGAAGCGACAACACGTTGGAAATTGAATCATTTGACGAGTGCAAATACAGATACACACTGGATCTTTGCCAACTCTTTTTTGCTAATAATATGCCATTATTACGAATAAAACAGATCCTAGATCAGCAGTTATTGGTAGCTTTTCCCTCTAAAAACAATCAGTAGCAGAAGCAGCAGGCGGCAGTGGTTTGAGTGAGAAAATGACATGCTATTATCAAGTCAGTCTCCCTCAGTCCGGAGGGGGGCACAGGGATGTCCATGGGGGGCCAAGCCCCCCTCTGGTGCCGGGCCTGGTTTTCGCGGCATTCACGCTGAAAACCAATGCTGCCTCTCTTTCTTTTTGCCACTCAGTGGACGTCAGTCACTCCGACCAACGGTGGCGTCACGTGCATACCCTCTATAAAAATGCATCATGAAATGGTGCTTTGAACAACGCGACATAACTAAAACGCAAAACTACTTGCCTCAAGCTCCATTTGCAAAATTGGAATGCTAAGTTGGCCTCTTTTCCCTAGCCATTACCGCATCCATATTCTCCTCTTCCGCTTCCTCCTCTTTTTTCAGCGCACATAAAAACTCTATTTGTTTACCACTAGTGCATGCTGACGATGGTTTTTTATTCTATAGCCTACTAACTTGCATCGTAGTTACGATTCATCTTCATACAGTCCACATACATGTCGTCGTACCCAAGTTTATTAGGATTGCCTAAATTGCACAGTCTGTAGCAGGCATTTGGTAATATCTCAGCCATGTCTCTTTCTACAGCCTTTCTACAAATGTCCCACTTGCTCACTCGCTCTCCTCCCCATCATGAGTATCCACCTTTTGTCCTAATGAGCCTACTACATTTTGAATTATGGGTGACACTTCCGGTTTGTGGAACTTCCATTTCAAAAAATATATTTACTTAATTTAACATAACTTGCTGTACAAATAATTATTAACCGTCAGTTTGACTGAATGAGCTGTAAGTTTTCATTCATGTTTTATTTTCAGACGTCATGAGAATAACGTAATGCTTGGTATTTTAATGTGACATGGTATTACAAGAATATCTATGGAAAGAGCTCTTTCCAGTCGCTGCTTTCTTTTCCTCCTGATTATTTTCTTTTTTCCCTTTGTATTCTGCTGTAACAGTATGAAAAACAAGACAACATATACTCTGCATTTGTGGTCTGTTCACCCAAAAATGAAAATTTGCCCATAATTTACTCACCCTCAAGTCATCCTAGGTGTATATGATATTCTTTTTTCAGACGAATAAAATCGGAGTTAAATTACAAAAGTCCAGGCTAATCCAAGCATTAGAATTGGATTCATAGTTGCTCTGTTTTTGAAGTCCATAAAAAAGTCATCTGTCCATCATATAACGTGCTCCACGCAGCTCTGGGGTGTTAATAAAGGCCTTCTGAAGTGAATCGATGCGTTTGTTAAAACTATATCAAGTAAACTTTCGACCGACTGCCTTCCTTGTTCAATTTATGGAAAAATTGTTGAAAGTTTCCCTGCCGATCGAAAGACTAACATGATCAGGTACGCTCGTCATGACGTCACGTACGCATCTTGAGTTTCACTTTTAACATTCAACACTTTTCCATGGAAGGCGGTCGGTCGAAAGTTTACTTGATAAAGTTTTAAATATGAATTTTTTTCTTACACAAATGCGTTGATTCACTTCAGAAGGCCTTTATTAACACCCCGGAGCTGTGTGGAGCACGTTATTTTACGGACAGATGCACTTTTTATGGACTTCAAAACAGAGCAACTATAAATCAAATTCTAATGCTTGGATTAGCCTGGACTTTTGTAATATATCTCCGATTTTATTCATCTTAAAGGGGCTATATACAACTTTGTCCCCAAAATAAACGTAACAATAGCCTTTTTATTTTACCATTTTTGACTCAAACATCTCCTGATGAGCATACTGACACCTTGTCCGCTCACAGTGGGTGCACCTATAAGCCTGTATCCTATTTTTCGCGAGAGCGAGCAGAAAATAAGAGCAGTTCTGTTTTTTGGCCACAGGTGTCAGTCGCAAGTTTAAATTTCAGAAAAACGCATATAGCCCCTTTAAAGAAGAATGTCATCTACACCTAGGATGACATGGGGGGTGAGTAAATGATGGGCTAATTTTCATTTTTGGGTGAACTATCCCTTTAATTTACAATATACCCCATTAATAATTCACTGGAATGCACAAAGAATCTCTCGTTTTTCTCCCCAAATCCTCAATCTCTTTCCAGGTTGTTTTTTTACATGGATGCTTTAAATTCAAAAAGTCTGTTGAATGTACTTTGTTGATGATTTTTAAATTTCCTTTAATGTTCGATGGTTGAACGGTGAGTAAAATTGTAATCTCATTGTGACCAGTTTAAAAAAAAAAATATATGTTTAAAGCGTATTATTGTGTTCATAGGACGAACATTTCACTGATTGTTTTCAGTTTAACGGAAGTTACACCCATAATTTGTGCAAAGCATCGTGGAGCGTTAGAGAAAAGGTGGATATACTCCCCCTATTGCTAATTGGCTATAAGAGTGTTTTGGTGGTCCGTGGTTCAGTACAAGACACTGTTTTTTGATCCTATTTACCCAGCCAGGACTACGTAAAAATGTTTTGAGCAAATGGACAAACTTTTTTTTTTTGACAACACTAGAAGTTTGTGACGCTGAAGTCAGTGGGTTAATACACTCTAACGAAAATGTTCTACATTTATCTCAAATAATATATTAATATTACATTTTTATACAATGTAATTTTATAGGTTTGTAAATTGGATAATTTTTGATTATAAAAAGTCCTTATAAAGGCTGAAAAAAATTATTTGGCTCCAGTTAGAACCTTATTTTTTAGGAGCATATGACTGTGGATGCCATTGGGTTATTATTAATATTCTGCAAAAAACATGTGCTAAACAAATCTAAAAGACCTGCTTTTTTTATTTTATTTGATCAGGTAATGGAAGAGATGATGTTATGTAGAAGAGGAATAGCAAGGAATGTTTCTTTTCTCATAAGAGGTTTGTGGTCTGTTTTTATCTCTTTTAAATCTCCAGACTTTCCAGTTACTGGCAGTCAAAACACTCACCACGACAACCTGCTTAGACTCAAACCACATAAAGAAATAAATAAAATAAAAAACAATAACCCTGTTTGAGAGTGGGAGTAATTTGTCTACCATTTACAAGATGCTTGAACATGGAAATGAGGGGATATTCTGGAAATGTATTCCTCTTGTTTGCTGAAAGTGTTTCAGTCTTCCTGAAAGTAATACTATTACAGTGATGAATAGAAAGAAAGAATTTGGCTTTATTTAGATGTGGGTGCAAATAGCAGGGACTTTAAGATTTGGTTTCACTGAATGACATTCTCTCTGGAATATTTTTATTTCATTAGTGCCAGAAAACTTTTGATGTATGAAACATTCATGA
This sequence comes from Gobio gobio, assembly GCF_949357685.1. Classification (NCBI taxonomy): domain Eukaryota; kingdom Metazoa; phylum Chordata; class Actinopteri; order Cypriniformes; family Gobionidae; genus Gobio; species Gobio gobio. Next base: position 41,835,622 of record NC_137109.1, read on the forward strand.
AAGTATGTGTTTTTTTTAAACGCATAACAATAGTGAATTGTGTATCTTTGTTTTTTTTTTTGTATTTTCTCTGAAGTTAGGTACTCAAGAATTGTGTCCAAGAATACCTTTAGATTAATATAGTTATTGGTAGTTATTCCACATTCCTCACAGAGATCAGACTGCCCTGTTCATCTGAGTTGAAGCCAAATCCCTTTCAGAGCCTGATGATAACCCACCATCACTCAAGGCACTCCTGGATTACTGCGTGATTAATGTAGCTCAATACAATATTTTACAGGAATAATAGCAGATATTTTAGATAAATACTGAAAAACAGTCTTTTTTTAGGTTCCAGTGAATAATAATGGTCAAATGTAAAGAAAATGACAATGCCTTGACTCTTTCATTATGGCACTAACATGAAAACCAAGAACAAACAAAATAATAGTTGTTCTAAAAGAGTGATCTAAAAATAGCCGACAAAAAGAGCAAAAAGTAGCATTACACAACCCATTACATTTTATAATTATTTTTTTGTTTTTAACTTCTTTCTTCTTCTTCTTTTTTTTTAAATCAATGAATTAAATTTTTCGTGTTCTTGAAAGAAGTCCCTTATACTCACATCAACGCTGTTTACTTGATCATTAAAATGTGTATGATCATTAAATGTGTAATATTATTATAATTTAAAATAACAATAATAATATATTTTAAAATGTAATTTTTTCCTGTGATGCAAAGCTTAATTTTTTTAGCATCATTACGCCAATCTTCAGTGCCACATAATCCTTCAGAAATCATTCTATGTTGATCTGATGCTCAAGAAAATCGTATTATTATTATTAACACGCAGTGTTGAAAATATTAAACTGTGCAGCTTTATCTTTTTTTCCGGATTCTTTGATTTAGAACTTTTAAAAATAGAGCATTTGTTTGAAATTGATTTTTTTTTGTAACATAAATGTCTTTACCGTCATGTTTGGTCAATTAAAATGCATCCTAATAAAAAAAATCTTAATGACCTCCACCGTTTTTTTTTTTTAATTGGGCAGCCATTTTGGAAATTACATCAAATGATGCCGTATGTCCGACCTTGAGCACCATTCCAGTGGTTGTTTTAAATAAGGAGGTGGGAGAATTTCAAGTTGTCTGGAATTCAGCATTAGAGAAACGATGGGGGTGGGGTGAGGTTTTTGCACAGCCTTATGGGAAGTGATGACATATCAACCTCAAAAGGGCAAGTCTGGTCCAGCCATCCCGGGTGAGGGCATGTCTGCGGTCTTTCTTTTGTGTTCACAAAATGTGGATAGATGAAGGCCTAGTTAACGCGCACACACACACCTAACTCGCACAAAACGCACCTGAATGCAAAATATTTTTCTCAGTAGAGGTTTTTCTTCCTGCATAGCTGGATGAGCTGAATAGAATAAGCTGAATAGAAATTGGAGGCAGAAGTCTCCCCAAAGACATGTTGACAGTTTTGTGTCCCTTCTTGATTGAATTATTCATCCAGAACAATAAAACTTGACCTTGAAATTTTGCTTTACCAAGCTGAGTAGAGGTTTTGGCTTTATGTACTGTAGAACAGTAAAAGGAACTGGAAATCATGTCCTCTGCAGAAAACATTACTGTCTTCTTATACTAAATATGCTAAATTAATGCCCGCTCTTCAAACGCTATATGTTTTCGTTTTTTATGTGAACAAATTTAACATGTCTACTGTGGTTTGTTATTTTATAGTTTGTCTTTCAGTGATTCTAAGTGTATTTACTGTAGAAAAATGCTGGGAAACGTTTTAGTCCATTGGCAGAGGAAAATGTTGCATAAGTTATATAACATTTTTCTATAAAAGAAGGAATAGTTTGTGCACCACAATGCAAGGCTGGACTATGGGAATTGCACTGTAAAACAAAGAATAACAAGGCTTTGAAATCAATCCCCATGACTTCATACGATCACACAACAATAACCCGACTCAGAACTGACACATATAAAAGAAATGTAGTTTCAGTGAGGTCACACACCCCAATGAATCACATTGATTTTAGAAAAGGCTGTCCAACTAAAAATGTTACGTCAAATTGGCCAGATTCCCCTTTCTCTCGCCTCCTGTTTCCCTTGAAAAAAACAAAGGAAGTTATTTTCCCAGCTCCAGTTGGTCCATGCATCATAGCTCAAAGACACAGTTATGTTCTGATAGTGTGATGTCAACCTCCACCCCATTAAACACCTGGATGACTGTACGTGAGGCTGTTAACAACACACAACAGACTTTCCATTAAAACGATAAGCCTTTCTTTCAAGGCTGGACTAGCAGGACACACACCGATAGTTGACTTTTAACCCTATCAAGTAGCCGAGAGGGCCAGTAAAACCACAGGAAGTTCTGCATGGAATAAGCATCAAAATCCAGCTTTCTAGAGAGGATTTTAAAAGAGAAAAATGCAGAGAACTAACATAAACCCTCCTCAAAAACCATGTTTAGTCTGTTTCTAGTTTTCTATATTTGTTTTGGGATGACTGTTTACTTGAAAAGAGAGGTCATTGTTAAGTTGCGAGTGTGTTAGTGAACTTTACAGCTGGAAAGCCCTAGTAGAGACCCTCTGGATGCCATGCTGATGTTGTTAAAGTTATACTGTAGTTCACCTAAAAGGAAATTCTGTCATCATTATTTAATCTTTCAGATCAATTCTGTGAACTGGATTAAATGATTCATTGGACAGATCCAACTCAACAATGAATCATTCAAGAATCACTACTTGCATGAGTGCATTAAACAGGATTTTCAAGATTTTAAATGAATAACAACTACATTTTCTAGCTTTTTTATGGGCTCAGAAGACTCTGATTGTAGTGTGAGAGTTGTGAGTATGTACCATTTATATCTTTTATGGTGCTTTTACATCATTTTTGAAGTTTGAATGTTCACATTTATTATTCATTATTTTGCCGTTGCAGTACATTTCAAAATGTTCTTATTGTTTTACAGGGAAGAAAGATCAGGCAGGTTTGGAATGACGTGAGGGTGAGTAATTACACCATTTTTAATTTTTTTGGCTCAACTAATCCTTTAACTGATGGTGTAAAATGTAATCCATTCATTTATGCACCCTGATGTTGTTCCACACCTGTATGACTTTCTTTATTTCTTTCAGGTCAGTTATGTGAATTGGATCAAATGATTTAGTGGAAAGATCCAACTTAACTTACTGCTTCTCTTAAAAACGTTTTTTTAGTAAATAATGACTACATTTTCTCTCAAAAGAGTCTTTTGAGGTCATAAAAAAGTTTTGTATGCTCTTTTGCATCATTTTTGAAGCAAGTACACATTTATTGGTCATTCTTTTTCATGCCATTTCAGTATGATTCCTCAAAATCCTCCTTTTGTGTTACAAGGAAGAAAGTAAGTCATAAGGGTTTGGAACAACGTGAGGGTTAGTAAATAATGCAACCGTTTTAATTTTTGGGTCAACTAATCCTTTCACTGGCGGTGAAACCAATTAAACAGCCCTGGTGGAACAGTAGTCCTAAAATGATTGTCACCCACAAGTTTAAGCTTGAACCCACTTTTGACGTGCTGTCAGCGCAGACAGCCGCTTATGTTTTGACAAGGCATTAGACGGATTCAGGAAAATGTATGTATGCACATCCACGTACATAGCGTGGTGGAATAAGGTCAAGAAAAAGCTATGTGTGCAAAAATATACAACCTGACGCTAATATACAAATCCGAGGCATGACATCAACGACTTGACATTCTCTTTTCATCTCGTCCTGTTTGACGGGGTGTAAGAGGCAACGTAGGTCTGTTTATCCACTCTATTGCATAGATCATCCCAAGAAAGCGGGGTCATCCCAAGGACCACGATCAAGGCATCTGCCTAACAGCTGCAGGACAGCTCATTGAGGGGGTGGAGGGTGGTCATCGATGGAGACGGTGAACTTGAATGAGCCCTTTCTGCCTGTTGAAAGGCTTGGTTTTGTGCTGATAGCCTGAGGCACTTTGCCTTGCTTGAAAAGTCCCATTTTCCACAGTAGGGGCAAATGGAGAACCCTGTGGTTAAATAACGCATATAGTACACAGTGTAAAACGTTCCTTATTCAAGACTTTCCCTCAATTCCAGGATTAACTTTTATGAGCGAAACCACAAAACTGTTCTCTGATCAGCATTATGGTCAGGTTTTACCATAGGAGAGAACCATGCAGGCAGGGCGAAAAAGTACCTCTTTGAGTGTATTAAAAACGGTCCGGCTGAGCCAGGGAGGAAGCTTTCATCGGTAGCTCAATTCACACATAAGGTTAGATCATTATGTAATTATTCAATATTCATTTCCCCTTTGAATGTACAACAAAAGAAATGACATGAGATGATCGCTGAAAGCCAGTCCAGCTGGTGACGGAAAAGATTTTAAAGAAAGACAAAAGCCTTCAAGTATTGTTCAAATAAAAATACCTCAAGTCATTGAATGGAAAAGATACGAAGGGGGGTTGTTAAATCAGAGAGTAAGAATTTGAGAAGCCCGAGCACATATGGCTGGAGTCATGGAGCGTAATTGCTCCCAGGCCTGTTGCAAAAGGAGGGAAGAGAGGTAGCTGTACAAATAGCGCTATGAATCATGGGATTCATATTTTTCCTAAGAGGCTATCAGACTCAAGCACCATATTTGGACAGTCTGAAAAGCCCTGAGAGTTGTCTGGACGTTTGAAAACCATCAAAACGTCTTAATTAAAAACCTGGGAGACCGACCGGAGCATTAGTGCAGAGGTATAGATTCGTTTATTGACGTACGATGGATAAAGCCAATGGATTTCTAGTAAATGTTGACATAGCCCAGCGTATCTGCTCTTCCCCTAATTGCTGCCGGTCTCCAGTGAACAAGTGAAAAAGAGAGAGGCCTCCGTACAAAGGACATGAGCCCCTGCTCATTACAACAGCACTGGCTTATATAACGAAACACACAGTGCAGCACAATCACATTGGGGGCCACTGAGTCCCTGGAATGCTGAATTACACATCCAAAGTTAGGAAAAGGGTGAGAGAGAGAGAGAGAGACGGAAAGGGAGAGACGAAGATTGAAAGTGAAAGAGACAGAAAAGCCAAATTCTGATATTTCGGCCTAATGCATAATGGGGGTCTTTTTTTCCCCTTATTTTTTTCCAAAATGTAAACTGTGATTAGTGCAGTCTGACACCAGAACAAATTAATCGTATGAGTTTGTTCTTAATGATTTAAAAACCTCGTACAACAGTGTAGCCTGATTCTCAAACAAATGATTCTAGAGTTCTTTTTAGTGAATCAAAAACCCACAGCAGAACCATTTCAGTCTGAGTACCAAACAATTGAAACTGATGAGCCTTTTTAGTGAATCAAAATCATACAGTGCAACAAGTGCAGTCCAATTTCCAAACAAATGAATGAAGACTTTAATCGGTGTAGTTACTTATTATATAACAATATAGTTAAAGGGTTCACCCAAAAATGAAAATTCTGTCATTAATTACTTACCCTCGTGTCGTTCGACACCCGTAAGACCTCCGTTCATCTTCGGAACACAAATGAAGATATTTTAGTTGAAATCTGATGGCTCTGAAAGGCCTCCATTGGCACAATGGCACGGTTCACTCTCAAGACCCATAAAAGGTACTAAAGACGTCGTTACAAAGTCCATCTCACTACAGTGGTTCTACAATAACTTTATAAAGCGACGAGAATAGTTTTTGTGCGCAAAAAACCCTAAATAACGACTTCTATAGTGATGACCGATTTCAAAACAATGCATCATGAAGCTTCAAAGCGTTATGAATCAGTGAGTCGATTCAGCGTTTGGATCGCCAAAGTGATTTCGGCAGTTTGGCGGTTTGATACGCGATCCGAATCATGAATCGACTTGCTGATTCATAACGCTTCGAAGCTTCATGATGCATTGTTTTGAAATCGAACGACATGAGGGTAAATAATTAATGACAGAATTTTCATTTTTGGATTAACTAACCCTTTAAAGGTGCATGTTATGAGTATAAGTTGTTGAATTAAATATTGTACTATATTTTTTATAAGTATAATAAAGTATTATTAGATTGCATTTATGTTGCATCCTTTACACTCAAAAAAATGCTGGGTTGAAAAAAACCCAAGTTGGGTTAAAAATGGACAAACCCAGCAATTGGGTTGTTTTAACCCATCGGTTGGGTTAAATGTTTGCTTAAAATAACCCAATCGCTGGGTTTGTCCATTTTCAACCCAACTTGGGTTGTTTTTAACCCAACATTTTTTAGAGTGCTATGTAAACACCTTTTGCAAAAATGGTTTTAAAATAATTTTTTGATTGAAATTGTCATCATTTGACAATAAAATTGTATATACTTTAAAAAAATCCTTACCAGAGCTAAAAGAACCGGAACTGTTAAGAGAAATCAGAACCAGCACTGTAAAAAAATGTTTTTACGATTTCCCATTCCTATGTATCACAAGGGATTTCGCTAAGAATGAATTATGCTCGACAGCATTGTTTATTTCTGCTTGTTGTAGCGTTTGATTCAATAAAGCAGTTATGCAAACTAGATAACAGCATAAACACAGATCAAATGTGCGGACCTTGTATTGCAGTTGGTGAAGAAGTTCAGGGTTTTCAAATGAAATATGGTTTAATGAATCCACCCCAGTTCTGTGAGCACAACTTCAGCTTGTTTCTGAGGTATTTTGTTTATTTGCATCTTGGAATGATTTTGATTACAATCTTGGGAACGGGGATCAAAACAGTCCAAGAGGGAAACTTCTGTCCCACTCTGGTTCTCATCTGGACTTCAGTTCTTTCCCAGGGCATGTTTAAAAACAACTCATCATTTTTCTTTTGGTTCCAGTTCATCCAGAGATTTTTGCTTACCCTGTGGCTAAGCACCATCATCTAAATGTGTACAGTAATTAAAACGGGTGTATACACACTTGCTTAATTTTTTTTTAATGCATCCACATATGCAGCCATTGGTTACTTACTGGTCATCAATGTCATGCAAATGTGAGTGTTCAGCCAGGAATTCAGAGGTGTCTGTGCCATTCTGAGGAAAAGCTCCCACCCATTTCCTGTCATTCTTTCTCATATTAGCATCATTAAGACGCATAACAGTGCCGGCAGCCATTCCTCAATGCCCTGTAATTCTGTGTGCTGGGTGGAATTGGAATATGACTTGAATATACAATAATCTACTGTTCCATAAATCAAAAGTGTAAAAGGTAAGAAAATATCCAGGCATGACATGACAATTAAAACTATTACAATGAGCACATAATATAGACTAAAGTATGTGCTCATTATAATAGTTTTGATTGTCATGTCCCACCTGAATATTTTCTTACCTTTTCATGGAGTAAATATGCTGATTTTAAGTCTGGCTGACCAGTCATCAACAACCAATGAAATGGTGAGAGAGTGAAACAACACAAGACTTCTCCTCCATATTTTTAGTCTCTTTTAGTTTCTTCTTTTTCTCATTCTATGCTAAATTCAGCGTAAAAACGAGTGTAAGCCTGTACTTAATGTTGTTTGTCAACATACATTCCACAGCAAGAACTTTCCCCAGGAACTTGGGACTTTGGGGTGGTTTTCTGTGTGTTTCGACCACAGGGTCTAAATGAAGTTCTGGGTAAAAATGTCCCCCTCAAAAAGTACTTTTTTAAAAGTTCAGGAACTTTCGGGGGTGGGCACTGAAAATGATGATTGGTTCACAAAGCATTTTGATTGGTTGACTCCATGCAGCATTTTATTTCAACCTGTTGCAGTGCGTGCAGAATTTGCTATTCGAATCAACAATGGAGTCTAAAAAATATGACAGATAGACCGACGACGAGGTTCAGGCTTTATTAAGCTTATATGCGGAGGATGAAATCCAACGGAAATTGGAAAGTCGCGCGCAGTCCGACGTCACCGGATTAATCATACGTAAAGCACATCAAATGTGGTAAACGGAAGCTCAAAATTTCTCGCTAAATATTTATAAAGAGATTTGTGTTTCTTCAGAAAACTTGGATTAAATCGCTCGAGTCATATATATTTATTTTACGATCTCTTAATTAACTTTTTGAAGCATCAACGTTTTGGGTACATGAACTTACATTGGAGGGAAAGAAATCAGATTTTTCACATTTTCCGAATAAAACTGTTATTTTATAGACACTGCAGCAGATGGCATCTTTATCTTTCAATAAATGTTTCTTTGTGAACTCTACATTACACTTCAGTCATATGATCCTAACTAACATATAATTTTCTGACATGATCCGGGACCAGATGCATCAAAGCGAATGTTATTTAGTTATCCATTTGTCCGTTTGTCGGCAAATGGAGACGGGTAAAGTATGTAAAAAAAAAAGTAATAGGCTTCTTTACACTGTATATGGTACATATATTTAAATGGGCTCTATATGCTTTTGACACAATGTGACGCTCATGTCTGGTGTAGACAAGTGTCAGCTATTAAGCGAGTGGTTGGGGACTGCGGTTCGATGATGTAAACTATTTGTTAATGTTGTGCTTTAGAGGGAGTCGTATGCAAATGCATTTGCCCGTGTGAAAAGCCATTTTTGGAGCTTGGTTACATAAATGGTATTTTTTGTACTGGTTTTAAGATGGTACAAATACCTCATTATTAAATGTGCATTTGGCCTTAGGAGAATGAATTGTAGCTTTTTGTGTTTGAAAAATGTGCATAGACAAAGAATTTCTCGGTGGTTGAAAGTGTAACTTGTGTTTAAAAGCCTGGCGTGTCTTCAACGGTAGATCTTTGTATTGTGGAGATTTATCGATTGGTGGGAGGAAGCGTTCAATATGAGATGTTTCAGAGTTTCCAGGTGCTGACTCTAAAGTGCGGTGGAAAATCTTTCTAGGGCATTAACACCAACACACCTGAGATTGGCAAGATGTGTGGAAAAACAGTCCTGCACCCATAGAAGGCCTGACTCCTAGTCTCTGTTTATTGCACAAATGATTTCATGGCCATATCTGCCATTTGTTTGCGTTGGCCCGTGTAAAATCATATCATGTGTGGTGATGGATTACGTAGGAAAGCCAGTATGTGTCATATTAAGCAAGCTATCAAAACCAAATAGCAGTGATTGTTTCCAAGCGTGTCTTATGATTAATCCAGACTTGTAATGCTGATTCATATCTTTTAGGAATTTCTCTTGATTTGCTGGCAGAACCAGCGCCAACCGCTCTCACCTTCAGATTTTTTTTGCGGTCTGGATGGATTCTCTTTGACGCAGGGTCCATGTAGACTAAAGAGGGATTGCGCTTGATTTGTTCTTCCCTCTTGACAAATGACATAAATACACATTAAGCAGTGAAAGCGTTTGTTTTAGGAACTCATTTAAAACACCTCCAGAGGCCAAGAAATGCTCCATAAAACAAAGACGTTGCAGTGCTTTTTAAGCTGGGAAGGGGAATGTGGTGTAGGGGAATGGAGCCTGATTGTGGTTTTGGAAGGGAGTAGAGGAGCTCGGGCCACATGAAGACGCCCAGTCGCTTGCTCTCAGGGACTTTGACTTTGTGATTTCTCACGTCATTGCTCAATCACACACCCACACCCTTCACCGCGTTCAGGCACGCCGTATGATACCCGTTTTGCTCTAGACCGCAGCTCAGTGGGCCCTGCAGTGTCTGTGGTGCTGATCGCTCTCTGGGATAAATCAACTCAAGTCATTCTGATGAAGATATAGTGGGAAAAGTTCTTGTGAAAGGAGAGAGGCTGTAAAAGGCCCTGGTTACTAGAACCAAACTAGCAAGTTTCAGGGGTTGGATGGTCTCAGTCTCAGATGACACAATCTTGAACCGCCCACAGTCCATTTGATGGCCGTCTGATGAAGATTGCATGGTGAAAAGCTGTTAACTGTAATCTGATTGGCTGACTTTATCTTTTTTTTTTGCTTTGAAGATGTTTGCCAGGTTAGTGTCATCAAATCTTTGATATATACAGTATATGAAATATACACCCGGTATGTTGAATCTTGTTTGAGGCACTGCAAACAAAAATGTATGTCTTGAAATCAACTATACTACTGATCACTGCTATTATTTAGAAGATTTCCCCTCTCAATGGTCTATTTTTGTGGTGTTTCAGATAAATTAAATGCCATGAAAAAAAAAACTCTTCCTGTTTCAGTCGGCAGTTTGTGGCTGTAAGCTGGAATGTGGACAAAACCTTTGCTGTTATAGTCACGTAGTCTGGCTACGTGAGGCTAGGATATCTGGATAACATTGTTGTCATTGACCTCCTTGAAGTCCTCGACACCCGAGGGGCTTTTGCAATTGCCGGTGGAGCATAATCAAACATTTTTTAACTCAGATGGATTCAGTTTCATCTCTCAACAGGGTTTTGGTGGTCTCCAGGAAAAGGGGGACGGATAGGTTCACTTGCAGGCTACGTATGACTCCAATCAGACGACTGCTCTGCTCTGGTCCTCTCTCAGTAACAGACAGACTCAAACTAGGAGAATGTAAACCAGAACACTTAGGAAATTCCACACACTCTTCAGAAGAAAAGCCCAGATTTGATGGAATGTGTTCTAACATTTCCTCCACTGGTTCGTTCAGCCACACATGGACACAAAGGCTACAGTAGGGCAGGCACACACACTTCTAGATGCACACAGACAGCTGCCCTTTGAGAAAGTCACGCTAGACTGGTGAGAGAAGAGCTGTAAAAAGGGCGTTGGAATAAAAAAAGTTTGCTAAGGTGGGAGGGATAGAATGAAGGAGTCAAAGAAAGGAAAGAAAGAAACAGCCTGTTTTATACTGAAGGGTTGACAATCATGCTGTCTTTGCATGCACTGATGCATGATTTGAAAATAATTGGCATGCTATTTTTTATGTACTATGATTTAGGATGGACAGTATACAAACTGAGATTCTTCCTATATGTGCAAGAATTGAAGTAGCTAAATTAGCATTAGCATTCCGCTGGTTAAATTAAACAAATAATATACTGCTTAAAGCGGTCCTATAATGCCCTTTTTACAAGATGTAATATAAGTCTCACCACAGGTTATTTATTATAGGGTGTTTTTTTTGGGGTGGCAGCATAAACACGCTGTTTTCGTGTGTCTCATTAAATGCAAATGAGCTGCTGCTCCCCACACCCTCAGAATAGGATGGAGCCGTTAGCTTGCGCTAGTTTACGACAATAACTGGAGTGTGGAGATCCTCACACAGTGAGTAGAATTCGCAAAGATGGATAAATACCAACTGTTGACCAACTTAATTTTCAGAACTTGAAAGTACCGCACGTTATATTTTGTGAATATGCTGGTTAGGACGCTATTCGGTAGCTAAAGTTACCATTGTCTCTGTATTCACAGAGATCAGAGCTATGTCATTAGTTTTATTTTTAATAAGTAATAAAAGTGCCCTTTTGAATTATACAGGCGTTGAGCATTTTAAAATAACAAGCTCTGGTCTCAGTGAATACAGTTAGAGACGATGGTAGCTTTAGCCACATTAGCACATTCAGAAAGTCGATTTGCAAACACACACATTATAAAGTGCAGTACTTACATCTTGGGCACATTCCCGTCACAAATTAAATGAATTTACAGCATCCTCAGTGGCTCAGATGCCGGGAGTTTATTATTACAGACAAAAAACAGAACAGTTATAATGTTTAAATAGATGAAACATTTTATGACTAGCTGCTCTAGTCTACTTTTGCATGTCCTTTTTCACGTTTTCTGGGTTGGTAGATGCACCGGGGACCCGATTATAGCACTTAGACATGGAAAAGTCTGATTGTAAGCTGGAAATCCCCTTTAAAATCCATTTATTTGGACTCTAAATAGCTAAATGTAAAGTTATTTCTGAAATGTGCATTGCAATAATAGAGCTATTAGATACTATAATAGAGAGTAATTATTGCTATGAACTTGTTTTTTGATGCTTCTTATCATATAGGTACAAGTTACAACCCAGTTTTTGCTGACAAGCGCCCTTCTGTGTACGACTGAGATGGTGGTCTGAATATGGCTGGAGGCCTCAAATATCACCCAGGTATGACATTTCAAAACAGAGGCAAATATTTGATGGATCGACAAAAGAGCTCAGTGTTTCAGACAAGAACGATTAGCAGTGAGTGTTTTTCAACTGTGAGAAAACACGTAGAGATTATACAGATCAGAGCTTAGTTTGCACAGTTGCACACAACACTGAGATATCATAAAGATAATTTCCCCTAAAATAACCCTGAAATATTCCTGTAATCTAATAATATGTCCTGTTTTTCATCTCAAATGTCTATTCTCAGACAGACATCACCGTCGGAAGATCAGTGGGCTTTAGATCCCATCCCATTGAGGCTTTAAGTGTTTTACTTTGCTTCAACATACAGGCTCAAGAATCATCACAGGGGCTCTCCATGTCTGTGAAACCAATCTGCATGGCCCTTTTGTGTTTCATTTTATTCTCCTCTTGAGAAAACACTCGACACCGGTTACTTTTTTATAATTCATAGCAATCAGAAACAAGCACTCATAGGAAGTTTTAGTGCATGCATGTGCTGCGTCCGTTTTATTCCCCCATTCGGTGTAAAATCTGAGCGGGACAAAGAGCAAAGTGCACACTGTTTCTCAAACACCCCTACTTTAAATATGAAAATATATAATGGTATAATGTGTTCAGTATGCATGCTTGAAGGAAACCATATGAAGAAGGCAGACAAAGAACTCTCTGTGTTCCAACTCCTGCTCGTCCACACCCCCTTTTCCCTTCTTTCTGTCTGAGAGAGAGAGAGCGAGAACGAGAACGTAACTGCATGTGAGACAGAGGGGGAGGTGAATACAAGGAGGACCTGAAAAGGGGCTGTACAAACTAGCCATCACATACACACCGAAGCATTTGGGAGTACAGGTGAGTCTACCATCAGCTCCAGAGCTTCCATTGAGTTTCTCCTGGTGTTGTGTTATCAGTGAAGAGCTTTATCACCTGTTGAATCGCAGATGACATCCTTGAAGAACCTACTGCATGAGGTAGCCAGCTGCAACCGGGAGGAATGTTTCTGAAGTCGATCTTTCTAAATATTTGGGTTGAATTAATTAAGGAAGTTAACTTCTTTCTCCTCCTGGTGGAGGGATAATTTCACCGGCGATGGGCTGTGTTCCCTGTTTGGCTGTCTTTTGTCTTGCCTGCGTGCGGTTCTTATGATGATACATTTGAGCAGTGTGCTGTAACAGTAGAACAAATATCCGGTGCTGGAGTTTCTTAGCGACAGTAATGACTTATACATTAGGCAGGGGTTCTGTTTAGCAGAGACTTCGTGCTGAGCATCTGTCACTGACCTTTATCTGATCTGAACTTCTATTTGCGGTCATAATTTGCTGGACTTATTAAGTTGCAGCTTTTAAATGGCACTAAAGTTGTATCATTTAAAAGGCTAGTTTCTCCTTTTTTATGCATTTATGCATCATTCAATTTGAATTGAAACACTGTTACAGTATTTATATCTGGTTTTATTTTTTTGTCTTATTCTCTGCAGACTTTGCTATTGAGCGCACATCCCAATGCTGCACATTATGATTTCAATGACAAGTCGTAGTAATGACAAGTAGTTTTCTTTATGCTTTATAAATGTGCCTGCTATATACTTAGTACCCTTATGAAGCAGGCACCATGTCTCTGAGCCTCATTGATGTTTATAACTAATGGTGTTTTTGCTGTCTGTCATCAACCTGTGCAAGCCAAGGCATGCTGGCTATCTGCTGAGAATTACTCCCAAAGAATGCCAAATGTAGAGTGCAACCCCCAAATTATTTTTCAGGCCACTTACAGGTGCTTCAATAGGCCTTTGTACGAAAAAAGCCGAGTTGAAGAGCAGGTCTCTGCATTGTAGTGTGGCGTACGGTTGAAGGATCTGGCCCTGGAGGGCTGTAATGGATCTGGGAGATTAGAGAGACCTGTCGGGCCTCGGAGGTCTATCAAAATGCTGTGTCAGACACCGTTGCGTACACGATTACTGCTCATATTATGCACTGTAACGGATACAGCCCAAAACACACACAAAAACTCTCTCCCAGTACCTGTATCCGGTGCCTCAGGACTGATAACGCATGGAATGTGTTGGGTAGATTTCTATACGGTGGTTTCTATATAGAATGTGGTATGAGAACAAGAATGCCCTCATTGGCTTGGAATGAGTCATGAATCAAATGATGGCAAATCGTTAGAGATATGTGAGGGAGGCTTACAGGTAGGCTGGTAAGTCAATGTAATGTAAACACCTGGAAAGTGAAATCAGATAAGATAAGCCTACTTTGACACTTTAAAACAGATTAAGATTTATTGTTTGGCTGACTTTTTCCCCTGCAAATCTTTGAGATTTAGTTCAAATGCTCTGATGCATCAGCTTTCAGCATTCTTTCAACCAGCTTTCAGCCTTCAAGGTGATTTGGTGAGTAAAAGAAATAGTTGATTGCTAATTAGCTGTTATGTTTATAAGGAACAGTAATGGTTCAAATTGGATGGATTGAAATGATAGTCTGAGCTTCCTTGATGTGACATGACATATTTTTTAACAGAATATTTTATTCTCACCAAGGCTGCATCTCACCAAGAACAGTAAAAATGATTACAATTTAAAATGACCATTTTCTATTTTAATATATTTTAAAATGTAATTTATTCCTGTGATGGCAAAGCTGTATTTTCAGCATCATTACTCCAGTCTTTAGTGTCAAATGATCCTTCAGAAATCATTCTAATATGCTGATTTGGTGCTCAAGAAACATTTCTTATTATTATCAATGTTGAAAACAGTTGTGCTGCTTAATATTTCTGTGGAAACTATGACAGTTGTTTTCCCCCAGGATCCAGGATTGAATAGAAAGCTTTAAGAACAGCATTCATTTGAAACAGAAATCCTGTAAAAACTTTTTTACTGTCTCTTTTGATCAATTCAATGCATCCTTGCTAAATTAATAAGTAATATAAAAAGAACATTTTACTAACTGCAATATTTTAAAAAGGTAGTGTGTGTATGTATATTTTTTCATTTTAATATACGTTTTTTAAAGGAAAATAGTTAAATGGATAGTATGAAATAAGTGGCAAAATCTGTATCTGTACTTATATGCAGTCTGTACAGCTTTAGATCCTATAATGTATAACATTTGTACCATCAAAAGATAAAGTGTTGTCAGAGGTCACATTACTCAAAGTAATGCATTTCAAAACAAAGCAACTGCTCTTTATGTTCCGTCCAAAGCAGAGAAAGGCCGAGAGCTTGTGAGAGGCTTTTGTGGGCGCGAGTGTTTGCTTTGAGTTGTTTGTCTTTATTTGAGGAGGATGGCAGGGAGGGCCTGAACAGTGGGTGTCTTCTTTGTGGCCACTTTAAGTTGCCTATTGGAGTGGGCGTGACATAAACTCCCAAACATAAACGCACAGGGGTCAAGCTAATCACTGCAAGACTGCTCATTTGTCATAGGTGTTATTAGTTAAAACAGTGTTTGAAGGGGGGTGATGAAGACTAATGGGGTCTTATTACCTCACATGACCCTCAGCCTTGTTGTAGCCTGCAGGATGTGAGAGAGACAACACTCAGCTGACAGGGTGATTCAGTGCTATTGAGACTAGACTGTGCTATTTGTACAATTGCCAATTAACACACCGTCCTGTTTCAGCATGCATAGCCTCACATTTGAGTCAAAGCCTTTCCTGTAACAGAAAATGCCTTAATTGGCGAAACTGACAACCGTGGCATTGCAAATGGCTTTATGAAATGATAATATATAGTGACTCCAGTCCACCCATAGATCCTTATAATCGAATAGTTAAACGAATAGTTAACAAATGTACCCTCAGTTTATCAGACAAGGCTTAAGCTAGTCCCAGACTAAAATGTCTGTTTGAGCTGTTTTAACTGAATCTTAAAATATGTCAGTGCCATTGTTTTCTCTCAAGATGCACACCAGTAATGTTTTGTTATATAAGCTATGTTTATAAAAGCTACTTAAATGTCCTAATTGAACTAAGGCCTAATCCTGGCTTAGTCTGAGCCCTGTCTGTGGAACCGGGCCTTCAATTCTGTCATCATTTATTCACCCTCATGTAGCCTGTATGACTTTCCTTCTTATTTTCAAGTATGTTGATAACCAAACAGTTTTGACTTGAGCTAAAACACATTCAAATAGTGTTAAACAGCTTTAGAATCCTACAATAAATTCCCCCGGTTTCACAGACAAGGCATCTGGAATAAAATGCATGTTTCTTAACTGAAAGTAACTTGATTGTTTTGTCTCAAGATGCACTCCAGTAATGTTTTTTTTATTTTTTTATTTTTTTAAACTTAAATGTTCTAATTGAACTAAGGCCTAATTTTGGCTTCATTTAAGTCTTGTCTGTGAAACCCTTGTCAAGTCTGTAGCCACATTAGCCAAATATTTGAAGGGGTACATTTTATGAATAAATATTGACCTTCCTTCCTCAACAGGCCATTTTATAAAGTAAAAACTTCTAATTGGGTAACACCTGTTCCTTTCATTATCCTGTCTCCTTGATATTAGTCAGGAAAATGAGATATGCATTGTTTCAATATCACATGTAGGAAATGCAGTCCATTCCTCCCACTGATTTGACAATGGGTGGGGTGTCATTTTCACAAATGATATCAAGTGCACAGGGCCAGAGGAAATACCCCTCCTTCATTCATTTGGAATTTTTCCTTTATGAGGTTTCTCACCTCAACTAGTTCTGATTGAAAATGCTTTATGAGATGTTTAATGTAGTAGGATGCCTGGATGTAATTTATTGGATATTCTTTATTTTTATGAATGTATCATAGTTAACGTTGACTCATAGTTTGCATCTTATACGTTTCAGGAAGTCGCAGTTGAGAGAGGAAGATCACCGACTCCTTGTATCCTGGCAGCAGCGGAGGTTTATCCACCGGCCTTTCATTTCTATGACACAACTAGAGAAGTAAAGACATTAAGCCCTGTCTGGATATGCCATATACTTGCCCGAGGAGTCTCTTTGGACCTAATCTGAAACAAGCTAATAAACTATATGTCAGCTCTGATGGTGGGTTAGAGATCATATCGCTTGGCTTAAGCTACCCAAAGAGATTTGATCTGTAATGCAAGGATAAAGAATGAAAACTACAGAAACCGTCTGTTTAGAATACAAACATATGGATTGAGCACAGTAAAGCCTTGCTTGAAAGTTTACAATAGCTTCAGTCAGAACGTTTGGACGACCTTTCAGCTGAATGTGTTTTTTCATGTGCTAATGAAACGACAGGAAAGCACCAAGCGCTGCCCTTCGTCTTGACATTGTTGAAACGTTTTAAAAGCAGGGGCTACGCGTGCCTTTAAAGAAACCGTCTGTCTTGGAGGGATTGCGATAAACTCAAGGGGCATGTTTTGGTGACTGACTCAAAAAAGAAAGACAAATATCTGAATAAGAGAACTTCCAGCCGCATTTGCAAAAGAGCATATCCAAGTTGTGAAATTTTCTTGGCACTTTTCCATGGGAACTGGTCCAGGGTGCATTGGGAAGTACCTCCAGGGAGGTCTTGTTAGAGTTTGAATAATATTGTGTGGATTCTGAAAGCAAAAGTGCATTTCTCAGCTCATCTTTGGGCCGTAGCGGGTCTACTCCGAAGGATTACCGTGAAGAAAACGTCCAGCAAAATGTAGAGCTTTAGTTTGACTTTGATCCTGCTTTTGATCCTTGTTTCTTTACAATTCGGGAAGCATAAAACTGCCAGGGGATCCCAGAAAACCATCTCATACAAGCCAAACTTACACCCCAGCTGAGAAAAAGAAAGCTTTTGTCACACCCAGGCAAGTGTGCCGATTAACAGGGTGCTAAGTGAAAGAAGAGCATCTCTTACACGAGGACAAGCGACGCCGCCGGGATGGAGTGCAAGCATGAGCCTGCAAGAAGAGGAGACAGCTGGGGTGGGCCTACCACTACAACATCCTCCACCCTCGACAAAACTGGAGCAAAGACGTCCCTGGACAGGCACAGTACTAACATCTTGGAAAAAGATGACCACTGCGGGGTCAAAGCAAAGCCAGGCTTGACGTCTTGCCAGATGGAGCGGAAAACAAGTAAATATTTTCTTCTTGTTCACAACTTTGAATCTAAAGAACAGGATATATTACAGTATCCTTGTATCACTTCAGTGTTAAATATCCAAAGAATAATGTACAACAAAATAGACCCAGCAGGGAGATCAAAACTCAAGCGTGGCTGCTTACTGAATAAATAAATGAATGCACATGAAATATTGAGTGTAAAATATTATAATGTGATTTGATGAAAAGCTAATAATTAAATCATGAAAGTAAAAGTAACAAGTGAAATCAATTAAATGAAAGCAATTAATATAAAACGTATTATTATTATTATTATTATTATTAATATACATTTTATTTGTTTACCTGAATATCATATTACCATAACCACCATCAGAGAACCATGAACAAGTGAATGTGTTGTTAAATTATTGAAATATTAACTGTGAATCTAAGGGGGACTTCAAGTAAATATTTTAGGTGAAAAGGATTCAGTTGACCAAAAAAGTTGGGGAATCACTATTATATGATTTAAAAACATTTGTGCAATGACAGACATGAAACAAAAGCTATGTAAACTGGGAGAATTGGTCAATTATTAACTTAGAGTCATTTTACAGAAAAAAAAATTGACAATGTTGTGATTAACCTATCAGAATCAAGTATTCCATAGATTCATGTAATCAAGAAAAAGTTGAATGGGTTTACATTCAGAGAGACAAACATTATCAGACGAACACAACATGCTGCTATCCCCTAACTGTTTAAACATCACTTACTGAACCCTCAATGACACATTTGTTTCCTCACAGCCACAGATGAGCCATACAGTAATAGCTCTTCAGTTCATACCCACTGACCATAATGCTCAAGCTGTGGGTAGTATTATCTGGAAAGAATGCATAATAAGGTTTGCAGATGACCAGGCACCCTCTGCAAGTAGTTCACAACAGTGACTGTGTGACAGAGGGGTTTTACAGCTCCTCTGATGAGAATTCAGACCCATTTCAGATAGTCCAAAACCGTTTCTGCACAATTCAAGAGGTTGCTCTGATGTTGTTACAGCTTTGGAGTGTGTATAATGGCGAGAGGGGAGGATGTGGAGAGGCTGAGATGGAACAGC
The DNA here is from genome assembly GCF_949357685.1 of Gobio gobio. NCBI lineage: Eukaryota > Metazoa > Chordata > Actinopteri > Cypriniformes > Gobionidae > Gobio > Gobio gobio. The sequence continues at coordinate 41,854,783 of NC_137109.1, forward strand.
TAATTCCGTCACTTTATATTGGTTTCATACTGTTCCTAGGAAGAGACGCTGAAGTAAATGTCAGCGTTTTCTCTCTCTTTTTCTGTCCCTTTCTCTCTCTTTCTCTCTCTCTCTCTCTCTCTCTCTCTCTCTCTCTCTCTCTCTCTCTCTCTCTCTCTCTCTCTCTCTCTCTCTCTCTCTCTCTCTCTCTCTCTCTCTCTCTCTCTCTCTCTCTCTCTCTCTCTCTCTCTCTCTCTCTCTCTCTCTCTCTCTCTCTCTCCCCTTGTATGGGATTGATGTCTCCACACAGCATCATGATTTGATGAGATGCAGAATGTTATGCTTGTTATTCTTGCATCTCCAGATGCTGATAAAGCACAAAATTGGATAATGATACAGTGTGTTTCAAAAGTCTGAGAGCACATAAGGTTTCTTTTTTTTTCTCCAGAAAGTTTTAGGATTATTACAATTTAAAAATAAATAAATAAATAATTCGACACTACTTCTAGGTCATTATTAATCAAATTAGCAATTGTGTGAGATTGAACATGTGAACTCCTTTGTACAAACAATGAGATGTTCTTCCATTAAAGCACCAGATTGTTGGAAAACATGATCATCAGGTTTCACACAAACTTGTGGAGTTCATGCAGTACATTTTTGTATTAAATTAGAAAAATACAAAACAGAAGCATTACTTTTTGATGAATGCATTCATTTCCCTGTTCTTAACTTATTTTCTTCATGACTTAAGATTGTTGCATAACACTTGAGTATGGGGCATATTCACTATTAACTTTTGCCTCAATAAATTCCTAATTTACTGATTATTAAAGGGGAACTTCAGCGCTGGGAAGATTAATGTGTATTTAAACTGTGTCATTTATGTAGTAGAAATGTGAAATTATTTTTGAATTTGGTGCCTTCTAGACAGAGAAAAGACAGGAAATGTATTTGTCTCATGTGGATGAAAGACAACAACTCCCAGAATGCACTTGCTTCGCTGCCCTACGAGGCCACTCCCAAACTTGCCCACCATGACACCGCCCCCAACGTCGTTTTGATATTCGTAGTAATAAAATAATTTTGTTCAGTTAGAGAACAGACACTACAATTAAAAACTGAACATGTCTTTTCAATAACGTGCAAGTGAACCGAAGGAAAATCACGACACAAACGCAGCAGGAGTCAGATTTCATTCATCACGCGAGAAGAGCTGAGCCAAAGCCAAAATTACGATATTTGCATCATTGGAGGATTTTTTCCAGAAATAAAATGCATAATTCTCTCGTCTCAGGGGGACATGAGGGGGGAAAGTACCGTAATTTGAATATACTACCGGGTTTCTACTGATACAAAGCTTAATGCTAAATCACTGAAGTAACCCTTTAATAGTTATTAAGGTAGTTTTTGTAGCAAGTTTAGGTATTGGGTAGGACTAAGGGATGTAGAATAAGGTCATGCAGAATAAGGCATTAAAGGGTTAGTTCACCCAAAAATGAAAATTAGCCGATGATTTACTCACCCTCAAGTCATCCTAGGTGTATATGACATTCTTCTTTAAGACGAATACAAATCTGAGTTATATTAAAAAAGTCCAGGCTAATCCAAGCATTATAATTGCAGTAATAGTTGCTCATTTTTAATATATATATATTTTTAATTTTATAAATAATGTATACATATACACCTAGGATGACTCGAGGGTGAGTAAATCATGGGCTAATTTTCATTTTTGGGTGAACTATTCCTTTAATATGTGCTTTATGAGTACTAATAAACAACTAATATCCTAGTAATATGCATGCTAATAAGCAACTAGGTAATAGCTAGAATTTAACCTTAAAATAAAGTGTTACCGTTTACATAATGTACCCCTTGCAGACCCCAATGTTTATTTAAAAAAAAAAATAGATCTCTTATCCCTTTTGCGCTCCCTCTTATTCATTTTTTCAACTTATTCTATTATCCAACTCTTTCTTACAAGGCATGTACAATGTTCACATGGTGTACAGAAAATTTAGTTTTAACTATATGTTCAGAAGAAAAAAAAATGTATTCAACAAAACAGAACAGAACAAAACCAGCGATATTTAAAGAACAATAACATTGGATGTGATCCTAATATACAAAAGGAGACAAAGTAATACAGTAAAGAGATTTTTACCAGGCTGTCCATTGAAGCCAGATATAGTACAGAAAAAAGGACTCCTACATTCACACCCATTTCTTCCATTAAATGTGTCCATCTCCATGTCTCATTTGGAGTGTCTGTCTTTTCTATCACATCATTTACGTAGTTTTTAAATTATTCACATTTTGAAGCTTCTGCATGAAATATGTAAACTGAGTGTGAGATGGTGGTCCAGTGGGTTAAACCATGGAACTAATACGCAGAAAGTTGCTGGTTCGATCCCAGCGGTTACCACCAGTGTGTTCTTGAGCAAGGCACTTTACTCCATGTTGCTCCAGGGGGATTGTCCCTGTAATAAGGTCACTGTAAGTTGCTTTGGATAAAAGCGTCTGCCAAATGCATAAATGTAAACTTGACCAAAACTGTACTTTTTTTTGCAATAATTTAGCAGCATTTTTCTGGATCAGAACTGATCTGTAGATACTGTTCTGTGAACATAGCCCTAAATAGGGCTGGGCGGAGTCTGTATCGAATCTGTAAAATATATCGATATATTTTTATAAACTATATATAGGATGAGGCAATAGAGTGGTGCAGGGATGACCTCAAAACCCAGAAGAGTAATTTTCCACTGGTTCACTCGAGATTTTCCTATGGAGTTTTATAATGGGGTTTTTCTATTTATGAGTAAAATGCGTCATCCCTGCTCCACGTTTATATTGATATACAGTAGTTAAATATTACGAGACGAGAGCATCTGAAAAATAGCAGAGGACACAGAGCCTTAAGCGAGTCTCTTGTAAACTTCCCAGAATTCAGTACATGCATGCCGTGCCAAACAGAGTGCAATTGAATGGGAGTGCAATAATTCTGACTAAAATATACATTTTGCTATAATATTTGTTGTTGGACATTAAACAGAGATACGTATATATCGCCATTCAACCAAAATAATACCGAGATATTATTTTTTTGGTCTATATTGCCCATCCCTAGTCCAACATGAGAGTGAGGTAGAAGTGTAAGAAATAGTCTCCTGGTACAGGTTTTCTGAACATTTATGTTTATTTTTAAGTTATTAAACAACTCCAGTCTTATCACTCCACACTTGCTCACTTTTCCCAGTGAAAAAGTTTTATTGTATCCCATCCTCCAACTGGACAATTACATCCAACAGGGGAATCTGACCTTTGATATACAACCCGAGGTCGGCCAGGTCCCAAAATCCTCTAGCTACGAGGGAGTTTCCCTCATCTGTCTGAACTGAGAGCCCACATATCACAGGCAGCTCAGTGCCAAGGAAATGGGAACATTCTTTCTTTCTTTCCTTCCATTCCTACCACTACTTTTTAGGCTAGAGGAAGTTCCTGTCTTTTCCTTCAAGTTAATGATAAGTTAAGCATGAGCGCTATGAGTCAGGTAGGATGGTTCAGCTAAGCAAAAGCAAGCAAACCTCTGCGGTCTGCACTGAACTCCACCCTTGAGGCTCAGGTGTCCATCCACCCAAGCGAGCGTGTTCGCCGAACGGCTCTCTCCCCTGAAACCCAATCCTCTGAAAGAGCTGACACATTGATTCTATGCATGACACTGATGAAATGTGGCTACTTAATTCGGCTTGGAACAGAATGTGCAAACTTACAGATTCTGTAGCTACATGATTATTTGGGTGCATCCAAGGCCATAGTCAAAACTTGTAGCTTGTTCGGTGCAAAACTTGTTCGGTGCTCATGCCTCTTTGTAGGAACACTTTTAAATCGCTCCTCCATCCATGATCTCTGGTAATGAAAACAGTGGTTACCTTAAGGGTTAAGGGTTAGTTCATTATTTACTAACGCCAATGTATTTTGAAACCCACATGGTTTTCTTTCTTCTGTAGAACACAAATGGATATATATTGGCAAAATGTCAGGGACTGACAGCCTCAGTGGCCATTTACTTTCATTGCATATTTTTTCCATTCAATAAAAGTGAATGGTGACTGAGGCTGTCATTCTGCTTCTGCTTTGGTTTTCCACAGAAGAAAGAAATGGGTTTCGTGGTCATGAGGGTTTGGAACAACATATGGGTGAGTAAATGATGACAGAATTTTCAATTTTAAGTGAACTATGCCTTTAAATGGGAAAAGTCTGGCACTCGCACACACTTTTGGGTAAGTGAACACAAAACAGTCCCTTAAAAACCCATTGCATTCAGGCAGGAGTCAACTGAAACTTTGAACTATGTTGTCAGGACAAGAGTGTTTTTCATAGAAATCGGGTTGGGGCAAGTTGTAACGTTTTTAATGATTCTTCAAATCACATAATACGGTCTCATTTAAGGACGTAGGATTAAACGTGTTTAAAAACAACCTACAAAAAAAATAAAAAAATCTAATTGAACTTTTGGCTCAAAACCGTTTCTGACTAGCTCTCCCGCGTGACACCTAGCCCCGCTCTCCAGATCTATTCTGTATCCTGTCTCTTCACTGTTGAATTTGGAGAGTACAAAACCAAAAAACAGAGGGAGCAAAGTCAGCCAGGAGCGTCACACAGCATAGCCATCCTTAAAAAAGCAAAAGGGAAGCGCAAACCTCGTCCAGTGCCCCAGCCTGCCCGCCTCGATGCGCATTTGGAGCTCGCGAGAGATCATCACTCTCAACGACACGAAATCCGACCCAGGCTCGCGCTGCTAAAGGGGGAGACGAGGAAACACATGAAGTTAAATTAGAAAAGCTCGCGGAGCAGCAACAAAAGAGACTGTATTCAGAGTTAATTGAGGTAAGAGACGTTTAGAGTGACCCGATATTTTTATAGAAGTTTAAAAGCTTTATTTGCGTAAAAAAAGAAGAAGCTTAGATTGGTGAATGGCATGTGCTGAAGTCATGATAAATAAGTTTTGAAGTTTGCTTAAATAGATCCTTAATATTATATTATGTGATGCTTCTTCATTAAATTGGTGACAGGAGAGCAATATTTTGCAATGAATCGATGCTGTTTTAAAAGAGAAAAAAGTTGTCTTTAGGCATAGGTAGACAAATTGTATAACAGATAAAGTGTTTAAATGAAAAGAACATTGATTTGAAGTTAAAGTGACAAGTTGCCCATTTCAGGCATAGTGTATTTTAACAGTTTGGTTGTACATTTAGTTTGTAATCTAACATGTGTTTCATGTGGTAACATCTAAATTAACTGGTTTCATTGGAGAAAAAAAAAAAACACAGCCATTTGTAATTATTATTATTATTATTATTTTGCGCTTATACTACTTTTTTAGTGTTATTTAAAAAGTAGAACACAGTAACTCATAACTGAATAAACTAACTTTTATTTTGGTCTGGCTCTGTGACAGGAAAATTTATTTATTTTAAACTGAAAACTGGGCATCGGGTAATTTTATAATTTTCTTATTTATGTTATGTTTAAAGAAATTATTCTTGAAAGTACTTGGGTTGACAGGATGCATCCAAATGAAAAGAAAAGAGAAAAGTTATTGATTATTGGATTTTGCTCCAGGGTTTTAAATAGTAAATTATTTGAAGTACCATAAAGATGAATATCTGTAAAGAAGAAAAATGGAAAGCTTTTTGTGTTGCATCATGGCCTGACTAAATTAAGAGGTGGGGTTTTTTGCTGGTGGAATGAAAGGCAGATGCACATTATTCATGCTCTATTATAATTTTATTTCATGTGCTATGAAAGCTCCTTTGAGTCTGGCAAACTTGCACATAAAACAAATAGGATAGATTTAGAACTCTTGCTTCTTTACTACCTTTTTTTTTAAAACTCAGATTGCGGCTCTGGCAAGACAATAAGACCTACCTGCTTGGACGGAGAAAAAACTTTGTTTGCAAGTTTTGCTGCCAAGTCTAAGGTTGAGGATAAAAGCTGAAAACCACCTCAAGGGGAAACCTTGAGTGGTTAATTATTCAAAGGTCTATTCGGGAAACAGATTGTGTTTATGTTGCACAGGTTAAACACTCTTATATTAAGTGAGTGAAGCCGTTCTGCCAATGATGTAATTGTTAACAGTCTGTTTCTCAGGATGTGATGTTCTGGTATAAGATGTTGAGGGTTTGTGTTTTAAAAGTTCTGTTCCTTCCCTGAGGCAGGCAGGATCTTCAAGCATGCTTGTTTTATTTACTGAAACTTTGATGCCGCAGTATATCACTGCAGGTCAAAGTTCAAGCATTTAAATGTAGACTTTGTCTTGTAAGTGATGATGGAAAGGCATGAACCTGTCAGGATGTCAGCATATAAACCGATGTCTCCTGTGCCTTTCACAAGGCATGCTGCAGTCTCAAGCGGGGAATTTTCTCGGCAGTTGCGGAATGCTAAGGGAGGGACTAGAGCCCATGGTGAAGGAAATACTTTCTGCAGCTTGGAATGAGGCTTTTTAGCCCAGTCAATAAACCTTTGCCGTTTTCAACAAATAGATGACTGTTTTAACATCCATCTTTGCCAAACTACGGCTAGAACTGCAAATATCAGCACTATGATTTATTTACTGGAGGCTCTTAGAACTATAAATGTGTGAAAACGTTATGCGGTCTACAAAAGTTTGCCTGCAGGCATCTTGAATCACAGCAAACTGTGAAAATAATCATTTTGAACAAAAATACTTTATATGTCAGCATTTCTTTTATAAGTCTAATATGATTCATCTTTTAGGAGGGTGACTCATGGAAACTAGAATTACTTAAAAGACATAGGCCTATAATACTCTTGACTTTTAAGATAATTATACTCCCATTTGAGCACATGGCTACTATAATTGAAACTTATACAGCCCCCAAATGATTGTGACAGGAATGGAATAAAAATATAAAGTAGGATAATATTTGCCAAAACCTGTCCAATTGCTCCCTCTAATAAAACAGGCCTGCGATTATTATATGCGTCACCCTTTGTTTTTTTTAGGCTGAACCAATTAAGAGCATTTTAAAATAGCACTTCCCTCATAAGACTTGGTGGTATGTGCTAAAATTTACATTTATAAGCGGAGTTGAGCAACACTTTGCTTGTCTGAGAACTGAAAAGCATTGCAATTGCCACAGCTGTGAATGTATTATATAATTGTATTTTTCTCTCGAGTTGATTGTTGTTTTATTCTACCATTACAGACCTCAGCAGAAGTGCCAGTTTGTCAGAGAAGGAGCTGAAGGAGGCACGTACCAAGAGTCAGATTATTGCTGCTCAGCTCCAGGCCAATTCCAACTCTAAAGGCGTACAACTTTTCAACCGTCGCAGACAGAGAGTGAATGCTTTCACACTTGTGAGTGTCGGAGGGGTAGCGGAGGCATCTGAGAATGTAATTGGTTCATCTTCTGGAAGTCCACAGACATGGGACAAACAGCACTCAACTGAGGATCAGCACAAAGAGTTGAATCACAGGAACCTCAAGACCGGTCTAACGTGGTCAGCTGGCAGAATCCGCAGTGCTGGGTGTGACATGGAAGATGCTGGCAAGGGTAGGTGGGAGGATGAAGCAGAAGAAAGTGGCCAAGAAAGACACTTTCTTCCCGTCAATGAGAAGGATGAAGAGCTCTCAGAAGACCTCACAGAGGATGTGAAGGATGAGGTTACTCTTAGAAGTGACAATACCCTTGTTATGGACAGAACTGGTCAGGATGAAGCTGAAGCCAATGGAGCGCACAAAAAAGAAATTGCAAATGGATATAGTATGCAGTGCAATGGAAAAGCAGCCAAGACGGTGACTAAACCGCCCACCATCATCAACAGAACAGCTCGGCCATTTTTCTCCCCGACAACAGTAGGATCCTCAGAAGCTACAAGTCCAGTCATGGACATCCCTCCAGCCCCATCCCATGACTCCACAATACACTTTGAACCACAACCTTCAACTTACCGAACGCAAACAAGACCAGTTTTCTCTCCACCACCACCTCCACCTTCATATCCAACTCCTCCTCTCCCTAGTTACTCCAGCCCTCCTCCAGCTGACGCAGCCCATGGTCCTTCACCCCAACCTTCTTCCCACTACATTCGCCCATCTGCTCCCAGGCCTACATTTGTCCCTGAACTCTTGAGCGAGAAGAGATCCACAACGCCCATCAGAACTGGCATCCTCGATGAGGGCCGGACTCGCCGAGCAACCCGCAAGTCGATGTTCACATTTCAGGAGAAGCCAAAAGTGGCCCCGAATCCCGAACTCCTGTCCTTGGTGCAGGGTGCGGATCAAAAGAAGAAACCGAGACCCCAGCCAGATGCAGCGCAGGAGGAGGAGCTGCTGGCTCTCGGGGCCGAAGCCTCAAACTTCCTGGCCAAGCAAGAGGACGTTCACGGGGAAGCTTTGGTGCCAGAGTGGGCCACGAGTTTGAAAAGCTCCAGGACGCGTGCCAGGGCGGAGCACAAGCCGGAGCAAGCCCTGACCAACGCTTCAGGAAAAGGAGCTGAACTGTTTGCCAAACGCCAGTCGAGAATGGAAAGGTACGTCCATGACAGCAAGGAGCTGAGAGCTCCCTCTCCTACCATGTCCTTGCCTCCTTCGTGGGTGTATCCATCCAACATGCCCGGTCGAGTAAAGGCCATAGTGAACACCTCCAATATAAGTGTGCAAATTTCAAAGACACTTCAAGTTCAGCAGGCCACTCAGAAAAAGACACCAGGACCCCCTCCTGCTCCACCACCAGAGGTACCTTTGGAGAACGGTTGCACTAAAATCGAGATGGAGCTGTCCAGGCATCAGCCATACCAGCTCAACTCATCCCTCTTCATCTTCAACCCAACGAAAGATCCCTACAGCACTCTTCCTAGAGCCGCCCCAGCTCCTAGACCTGTCATGACAGCCCACTCCTTCTCCAGACAATCATCCCTTCCAACAAGCCCATTGCCATCACCGTACAGCCCGTCTGCCGCCTATCGGTCAGCCCATTGCTTTTCGCCTCCCATGACGCCTCTCAGTCCCATCACAGCAGGCAGCGTCAGCTCCCCAGTGTCCCATTTCGCTCCAGAACGTGTGGCTTCACCTCGCTCTGGCGTCCAAGCTCCACGTCCTACGTTCTCCGCCAAAAAAGCTGGCATCACCCCACAGGTGTGGAAACCATCTTCATTCTTTTAAACCTTTCCATTTCTGCTCTTCTTTCCTTTATGCACTCTTCAGACCAAAGAATATCGAAAGGGAAGTTAAAGGGACATATATCAAACTGACTGTCCACTTAGAAATAACAAGAGAGCAGTACGGTACAAAAAAATAGCTCTACAGGAAACACTAAATCTTGCAGTGTTGGTTTAATGCTCAGATCTGTTTGTTTCTAGTTTATTTTTGAGTTTCGCATGCAGAGGCAATAAATGTCAGGTCTCACACTTATTAAAACAGATTTGAATTGTAATTCATTAACTGGCCAGCAGAGGGCCATACATTGAAACTTATTTTTTTTAATCAAAGACATTGTAATTTAGTGCAGCTGTGTGTTTCAGAACTAGAGTTGAGTTTTGTGCTCATGCCATATATATTTTAGGCACAAAACCAGTGTGTCTTTTTCCAACGCTTGCCTCCAAGTTTTCTGGTTGGAGTTGGCACTGTCTTATAAAGCACTTTAGCAGATGGCGTCTTGCCTTTTAATGATCTACAATATACAATTTAATATGACTAGGAAGATGCAAGGGCCTCTGTACTTCATAGTACAGCACCTGTACTGTTCTCTTCCTTAATTAGTTCTGTATGCTTTTCTTTGATTTATAGGTGTAGTTTACTGCTTGCATGCTGTGTGACAGTATGTACTTAATGTAGTGTGCATACACTGTTACACCGTAGACCTCTGATTCAACAAAGCCATAATTGAGTGTAATGAAGTCAGCTCACTTTATCGCTACACACAGTATGTGGAATTTATTTTCAAACGGATTGTTTTCCTTGTGGCTTAATCTCTTTCAAATGATTTTCTCTACTCTGTTTCATTAAAACAATGAAACACTCTGCTTCTGATCTGTCTGGTTTTCATACTTTATTATCTTCTTCTGTTGACTAATCTGCTGAATTTCCTGTGTGGATTTCTTGTTCTATATTTTTAGTTGTTTCAGTTTTTTGGTAGTGTCTATCCCTCTCTTCAGTGAGGAGAATCCCAGGCCAGCTTTCCCACACAGAGAGTTGTTTTATCTATACACTTGCAACAACAAAACAAAGATTTGTGTATCAGAGCCACCCGCTGCATGGTGCTCTGACCCGAAATGAAATTAGAAACTTTTTTTAACGCTGACTGAATATGTATGTGCCCTGCACATTCCTGGCCTGCCCCTTAAAATGCACATCTGAGCCGAAACAGGCCCCTGTAGGCTTGAGCTTTAGGCTAACGGCCTGACCTCTGGCCTCCCTCATGCTTGGAAAAACACATTTGCTGGAGGTGAAAACATACCCAGCGGCCTCAACAGTGCAAATGCATATCTCAGTAAAGGTTAGTGGTCTTGGCAGCGTGAATGCAAGCGATCTGAACATGGCATGATATCCTGGCGTGCTGGGAAACTACTCAGACATTGGACAAGAATAAACAGCTCGATGTAATCGTAGGGTGCATGGGAAGGCCTGATATCGATAACATCACATCTAGAGTTGCATGCAGTGCAGCAGGAGGTGTTTTAGGTGTGTTTCAATGCAGTGTTTACAGGCTAATCTTACCTAAACGTGGGCACGGTACCTGGCATGAACTTGGAAAGCTTTGGTTTTTGAAAAAGTTGTATTGTGATATCGTTGGACCCAGTATTCTTGAGCATGATGATATCTTTGTTTCTGTGCACTAACATTCCTTACTATCAACATTTATAACAAACGTTGCCCATAAGAAATTAATCATAACGTGTTATGCAGGGCTCAAGAATAAGGGTTGTATGCTGGCCCAGTTTAAGGAGAGTTGACTGAGCTGTCACATGTCTTATTAGATCAGCGCTATAGATATATATTTGATCATGTACCCACATTTGAATGCCTTCCACCATTTATGCGTTGTTTTCTGTGACATTTGGTTGCGAATTATGCCTGTAGACTTTTTAACCTTGTCAGCTAAATAAAATTACCTAACGTGCTGTCCAGTATTATCTGCCCACTAAAAGTGTGTGATTTTATTGGACTTCCTGTATAATAATGTCTAGCTATTATATATCCGGCTTGCAAATTTAGTTTGTAAAGAATTGTGTGAAAATATTCTAATTTTGTTTTATATTATTGAAAAAGTACATGCTTATAATTTTTGTTTTTTAAATATTTATATTAAATAAAATGTAAAAATTAATATTAACTTAAGTTATACGCTTAAAATTACATTTAAAATAATAAATGTATATATAAAATGATCATTATGATGTCATTATAAATTACAATTTGTTTTGAGTCCAGTGAAAATTGTTGGAAAAGCAAGTATAAATTTGAACAACGGAAAGCAGATCCTTATTTTTGAGCCCTTTTATTATCAATGTTCAGTGTTTGTGGGTGTGAGTGTATTTAACAATACTAGCTAAAGTGATGTCTCACCTCTAAAACGAATCTTTTCTAATCTTCTATCAGATTAAGGAGGAGACCCCGGCACCAGTTACTAGCCCCGGCTCCACCACCCCAACCTCCAGGACGCCCAACCTCACTCGACGCTTCACCAGCCCTGAGGTGCTTTCCAGTGCCGTCTGGTCCCCCAGCAGCCCCATCTACAAGCCCACACCGATCTCCCCCTCCCCCCGACCCATCCATAAGCCCGTCGCGACATGCCCTTCCCCACGCCCCATCCACAAACCCATTGCAACCACTCCATCTCCAGGTACCATCTTCAAGCCGACCGCCACCTCTCCTGTGTCTCCACCCTGGGAAACCAGGTGCCAGTCCCCGGCCTCCATCCAGGACAACAAAGCCAACCACCGCATTTTGGCCAAAAACATCATCAATGCCGCCAAGCGGAAAAACAGTCCGTCTCCCAAGGCTCTGAGCGGGCACAGTCTGCCCATATCCCCGGTGAACGGCGGGATCGTGCCTTATGAACACAAGTCCGCCAGTCCCTTTCAGCCACGGATGCTGGGGGCTCGGTCGCCCACCCTTAACAGTCCGTCGCCCACCCGCATGATCCACTCTCCGGTGCGTTTGTACAACACCCGCTCGCTGACCGACTCCGATGCCTCGGTCGAGTCTGAGGATTCAGGGCTGCGCTCTCCCGGAGTACGCACCTATAACACCTGCCCCCGTGGCTGGTCCGGCGGTCTGCAGGTGAAGAGGGGAGGCCTGCCTGAAGATCTGTAGGAAGCACTTAAGGAGGATTTCTATTTCAGCCTGATTTCGTTGTAAACCAAAGTGTCCCTTAAATATTGAATGTAAAAATAGAGCATTGTGGATTTTCAGTACATCGCATACGGTATGTTACTATGTTGACTGAGTGATGGAATCTTTACTAGATAAGAAATACACTATCGTTCGAAAGTAAAAAAAAAAAAAAGAAGAAGAAGAAATTAATATTTTTATTCAGCACGGATGCATTAAAATGATCAAAAGTTACTTTTACATAGTTACAAAAATAAATGCTGTTCTTTTGAATATTCTATTCATCAGAGAATCCTGAAAAAACTGTTTCGTTGATAAAAATAAGAAATGTTTCTTGAGAAACAAATGTTGCTGAAAACTCAGCACTGCCATACAATGAATAAATTACATTTTATAATGCATTAAAATAGAAAACAGTTATTTGTAATTGTAATAATATTTCATAATATTACTGTTTTTATTTTAATCAAATGTGCAGCATTGTTGAGTATAACAGATCATTTCAAAAACATAAAACATGTATACCATCCCCAAACTTTTGAATGGTAGTGTAGATCATCCAAAATAAAAAGTCCTCATTTACTCACCCCGCATGATTACATAAACCAAATGACTTTCTTTCATGGAAACACAAAATGAGGTGTTCAACAGAACATTCTGAAAGTGAATGAGACCGATGCTGGAATATGACTTTGTGACTTTTGCTAAGTCTTCTGAAGCCATCTGATTTATTTTCAAAATGTATGCTGTTGATGCTGTAAATGTTCGCCTCTATTTCATATTAAATCATATTAGGGTCAAATTTGCTGCTTTTATGCTGCACATTGTCCTGGCTGGAGCCTGACAACATCTGTGCACATTCACTTTCATGTTCTTGTTTGTTCCATGGAAGAAAGAACGATTTGATCAAAATCTTATGATTTCGGGGTGACTAAATGAGGACAACATTTTCATTTTCGAGTGAACTGTTCCTCTGTAAAGTCGCATCTTGGTCTCATATGCAGCAGTCTGTACTATGAAGAAGGCATGGACTCAGAAAGGTGTTCTAAAGAACTTTGTTGCTTATTACCAAAGATAAAAAGTAATGTGCAAGACTTTTCAAAGCAGTATTAGTTATTAATCTCTTTTTTTTTTTTTATCTACATAAATATAAAAGGGGTTGACCCTTTTGCTTTTTGTACAGTATGTTTTGACAATGTGTGAGAGTATTGGAACGTGACACTATTTGTAGGTCCGACTCAAGTCAAACTTGGAAGGAACTGACTGCTTATTGACGATTGTGTCAATTTAGATGTAAAGGCAGAACGACACAGCAAGGTTTTTACGGTTTAAGAGAGAAGGTGGGAAATTCACTACGTTACTTATACTATAAATGGAAGATGCTAGTGATTTGAAATCCAATGCGGTTTCCATATTAGTTTAGTGCTGACATACATGACAGAAACAACATAGGTGGTCTGGTGCACAGAAAGAAGAGAGGTGAAAATATAAAGCATTAGGAGGTCTGAACAGTGAGATTTCACGTGAAATGTAGGAATAACATGATTGAACTGAATTTCAGTGTTGATTAATGCACCTTGCTTAGTATGTTTCAGTTTCCCAAGGGGGCGAAACAGGAGAAGAGAGAATTCTTGCTGAGGTTAACTGGCAGTATATACAGTACAGGTTAATGTTCATATCATTTATGTATATCACATAGAAGGGACTGAAGTAATTCTGGTTTTAGGGTGCTGGGTACTCTGCTGGTACAGTAAAGGTGATGATAAACGAGGCAACTTTTTTGAGCAATGTTGCTGGGCAATGTTACAAAGCATATGCTTGGCCACTTTCCCATTGGGAATGGGCAGCAAATTTCTATCTGGATACTTAAGATCGGCCATGGGCCCGGTTTACCTGGTTACCCATTGACGGCAACATTGCTCAAAAAGTTGCCTTGTGTATCATCACCATAAGGAGAGATAGTTGCTTTTTTACACACACATATGGGTCACTTGTAAGGTTTATCATATATTTAAACACCTCTGTCCGACTGTCTACAGCATGCATTACACTCGAGTATTTCTAGCAGTACACTCTGTATACTGTGTAGTAAAAGGTAATTCACACTATACAAAAAGTTTGTCTTTTGTAGTTCTGAAATTACATATCGAAATCTGTCTGAGCTGAATACTAGCACTCACGTAAAGATTACGTCTCAAGGGTCATGCATGCCAAGCCTGCACTCAAATATTGGATCACTACACATGAGAAAATGATTCTCTGTGTTGGTGCATCAGCAGATTTTTGAGTATTTGCATACGGAGGATTTTGATTGACAGGGACATCGGCTGTAAAGTGACTTGGCACCTTTGGTCAGAATAATCGTATCACTTTCAAGGATGCTTTACAGCCTCTGTGTACTTGCGCTATCCTTCATTTGGATTATGGGAGAAGTTATGCGTTATTCAACTTACATATACATTTGCTTTAAGTTTGATATCATGTCTAAATAACCAGCCTCAATATTATCTCTCTCTGTTTGGTTCTTTTTAAATTAAGTGAATAAACACAAATACAAATCTTCTTGAATAAAGGTCTTCATTTCTTGATATCGTTTGACTCTGAAAGCACCAATTTCACATTTGAAATTACAAATGCATAGTTTTCCTCATGCATTCCTCAATATTTTAGAGAGAACAAATTATTATAGCCAGATACTTTATTATAGTGTGATTATAGGTATCACTTTACAATACGCTTGTATTAGTTAACATTCGTTAATGCATTAGTTAACATGAACTAACCATGAACAACACCTCTGTTCAGCATTAGTTAATATTTGTTTACGTTAGTTCATAAAAATCCAGCTGTTCATGGTTTGTTCATGTTAGTTCACAGTGCATTAACTAATGTTAACAAGATTTCAATAATGCATTAGTAAATGTTGAAATCAACATTAACAAAGATAAATAAATGCTTTAAAAGTGCAGTTCATTATTAGTTAATGTAGTTGACTAATGTTAAATAATGAACCTTATTGTAAAGCGTTACCTGATTATAGGAAAATAATGTTCTTTATATTCTGAACTCTGGTCCTGATATATGTGGCATGTATGGGACATGAAATATTTTACATGAATGTATATCATCATCATCATCATATTATCATTATTATTTTGCTCCAAAATTAAATAAATGCAAAAGTCAAAACACACAGACAAAACTTTTCCGGCATAGACAAGCTCTTAAAATCGTGTAATCTAGTGTGTGAATTGCATTAATACAATAGGATTCATGTAAAAAATAAAAAAATTTGTTAGGCCAAATGTTTCTTGAAGAGATCCAGTCAGCAAAGACCACATATTCCTGGTCAACACCGCCACCTACAGGACTTAAATGGTAAACTCCATCACTGCAGAGGATAAACTCAGGAATCAGGATATAAGTTTATAAAAAATATGTAGCATTAATTAACGACGAATACAAGTAATTCATTCTTAAATGAAATCCTCTAAAATACAATTGATAAAAAACACATATGTGCTGACATTATACACTGTGTATTTTAGTATTCAACCTTTATATCCTAAGACAACTTAAGAAAAACATTTTGAGGATGAAAAAAATATGAAATAATTATTAATTTTGTGTTATTTCATCAGTAACGTCAACATGGTCCTCAGTGACGTCAAGGGACAGACTGTTCTTTTGTAAAGTATTTTCATGATAGTGAATACAAATGTGAAATAAAATTAACTGCTCATGAGCTAATATCAGCCTTCAGAGGCGCGTTTATATTCTGTTTAGATTATTTACTCATGTTAACAGGGTAACATGCTTTACATTCTCCAGAGAGACCCTCAATGCTGCATTGATGCTGCATAAGAACAGCTCCAATGGCAGCAATAAGCGACGATTAATAACAACAACAACAACCGGAAATGACAAAATAAAACAACCCGTCCGCTGTCTGTGGTAAATGTAGGCTACTATTTGTGAGCTGTCAATTGCATAAATTATGACGTGAAATAAGAAATTATATATATATATATATTGTAACATATTTAGATATAAGTTTAGCATGTGCAGGAAATGCTTGCTAATTTAGTTGTTATAGAACAAATGTAATATTATTCAAAGTTTTCGAATAATGCTTCAAAATAAAAACTATAGCTTTTACTCCACAAATCTAAAAACATAAAGGTGTCCACAAATCCCTCATTAACAAATAGACACCAAAAACTTTAATATTAATACAAATATGATAGATCACTATTTTCTAGAGACAGAAAATGAGATAATTTAACCTCAAAACTGTTTAGGCTGACTAAACCTCACAAATGTTGATATTCAGATTAAATGACAAAATTAAAAATAGCGTATCATTAATCAAAAGTGCTGAGATGAGATTTTGTGTCATCTATGTTCACAGGAGAAAAAAAGCCTATATATTACCAGACATTATTTTCATTTTATTCAATTATAACGCATGATCAGACAATAAAGGAAATTACAGAAATATATTAAATGAAGGGTAAATCAAAATCAAAAAGGGACTAGGTAAGAATAAAAAAAAACATTTGAATAAATTTACATACAAGATATGGAATATGCAAATACAGTCTCTTAATGCAGGGTGGGAACAAGGTTGGGAGCAGGACAGGTAATATACCAATTCTAAACATTTTTATTAGATATATTGGTAACACTTTAAAATAAAGTTGTATTAGTTAACATTAGTTAATGCATTAGTTTACATGAACTAACCATGAACAACACCTCTGTTCAGCTTTAGTTAATCTTTGTTAACGTTATTTGATATAAATCCAGCTGTTCATGGTTTGTTCATGTTAGTTCACGGTGCATTAACTAATGTTATCAAGATTTAAATAATGCATTAGTAAATGTTGAAATTAACATTAACAAAGATAAATAAATGTTTTATAAGTGCAGTTCATGTTAACTAATGTAGTTAACTAATGTTAACTAATGAACCTTATTGTAAAGTATATAAAAGGATATTAACAAAAACAGCATGCTTAAAAATTCCTTAATGGTGATGATACACTTTACACTTTTTTGATACACTTTTTGAGCAATGTTACTCGGCAATGTTGCCTTCAACGGGCAACCAGGTAAGACACAGGGCCCAAGAACGATATATAGTATCCAGATAAAAATGTGTTGCCATTCCCAATGGGAAAATGGCCAAGCAACATTGCTTTGTAACATTGCCCAGCAACATTGCTCCAAAAAGTTGCCCCGTGTATCATCACCTTAAGAGTTAATGTTTGAAAAAGCATACTTACTCAAGACGACCACAACAAAACTTTAAGAACCGCTTTAAGGTGAAAGACATTGTATAAGGACTTGTTGGTTAAATAAATAATCAATGGATGGATTCTGAGGCTGACAGGACTTTTACTATGACAGCTCGTTCAGTTGACAGTGAGCTCGTGTGTTCTGGTTGCAGTGTCACGCTTCTCTATTCTTACTGGATTGTTATATTGCTCTGGATTGTTTCCTCGGGACGTTCACAACAAGGTTAAAATATCAAACAAATCTCATGACACCGATCCAAAGCGAGCGGGGTTTATCAGGGGGGACCCGGAGCATTCATTTGCCCACCCATTCAAGTCCTTACCCCTTGTTTATATGTTAAAACCGAAGAATTCAGCTCTGTGGAAAAAGCGATTGTTGATGGTGCAGTGTTGTGGTTCGCGATGTATTGCTGGTTCGCAGCCTCTTGGGCTAAAATATAGATGCATGAATCGTTTTCGAATCGTATTTTTGCCGTTCCGTTTAGTTTCAGCTGACCTTTGAATCAACACAACAGCGTTAGCTGGCCTGGACAAAATGAACAGAAAACAGCATCATTTTAAAGGAGCAGAGGTCAGCTGCTGTGTTAAATACTTCTTATTCGGATTCAACATCATATTTTGGGTAAGTTTTGTGGGTCTGCAGTTTATTTGCTTTTTATTGTGTCTCTCAAACTCATGAATTGCCTCCATAATATTTTCATTGTTTGTTTCCAACATCTAAACAAATCATTATTTCAAAACAAGTTTTGCCTTTCATTTCAGAACATGTAAGTTAGTATTTAAGTTCCGTGTTTCTGTATGACATATTACGAACCTGTACTATATTTTTTTATTTTTTGTATAGTAAATTATCTCTCTGAGGTAGGTAGTCAAATTCTCATCCAGGTAGAAAATAATCTGTTTCCCATGGGAATGGATTAGGGTGGGTTTGTTGGATCTTGGTTTTTCAGTACCTTTCCAGGTCTGGAGAATACATCCCATTGAGAAGTGGAGGGAGTTTGAGGGTAAATGGGATTATCCAGGTATCATTAGTTAGGGGAGCTTGGGTCAATTCACTGGTTCAACAGATATTCAGTTTCCCCGTGTCTATGTTGGATATGATACATTTTTGGCCTTTTCATTCTTTCTCTTTTCCACAAATGGATTTTCCATGTTCTTGTAGTGATTCAGAGGAAAACTGGTTTGATCAGTTCTAGAGAAATTCGGTTATGGTGGTGTTGATTGTAATGTTCAATCAAAACATGTCAGTTATCTGTTCTTATTCAGGATAACAATATCATTTGGGTGTATAGTTTTATTTTATGTGGTTTACATGCTTCAGCAAAACTTATATTGATCCAAGTGTTAAGAATATTGTTCTTTATTAAAGGCATAGTTCACCTAAAATTGCCATTATTTACTCTTTGCCATGTTGTTTGCTGTTATTTTCCCCACCATGTAATAATAATAAGAAAAAGATCTTCCCTTAGTTCTTTCCGACATAATGACAGTTCATAGTGACCAAGAGACAAAAACATGTAAAAGCACCAAAGTAGTCCATACAGCTTGTGCACTGTATATAGCAATCCGATATGACTTGGTTAGTTCACCCAAAAATGAAAATTCTGTCATTGCTTACCCTTCAAACCCGTAAGACTTTGGTTCATCTTTGGAACACAAATTAAGATCTTTTTGATGAAACCTGAGCTTTCTGTTCCTCCATTGACAGCCTAGGCAACTACCACTTTAAAGCCTCAGAAAAGTTAATTTTATGAAGTGACACAAGTGTTTTGTTTGCGCAAAAAAAACATAATTCACCACTTTATTTACAAAATATTAATCTCCACGTCCACGGCGCATGCGTGTTGTGTTGACTCGAGAAGAGACATTGTTGCGTGAATGCGCGTTGGAGATTAATATTTTGTAAAAAAAAAAGGTTTTTTTTGTGTAAATAAACAAAGATGTTAAACCACTGAGTCTCATGGATTACTTTAATTATGTCTTTATACCTTTCTGGGGCTTGAAAGTGGTAGTTGCATGGACTGAGAGCGCTCAGGTTTCATTTAAAAAATCTTCATTTTGTGTTCAGAAGATGAACGAAGGTCTTACGGGTCTGGAACGACATGAGGGTGAGGAATACATGACAGAATTTTCATTTTTTGTGTGAACGTACCCTTTATGGAAACTTGGAATATAGCAAATGAGCAGTATGGATGACTGTTATTGTACTATTTTTGGTCCTTCTTGAAGCTTGACGGCCATGTTCACTAATTGAGTGGAAAATTTCCATTTCAGTTCAACTGAAAAAATAACAACATATGGGTTTGGAACAACTTGAGAGTGAGCAAATGATGACACTAATTTTATTTTTATTTTTTATATCTCTCTCTCTCTCTCTCTCAAGTGACTCTTATGGACATTTCTCCATTACACCACCATTAAGAGCCAATCATTCCACTATGATTTTCATGTAGAGAGTGATAAATTGTGAGATAAAAGGAATCACTTAGAGCGGGAAGCTTCCATGAGTCACTTCTGGGGTGAACACATCATCTGGAGCATCATTCTTGATGTCATAAATTCCAGCTTGGCTTCTCTTCATTGGTTAGAATTGAAGGGGGTAGTGAAGACCCCTCTGGAGGACGTGATGGTAATTGGTGCTCCCTCATGCTTTAATGCTGTCCCGTCTGAAATGTTAACCTTGCATAATGATCCGCCGCCCTCTGTAACAGCTAGCCCTCCTACTGCCATTGTTCCCACGTTATAGAGAACCCGTTGTGTTTTGTTGGAACTATAGACGCCAGTGTTTTCACCAAATTGTGGCCAGAATGTCAGTCTATACTCCTGGAAGCTGAAATCCACCCTCTCTTAAACGTTGTAGTTAAATTAAACACTTGACTTATTCTTTTCAGGTGCAATTCACAGTGAGTCAAATCTGATCTAAAAATGAAAGTTCTGTGTTTTCTCACCCTAATGACTCTTTTTCTTCTGTGGAGGACAAAAGAAGGTATTCTTAGAATAGATATTTTGAGAAGTGGTGGGTTTTTTTTTGTGTCCATGCAGTGAGCGAAGCATCAATGGGCTCCAGTGTTGTTTTGACTTTCATTGTGTGGACGAAAACACTTTCATTATATGAAATATAGCTGAAATAAAATATAAATATTAGACAAAATTAAACTTAAAGGGTTAGATCACCCAAAAATGAAAATTCTGTCATTAATTACTTACCCTCATGTCGTTCGACACCGGTAAGACCTCCGTTCAGCGGTTTGGATCACCAAAGTCACGTGATTTCAGCAGTTTGGCGGTTTGACACATGATCCGAATCATGATTCGACTCGCTGATTCATAACGCTTCGAATCTGCACGATGCAGTGTTTTGAAATCGTCATCCCTATATAAGTCGTTATTTAGGTTTTTTTTGCGCACAAAAAATATTCTCGTCGCTTCATAAAGTTATTGTAGAACCTCCACTGTAGTGAGATGGACTTTGTAACAACGTCTTTAGTACCTTTTATTGGTCTTGAGAGTGTAAAGTGCATTGTACCAATGGAGGCCTTTCTGAGCCATCGGATTTCAACTAAAATATCTTCATTGGTGTTCCAAAGATGAACGGAGGTCTTCTTAATGACAAGAATTTTCATTTTTTGGGTGAACTAACCCTTCAAGTTAAATAAAATAAGATGAATTATTAAAATCACTGAAACTGAAATAAAAATTAATTTAAGCTTTATACACAATGTATAAAGACAGGGAAGATTGTAGAGACTGTAGTGTCTACAAGTGGATTTAAGGTTAGAAAGCATGAAGTTCACTGTGTCAGAATGCCAGTCTGTCAGAAACGGTCCAAAACGAGACGAAACCCAAAGCAACGCTTTATGGCAACAAAGGGTCAGATTTACTAAACATAATTCCAAAAAAGCACAGATGGGAGTAGAAAGTTCTGCGCGTGATCTACTGACACGCAAATTAAAGAACACAGATGCAGTCGGACCAACCAGCTGTCGTGTCTGGTTTAAGACGTGCCTTTTTTGGGCGCTAAATAATGCCGCAAATACCATTAAATTGACGAGCGCAAACCTAATGCCGAGTTCAGACTGGACGATTTTCAAACTCGTCGGATCACTGCTCTTTTCACACTGCATGACTATCTGGGCCAGCATTCGGTTGCTGCAGTGTTCACACTGCACGATGGATCGGCGACAGGGGGTTTCACACTGCGTGACTGTACAAGAGGGAGAATCGCCGACAGCTCCGTCCCGTCCGCAAACTACGTTTCACAACAAAACACACGCGAGATCACACATGCGTCAGACTAGAATTGTTATTAAAAATATAGACTGCAGTGCAGAAACTTGCGGTCCAAATTGTCTGTGCGCTGATTTGCAGCAAAAAGGAGAAAAAGAAAAAAAAAATATGGACGTAGTGTCCGTGACGTCATCCATAGGATTCTGAAGAGCCGTTTTGAAGCGCAAAGTTAGGACGAGCTGGCCGTTGCCATCTTGTCATCGCGTGTCACTCCTGGATAATAGAAAATGGGCAGAGAGGCGGGACGTGATGACTCACAGACAGCATATAAATGGCTATCCACCTGTCACTCAAAGTGGCCACGCCCTTAATTATGCAGGACATTTAAGCTTTATATAATGTAAACTAATGAGTTATAAAAAAATTCACCCCTCTCACAGTCGTCATGAAGGGCAAAATTAGCTGTATAGACCAAAACCACAATTTGTACCAGGCTGTAAACTTGTGTTTTTTTGCTGTAAAGTTGGGCATTTTAACATGGGGCTCAATGAGATTCTGCTCCCTTCTGGAGCCTGTCCCTAGTGGCCTGTCGATGAATTGCAGTTTAAGTCACCTCCGTATTGGCTTCAAGAGAAACTGGGTCAAAACTCATTTCACACAGCAGAAGTCTGAATCACCGACTGGTCCAGATATTTAGCATGCCAAATATCTCACGGGTGTTGGCGATTCTCTGATCATCCACACTGCGTGATTGTCACTCCGATTTGCTTATGATTTCGGGCATTTGTCGGCAAGTAAAATCAGGTAGTCTGAACTCGGCATTAGTAAATCAACTTGTGTGATTCATTTAAATACCTCCTCCCCAAAAAAATTGCGTCTGAAAGGGAAACTCCTACAAATGCATATGCAATAAGGTCAGCCGCAAAAATAACTGTGCTCATGCCTTTTCAGTGCTAATTTTTGACTTGGTATCTTTAGTAAATCCTGACAATCGTTTTTTTTTTTTTTTTACGCCAAAAGAGGTTGGTTTGCGCTGGTTAGTAAATCTGGCCCAAAGTCTCAGAAACTTATACATTACTTTCGAGTGATTCATTGCAAATGTGCTCATCAAATATGCTAAACACGGACGCTTTGTACTTGTGTGTCTCAACAATTCTCATAATTGGTTGTATCATTCATGTCTGTAGCTTGAACCATGCTTGTGTTATGGGTCATTCAAATCCATAACTCTAATTATGAGCAATAGCTCTGATATCCATACTTCCTTGCATTTATTGTCCCTCGTCGTCGTGTCTGAAAGCCTTCCATTGTCTCTCGACTCCTTTTGTCTTTGCAGACTGTTTGACCCCTGCGTACCCGTACCGTCTAATGCCTGTCTGATTGGTTTAAAGTGGAGACAGTCTGATCAGTCAGAAACCTACCTGATCCCTACAGAGCACTCACTTCGCCAGCTTCAGACTGGGCCAAGTTGATGGCCTGTAATTACAGACGCCTCGCTCTGTAATCGCAGTCTGATATCTACCCGGGAGGCTTTGTAGGGACATCTTAACATTCCCAACATTAAGACCTCCCTCCCTTTTCCACCCCAGCAGTCTTTAATTCATCCTCTCCAAATTCTCCTCCTCCTTTCCATTTGGGAGCCTAGCAGCCCCCTTGTCTTGTATTCAAATGAAGATGTTTGGGGGTGAGCAAATGGTGTGTGTGTGTGAGAAGGGACGTGCTGTTCCCACAGCGTCTGAGGGGCCCGAGTGCAAACCCCATTCATCCTCACTCTATGGACCTGACGGGGCCGCGCGACTATTGTCACACACACCGCCCCTGATGCGACAAAAACATTTGACTGCTGCATTTGTTTGCACGCTTCATGCGTCTGGCTCATGTATTGTGTACAAACAAAGCAATGCGTGTTTCTGATTTCTGAGAGAAACCTGAAGTGTTTATTGCGTGTGTTTGTGTCCTTGCTCGAGCTCGTGCTGACTTCACGTGTAGGCCTGGGTTTTTGTGTTTTTCCTTTTCATATCCTCCAGGTTCATATGGCAGATGGGAACCACATGTCCGTTCCCCCTCTTCCTCTGTTGCTCTGCGAGGGAGTTTATTTCCATGCCATTTCCCAGCAGGCCCTACTCTCACTCGCACACATTGACTCATTCTCACTAAAACACAAATGTATCAAGCCAGAGTCATTCTCACTGTTCCATCAAATATTAAAAATGACTCTTAACATGCGAATATTGAGGTAGTGCAGACATTCAGCAATTAGCCTAAGTAGTAATAACAAACTGCTTGGTTAATTTTTTTGTTTTTGTTGTTTCGAAATAGAGATTCGTCCCCTTCATGAGGCCTAGAAGTCACGTTCGTAACACATCTCCGGGATCCTGTTGGAAACTATGAACTTGTCAATATTTCCATCATACAGGCCAGATACAGATATTTTCTATCCATTTAAACAGGCTCCCGTAAACCTAAATGAGAAGGACAACACTAGACTTTTATGTTTCTGTAGAAAATCTGATTGGGGATTAGACTGGGTAAACCCAGCCTGACCTGCCGGCGATTTGATTTCGCCCTGCAGCTCAGTCTGGAAAACTGTACATTAATTTCTACTGCTTCTGTTACACTTTTGCGGGAACCAATCACAGACTGGCTTATCCACATAGCGCGCTATCCGCACCACGATCGCCCGCAGGTGGTTGGTCCCAGTATTGGTCCTAACCCCCGCCCGTACATGTTTTCTAATGGACGCGAGACAAACTAAACAATCACTAAACAAACACTTCAAATTATTTTTTCCCAAAGTTGCTTTCTGTCATTGTAAGCAGTTTTTATCACAATGATTTATAATATAACGTTTATAACGGTAGTCATGATAAAATGGTAGAAGTCTGATAAATACATTTTTGATTATTGTCTCTCTGTCATGGTTACGTTTATGTCACATTGTAGTGCTGTGTTGTCATGAGAGTTTATCATTTGATGCAGTTTTTTATGCCTTGCCAAATTAAACTTTCAAGTTATTTTAACCAGTTTAAGAGCAATAATAAGACGTGAAAGACAATTCAATTCTCACATGCTGTTCTGATAGTGATGGGAATCTTTAGGCACCTCACGATCCGATTCCAATTCTGGGATTCTCCGATTCCAAAACGATCTACAATCTACTTTTTTAAAATTATTATTATTAAATCGTTTTTTTTTATTGCGTATGTAATCATATGTACTTTTTAAATAATTACAAGTTAAAAAAATGTAAGTTATACAATTTTATGTTAAGATTTTTAAATAGACTATATAAACTAATATAGCTTCAAAATATAAAAGCAAGTAGCCTAGTAAATAATAAAGAGGAACAAAACTTTACAAGAAATAAAAAAAGAGTGCTTTTAGCTTATATTTAAGAGTATCTGAACATTTTCAATTCAAAAGCAGTGAGTGATTTTTGTCTTTCTCAGCTTTACTGTTGTTGATAATGACTGATGACGTCATTGACAGCGGGAGATCTAAAAGGCTGCATTCACCCTAATGCGGAGATATCTTTTGAAACATAAGATATTTTTGTCTGTTTAATTTACTGAACTGATTGTTTTAAATTAATTTTGCATCATAGAAGCATTTTGAGATACGTATTTAACCACATACACGGCCAGGGGCGCCGCTTACATTTTTGGGCCCCCTTACCGCACCAAACATACAAGCCAACCTAGCAATCCAAAATCTTTGTCTGCAATTTAATGATATACAATGTATATTTGTGTTAAATAGCACAATACCTGCTTCTCATCTCCATCACCTTCTCTCTTTCTTCTCTGAGTCACCTTATCCTTCCAGACGAGGTGAGCAAATAAGTTGAGCTTATATGATTGATACAGTTTTTGCAAACTGATTGTTTCTCTCGCTCGTGTAAAACTTCTATCGTAACACAGCTGATTAGTTTATCTACACATCTTATCTCACACTTTATGACCAGTAACAAGCGGGGGCCCCAAAAGTGCGTGGGCCCTTAGAATCGCCCTAATCGTCCAATCCACATAAATGATGTCTTCGAAGAGCATTTGTAAGGGTAATACCGGCGGGCCAAACCACACTGCAAGCGTTACATCAAGCGTTCGTTTCTCATGTATCCTGTGCAATGAAGTCCGCAAATGTCTTTGTAATTCGCTTCAACCTTTCCAAACTTTATGAAAGATTATTTTATGGACGGTTTGAGTGGTGTATGTCTGTGAGGAATTGGAAGCAAGCAGAATATGGGCGTTTCTAAAGCACACGCATCTGTGGTTAAAAACTAAGCTCAAAAGCGGTTCTGAAATGTTGGTGAGAATCGCGATGCATCAATGTTTCGTTTTTTTTGGTCTTCTCCCACCCCTAGATATACTGTTGTCTGTGCACATACACCCGGTGTGTGAAACAGTTGGAACGTGAGCCCTATACTGGATCCATGCATTCGGTCTTAAAGTGACAGCAGCCTAATATACCTGCTACTGTCAATGGAAAACATCACTCGCTGTCTCAAAACAAAACTCAAATTCTGTAGCTTTAATAAGAATAGATCTAAATGGAAAAACAAATTTCTTTGTTTAATTTGTATCTTTGTTCTATTGCATTTGTTTGGTGTTATTTTATTACTGAATGTTTACTTTCTTCAGGAAACTTGAGAACATGTAACTCATATTAGTTAGCATAGTGTTGTGTAGAATGTAGGGCTGGACCAGAATATTCAAATATTTGTTTGATGGGTTGGTATTCGAGTTTCAATTTTGGGATTCGAATATTCGTTGTTGGTTTTTTTCGCACACACCTGCCATCCCTCTCTACACGGTTCTCATTCGCGGCTGCATATGTTTACACTGTAAAATCTTGCGAAATACAATACTCTCTATTAATTTGTTTACATTTTTTGTAATTTTATGTGCTATTGTCATTTTTATCAGTTTTTATATTTCTATTTAGATTATTTTTTATTTCAGTTTTAGTCATTTTAGTACTTCATCTTAAACTTAATTTCAGTTTTCTATTTTAAATTTTTTAATTTTCTAAGTATAAGTTTTTCATTAATATTAATATTTTATTTACGCTTTGTTTCAATAACTGAAAATAATTTGTAATAGTTTTAGTTGTAGTTAACAACAGCAACACTGAGTATTGAACATGTAACAAATAGTGTGGGATGAGTTATGAGAAAGTTAGTTTGTTCAAATCTCTAACCAGTAGTTCTGTGACCAAAGTTAACATTGGTGTTTGCCTTAGCAAGCATTACTAATAAAGCCAGAAATACTACTATGTACTGAGTCAGACTTTCCAAAAGCATAAGTTTCCATGGTGATGCAGCAGTTCTTTAATCAAATAACAATAAAGATGTCAGAAGAGGGCTCAAGGAGAAGGAAAGCAAAAGCTGTTCTAATGGATGTAACAGCTGGTGGAAAAAGTGGTTCTGCTCCCTGTCACAGCCGAGAGTTTATTTGGCTGCCGTTTGTGATCATACAGAGATAATTTATGTCTAATCATCCTACTGTGTGAGATAGCAGCTTTCCTATGATTGGCCAGAATAACTAAATTAGTGAATTAAGTGCTCTATGATGCTTGATTGTGTTTTATCCCGATATCCACATTGGCGTGACACAACACCGCCCTGGATCAAGTTCATCAGGATTGGGGGGATAGACTGATGTCTTAATGATAGCGATGAGTGGGAGTCAGCGGGACGTATTGACAGAGAAAGTGTGTGCAGTGGATGGCTGGTCCTTAGCTCTGTCCCATCCATCCATTGGATTAGCCGAGACCACAGGGAAATGGGATTATGGGATTTGCGGCTGTTGATACCCGACCTCTAACTCTCACCTCCCCGCTCTCACGTTTCCCCTCACGCTGGGATTGCTCTAACCTGCAGTCAAACACACAGCTGAGAGCCCAGCAGGAGTTTGACAGGGAATCTGTAGTTTTGATAACACATTAGAGCAAGAAGGTCAGTCAGAATTGTACTGCAGTTGGTGTCATGGCCTAGTAGTTGTTGCATGTGCTTAAGACTGAAGAGCTGTGGTGCTCAGGTTCAAAGTTTCATCCCATTCTCCTCTTTTTCTCTCTACCATCTCTGTGTGATAAACGTGGTGTATGACATTTTATTATAATTTTTTTTACAGAAGTGGACCTAATGACATTTGTGACTTTCAGAAGTTTTCCGATGCTATAAACCTAAGTCAGTTTAGATGCCATATTGAATTTAACACAGATGAAAACTAGGCTGAGACGGATAGACTTCGTCTTTACAATGGCACGCATTGTATAAAGATTCTGTAATTTTCACAACTTTTAAAAATGTTTTATATAAGGTGTGTTCACACTCTGGTGTGATTGCTCTGTTTGGGTCATTCGAATGAGTGTGATCGCTCCCTTCCGAACCCGGGTGCCCACAAATCAAGACTGCGAGGGGTATCGCACTACCCTGACTAAGGTCTATACGATAGGGCTGTCAATTAATCGAAATTCAGAACCTCTAACCGACATATTTTTCCCATGTCGGTTATTTCAGTTTTAGTCACGTGACTCCGCCCCGTCAGTCACATCAAGTGCAGTTTGCAGGCACACAGAGAGATGCAGGAGCAGTTATCTTTATAGATGCCCAGAATCACTATAGTAACTGCATGTTTTACACAGTTTATACAGGTCAGTTAATTGCCGTTCTTATAGCCTGCGCACTGCCACACACACACACACTGCGCGCGCAAGCCCCGAAGCCAGATCGCTTTCACTTTCCCCCTCATAAAGTTTGTCAAGTAAATGCATTTAAAGGCTTGAACATTTAAAGCGATTGTGCACTATTCAAAAACAACAATACGGAAAACTTCTCCATTCAGTGCTCAGCTTTTTTCTGTGACACAGAGAGCCGCCGTGTCGCATCTCTGACAACGCTTGCGCGCCCTGAAGGCAGATCTCTTTCACCTGCGTCCTCACAAAGCTTTGTCATTTGTATGTGTTTTAAGGCCTGCCAGTTTGAACATTAAAGCGATTTTAGACCATCACATGTGTATTATGTTGAACTAATGCCTGATATATTGTGACACACGAACACTCAGACAGAAGCTCGCACATCACGTGAAGATTGCGCACAGAGTGCAGCACAGAAACTCAGTGTCAACGCTGTCCTGTGACTAAAGTAAAGTCACTAAAGTAGCTTATAAAACTCAACCGTTATAGGCATATATTTTAATACCTTTGAAGTAAGTACAAACCGCAGCTTCATAATTAATAGCGACAGTATGAGAAATTCACACACACAATCACTCTCTGTCATTAATGCATTCAAATAAATGTACTCTAGGCCTATTGTGTTAATTTATCTGTACAACAAACATTAATCTGCCCCATAGACAATAACTGCTGAAAGTGAACCATTTCCTTCAAGTATTTTAAAATCACAAAGAAATGCTCTTTTTCAATAGAAAAAAACAATCCACCTTTTAATAGTAGAAAATATTTACAGTAAAAACCTTATCTGGAACTTACTCAAAAGACTTATGAGGGCAAAAAAAAAAAAAGCAAAATAATCTCATTAATCGTAATCGAGGTAAAATGTTCAATTATTCAAGGTTTTTATTTTTGGTCAAATCGTTACAGCCCTACTATATGATATAGTGGTCCGCTTTTAGATGAACTCTGGTGCTGTTCGACTGAAATATGAGCGCAACACAGACCAAAGAGATCTAATCGAACCAAAAACAGGACGTGATGTCACCAGATGCGGCTCTAAAAACGACAGAAGGCAGTTTTTTTCTCGTCATAGTCACAATGTTGCCCATCACAGTTTGGTACAGGCATCAGAACTGCGTCTCCTCGCTGCAGATCTTCGTTTGTGTGTGTGATGGAGGGATTCCTGCTGCTGTTTTAACACTTTTACACATTTTATAAGTTGTCAGCTCCATCATATACCATCATATGTACGCACACATAGTTCCTGCACAAAATATATGTCATAAAAGGCTTTTTTTGTGTGGGTATCTTTAGGTTCAGTTTTAAAAATGACAGTGTGAACCGAACTACAAGTGTGAACTCACCTTTAGGCCGGTTTCACACTGCACGAGTTAGCACTTCTTTTTTTTTTGCAGCCCATGTTAACAGATTAGAGAATTCACACCGCACGCAGAGGCGGCAGTGCCGTGATCGTTTCGCCGCCGTGTTTTTGCTATGCTGCTTACACTGAATTAAAGCCACAGTGGTTTGTTCTTGATCAGGTCTTTAGGTCTTAAATCTCAATCACATTTGCAATCATTCAAATCTCATAATGACAGATTATGGTAGGTTTGACGTCAGTGACCAGTGACATTGAAGTGAAATCTGGCGTGATGTGTCTTGTTTAGGTATGCGAACACATCATATATGGGAGCTATGATGGAGGTGAAGATTTTTAGTGAATAACAGTTTAGGGGTGTGTGATATTAGAAAAATATATATATTTTTAAATTAGATGTTTTTTGTTTTCGGTGAGTCGATAATGTCAGTTGATCTCACTCATTGTTAAAACTTACAATTATGATATTATTGTAGATGATAAATATCTCACACCCTTAATAACATTACAGTTTTGGCCTGTTTCTCACTTATAATGCCAAACAGACATCAATAACATACAGGTTTGTAACATCTGGGTGATATTTTTTTTGTGAGCTATCCCTTTAAAGTGTTATAGTCAATTGAGAATATGATCTTGTTGGGTACACATGCCAGAAATGATTGAACCATAAACCTCAATGGAATAAAACTGGTTCCTGTAAGCAGTGGCATCCAAGTGATTTTTCTCATTCAGGTAAAAACAAGTCTTGGCTCCTTCTCAAGGAACCTTATGCCAAAGATGGCAGTGCATGCAGGGAAATCGCTACTTTTCCGGATCTTTGATTGAAACTCAGCCAAGTTTTTTTCTGTTTCAGATGGGTTGCTCTCAAATAAAGAGAGAGCTGTGCTGTCGGCACATAGCAGTAACCTCTTGCCATTATGGAGCGAGAATGAATTGTATAAGTGGTGTAAATGTGATCAATTCTGTTGTGTGTTGCAGTTGCTGGGAGCTGCATTCCTGGGTATTGGACTTTGGGCCTGGGCAGAAAAGGCAAGTTGGAAACACAAATACTGAGTAACACAGCGATCGGTGACATGCCTCAAATTCCTAATATTATTATCCATGTGGTTGCCAGAGCAACATAATCGTAGTCATAAACAGAAGACAACAGCGCACTTTAAAAGTACAAAACTACCTACAAATACCTAGTCTCATTCGGTCTGCCCGTTAAAGCATCAGAATGAATGTTTAACATCTTTTCCTGTTAGACTTCATGTTTTATTTTATGAAATGTTCTTTTTGCCAACTGTAAAGCTGTTCTGTGAATCCCCCATGTTGCTTTTTCCTCCTTTTGATGTCTGAAACCTCCATTAAGCCCCCTGAAACCATGACATTTGAGAGCGTATGGGTGGCATCTTTTATTTATTTCCATGGCAGTTTAATGTCTTTGTTATATTTTTGTTGCAGGCCTTTAATTGTGCCGCATAGCTCAATAAGGCTTTGTATTTATTGTGGCTATTCTCTCTGATTTGTCGTCCCTCTCGGAAAAGGTCACCCTTGCTGTTATGTATTCATGCATGAAAGGTGAATGTAATTTCTTCACACTAATTTGAAGCGACTTAATAAATCTAGAAGTCAATTGGCTGATTAATAACCTGGAAATTGCTCCATTTCAGTCGTTGATTGTTCTGCTAAAAGACACGTGTAGGCCATATGGCACTTTGTATTAATGTCAGCCAATTTAGGAACATCTTGGTAACAGCATGTTAATAATTAATAAAGGGTTAATTTTTACATTTGCTAAATGTTAATTACAGAAATAAAGCATTAAGAATCGGACTGAGGGAATT
This sequence comes from Gobio gobio, assembly GCF_949357685.1. Taxonomy (NCBI): domain Eukaryota; kingdom Metazoa; phylum Chordata; class Actinopteri; order Cypriniformes; family Gobionidae; genus Gobio; species Gobio gobio. The sequence goes on from NC_137109.1 coordinate 41,886,538, forward strand.
ACGTTATTTTAAATAAGTGTTCAAGCTCATTTCAGAGCCTCCTATTCTTCCGCCATCATGACAAACCAAGCAAGGATCCTTGTTTATATTCACTGTCAGCATGGTCAGAAACCTTCTGTTGGTTGTGGGATCGAACTGAGTTTCCACCCTGATGTGCAAATCCACACGTGGAAGGCATGAATCACCGTGGAGAGTTGCGGCGGTCTGGCAGGTGGTGGAGGATTTTAAGGTCAGGATGTGAACTTACAACAACTCTGTCTGATCTGTCTGTCCCACAGGGAGTGCTGTCAAACATTTCCTCCATCACAGATCTGGGTGGCTTCGACCCGGTCTGGCTGTTCATTGTAGTAGGAGGGGTGATGTTCATCCTCGGATTTGCCGGATGCATCGGTGCGCTCCGGGAAAACACATTTCTGCTCAAATTTGTGAGTTCCACCTCTGGCCTACGGGCCCTGCCTCCCGTTTTTCTGCAACCCGTTTCCCCGTCTCTGATTTCAAGGCTTATTTGTTTCCAGATATGGACGTTTAAATGAAATGAATTGGCCATAACACAAGAATTCACCCAGAAGTAATTGAAATGCCTCCTGGAGGAAATTTAAATGGCAATGATTTTATTGAAGAAATGTTTACCTGGAAATGTTTAGTTCTGACTCCACTATCTGTGTGTTTTCTCTTCTAGTTTTCAGTGTTTTTGGGGCTCATCTTTTTCCTGGAGCTCACGGCTGGCATTTTAGCTTTCGTGTTTAAAGACTGGATCAAAGACCAGCTGAACTTCTTCATCAACAACAATGTTAAAGCATATCGAGATGACATTGACCTCCAGAACCTCATTGACTTTGCTCAAGAATATGTGAGTCAGCACTTCTCTTTCCCTCTCATTTTCTGCTGCACTGTGGTGTATATTTTGAATGCGACGGATATGTAAGTGTGCACTTGAAAATTCGAGACAGCCGCTGAGTCATCATTCTTTATATGAAAAGTTGAACTGTAAATTATAGCTGTATGATGATAATTGTGATGTCATGTATCATTCACATAAGTGGTCGTGTTGTGGTGCTCATGGACCGAATGACTGGAACCTGAACATCTATTTCAACTGCACCGACTTTAACCCCAGCCGGGAAAAGTGTGGCGTTCCCTTCTCCTGTTGCGTCAAAGACCCTGCTGTGAGTGCCAGAAACGATAATTTCATCTGTTTACCACTTGCTCTTCCCTGCTCATGTTTCAACAAGTTAACTGTGTTATCACAATCTTAAACATTTTTCTGCTGTACTGCACTCTTTGAACTGAACATCTTAACATGTGTTCATTCATAGAACAACGGAGCTGTTTTATGTGGCTAAGGCCTTGTTTACACCTGGTATTAACACTGGTATTTAGGTCGATCGTATCACAAGTGGACGGGGAGACACTACCTGTTTACACCTGTTTTAATCCATCTCTTTTGTCCACTTTCAACCACTTCTGTCCTGATTTCTTCGAGGGGAGGGTCTATGAGCGGGTAAAGTGTATGGGCTTTTTCAGATCTTTCGATCTGATGGAAAAAATAAACTTGCGCAATTTACATACGAATGCAACTGGAGATGTCGGGACAACACACGGAGAGCTTCAGTTGTCTTCTCTGCTCTGACAGCCGCAAGACCACGCCAAACACTGTGCGTGTTAGAAATCCAGACCATGTGAGTGCATGTTAGAAATCACGAATGGTGTGAGAACCTTGTGCCAAAAACCAAACTTGGGTCTTCAGCCAACAAAGTTTAAATCCTGTCTAGCTAGCATGCTTCACGCATCAAGTCACTAGGTGAAGAGTAGGCGGTAGGTGTTTGCGGCTGTTCAAACACATTCGACCACATGAGAGTTTACACTACAAATCCAGCAATCCAGTCGAATGCGTTTTCGACTACCTCTGGAAGTGGTTAAAAGTGGACAAGCTCAAAGCGTTTTAGACCCCGTTTACACTTGTATTTCGCGTCGTCCACTTGTGATCGGATCGACCAAACCGCATCTTAATACCAGGTGTAAACAGGGCCTAAGGGATGTAGCTCAGGGGTAAAGCACATGTGAGGTTTGCTAGGGATAGATTGTAAGTTTTTTTTTCCCTTGTTTTTTTGTGTAACAATTTACACTAAGGTCCTATTAGTTAACATTGGTTAATGTATTAACAAACATTAAATAACAATGAGCAATACATTTGTTACAATATTTATCCATCTTTGTTAATATTAGTTAATAAAAATACAGCTGTTCATTGTTAGTTTGTGTTCATCTAGTGTCCATTAAATAAAAACTTTTGATTTTAATAATGTATTAGTAAATGTTGAAATTAATATATATATATTTCACTATATATATATTTATATATTACAACCCTTCTAATGTTTTTTTTTCTATTCTATTGATTATTTGTTTTCTATCCAAAGGACTACATTCAATTCTCCTATATTTTTTTATACTAATAATTATTTTTAATATTCTGTTTTATTCAAAATAATTTCTGTCCCGAAGATTCTATTTTCTATGCTATTCTATTGAAATATTCTGTTTTACGAACATTATATTCTGTTATGTGTGAAAGATTATTTAATTCAATCCTAACAATCTTTTCATGTTATCTTAAACATTACATTTTATCTGAAAGATTGTATTCTGTGCTTCAGATTGTGTTTTATTCTATTGTGAAGTCTTTGCGATTCTATAGAAATGTTTTGAAATAAATTGAGCATGTTTTCTTGCTCTCTCTCTCTAGGAGGATGTCCTGAATACACAGTGTGGCTATGATGTGCGGCTTCAAGGGGTGAGTATGTTATTACTAGTTAGAAATGTTACAATTGTGCACATCCGTAATATATTCTTGGTTAACACTTAACAATAAGATTTCGGTAACACTTTACAATAAGGTTTGTTAGTTAACATTAGTTAACTACATTAGTTAACAAGAACGAATAATGAACTGCAGTTATAAAGCATTTATTTATCTTTGTTAATGTTAATTTCAACATTCACTAATGCATTATTAAAATCTTGTTAACATTAGTTAATGCACCGTGAACTAACATGAACAAACCATGAACAGCTGGATTTTTGTGAACTAACGTTAACAAAGATTAACTAATGCTGAACAGAGGTGCTGTTCATGGTTCATTTTAACTAATGCATTAACTAATGTTAACTAATACAACCTTTTTGTAAAGTGTTACCAAGATTTCATTTGTTAACATTAGTTGACATGAACTAAGAATGAACAATAACTCCGGCATTTATTTGTCTTAAAGGGATAGTTCACCCAAAAATGAAAATGTGGTTTTTCATTTTTGGGTGAACTATTCCTTTAATGTTAATTTCAACATTTAGTATTATATTTATTTTAAATATGCTGCTCTCTGTTAGTTCATGTTAGTTAATATATTAACTAATGTTAACAAATGAGACCTTATTGTAAAGGGTTACCATATTCTTACTGATGAAAAAACATTATATAATGTAGTGTGTAAATCGTGTCAGACCACCCTCTGAAAAGAGCACAGAAGGGTAGAGCGCATGAGAGATTCTGAGAGCATTTGAGTTCTTCTTCTTCTCTTCCTTAATAACAGTTTAAGCCTTTAAAAGTGATAATTAGCTTCTAGTTTTAGCCACGGGAAATTGTGGAGCTCTGTAATTGGGAAGTCAGCGGCTTATGCCAGCATGGGTGGAGTGACACTGCACCCACGGTTCACCACCGTCTCTCCTGTATCCATGGATACTCTTTCTCTCACAATACACCTTTTAATAGGTTTTATTTGCTGTTACAGTGTTTTTTTTATTGACTTTTTATTTTGAGCTGTAGGTATTGGAAAGACAATAAACCAGTGTCTGCTCAAAGACTTTTAAATATTATCTGGAGGAAGGCTTTTGAGAGAAAAAGAAAAAGCAAACAGTTAACTGTCATACAGCCATTTTCCTCTCCTTTCATTGGCTTTCTCTGAATCCCGCCGACTTCCTACTGGTTTGGCGTTACGTTTCTAAAGTCTTTTCTGTCTTCTTCCCTGGGGGGAAAAAGATTCTATGGAGAACGTGTTTGTATGGTTCACAAAAGCTGGATTGTGTGGCTTTCTCTTTCTTTACCTTCAAATGTCACTGACAGCCCCAAATTACACCTTTTCATCGCCCTTCCTTCCCAGAATCCGATAGACAGTAGTTAAGACATTCCTGTATGTCTGTGTAATACAAACTGGATCTTCCCTGTGTCAGGTTATATGTGGTGAGCTGTGTGACATTTTGTCTGCTTAGCGTGGGAGTGAGTTCCTCCAGTTTTTCAGAGAGGATATTTGTTCTCAAATAGATTAATACGCAGGTCCGCCCAGGTGAAGGCCTAATTGTTTATCCTGGACTTGTGTAAAGATTAAAGGTTAACTTGGAGGAGCGAACACCAATATGACAGACCGTACACTTATATGAGGATTTAGTTACTTATTTAGATGTGACATTTTACGTTAAGTGATGTGCTGTTTTGAATAATCTTTTTAATAGGAGCTGGATCAGCAGAAGTACATTTACACCAAGGGCTGCGTGGGGCAGTTTGAAAAGTGGCTGCAGGATAATCTGATCATCGTTGCTGGGATTTTTGTGGGGATTGCATTATTACAAGTAAGGACAATGATAATGGAAATGCTTCAAAGCATGCAAATATCTTTTAAAGATGTAGTAACTGAACAGATTTGCTTGAATGAATATTGGCACACAAGAATGAATATCATGCTGCCACCTTCTGGTTAAACCTTAAAATACAGCTTTAAATCTAGTTCCAACATTAATGGATAGCAAAGTGAATCTTAAAATGTCCGGGTCATATTACACCCCAAAATCAGAAGAAAAAATATAAAGTGTTATTTTTGCATTGTGGTATTTTCATATACTACAATGTACACTACTGTTTAAAAGTTTGGGGTTGGTAAGATCTTTTTATGTTTTTGAAAGAAGTCTCTTCTGCTCACCAAGGCTGCATTTATTTGATTAAAAATACAGTAAAAACAGTAATATTGTGGAATATTATTACAATTTTATTTCTATTTGAATATATTTTAAAATGTAATTTATTCTTGTGATGGCCATCTGAATTTTCAGCAATATTACTCCAATCGTCAGTGCCACATGATCCTTCAGAAATCATTCTAATATACTGATTCGGGTCCCACTTTATATTAGGAGGCCTTAACTACTATGTACTTACACCAGAAAATAAGTACAATGTTCATATTGTATTGCAAAACACTTTTGCTGATATTGAGGACAGGTGTGGTGGAGAAGTGTTAACACTGTAATTATAAATGTAACTACAGAAATGAATTACAGGGGCCGGTTGCATAAACCGTTAAGACTAGTCTTACAAGTTAGACATACATTTTTTTCTTTAAGACTGTTCATAATTTTTTTTAAATCAGTTACATAAAAACATAGACTGGCTTAATTTGATACGAAAAGTAAGACTGAATGCCACTTGCCTAACTGCTAGTGGCTCATACTAGATCTTTAGACACTGTCTTAACATAATGGCTTAGTTTATGCAACTGGCCCCAGATGTAATTACATGCAGGTAATTTAAAAAAATGTAAGTACAATGTAAAACCATGTATGTACACAATAAGTACATTGTATAAAATGATTACTTAAAATGTTAGTACATAGTAGTTACGGCCACCTAATATAAAGTGTGGTCCCTAATTTGATGCTCAAGAAACATTTCTTATTATTCTTAATGTTGAAAACAGTTGTGCTGCTTCACATTTTGTGGAAACCTTGATATTTTTTTCAGGTTTCTTTTGATAAGTATAAAGTTCAAAAGAACAGCATTTATTTGAAATAGAAATCTTCTGTAACATTATGAATGTCTTTATTGTCAGTTTTGGTCCATTTAATGCGTCCTTGATGATGAATAAAAGTATTAATTTCCTTTTTTTTTTTTTTTTATCTTACTGACCCCAAACTTTTGAAAGGTAGTGTATACTTAAAGGCACAATATGATATCCAATATCCAAAACCACTAAAACTGTTATATATTTTGTTGACTTGTGTACTTACATTATCCCAAATGTTTCCAAGATTGTTTAAATCCAGAGAAATTAGCAGTTTTAACCAGGACATGGACCGGACCACGGATAGTGCGTCGCCTATCAATGACATCATACCCGCGTTACCCTCAATTTATGATTTTATTTTGTAGAAACCATGGAAACGCCAAACACGCTTTAATATATTATGTGTTTTATTAGACAGGTGAGCAACTGTTTGGAGACATTCATCGACAGAAAACGAATCATTGTTATACAGCTCAACACAGTTAGTCCTATTGTTTAAATCTCATTTTCTTGATTTACCATGAGTACCGTGTTTTACCATGCCTAATATCGATCTATCTTACTGCAGTGTGCAACAAGTGTCTCATAGTAGCCACTGAGTGAAAGCACAGAGTAGCATTCTAACATAACTTTCAACACACTCAAATGTATCTAATATGATAAAACAGCGCTGCGTACGCATGACCTGAAGCGGTTGTCATAATAAAAGCTCTGAGCAATCCAGGCGTCATCAAGGTACGCCTTTTGTTTTGAATAAACGACCTTTAGTGGTGAAAAATTACACATTAAAAATATTCAATAAAATTTCAATATTATGTTATTTCATAGTGAAGGATATTGCAAAGGCTTGCAATTAAAAGTTAGCTCACCCAAAAATAAAAATTCGCTGTTAATTTACTCGCCTTCAGGAGATGTAGGTGACTTTTTTTTTTTCTTTAGTAGAACAATAAAGAACATTTTTAGCTGAAACCGTGATCATCTGTGATTCATATAATAAAAAAGTCAATGGCTACCATCACTTTGAGAGTCAAAAAAACATATACAGGCAAAACAAAATGAATACCCGCGGCTCCTGATAATACATTGAGGTCTTATGGAGCGAAACAAACCAGTAAATCAAGAAAACGAGATTTAAACAATAAGACTAACTGTGTTGAGCTGTATAACAATGATTAGTTTCCTGTCGATGAATGTCTCCAAACAGTTGCTCACCTGTCTAATAAAACACATAATATAATAAAGCCTCTTTGGTGTTTCCATGGTTTCTACAAAATAAAACATCATAAAACAATGTCATTGATAGACGACGCACAGGACACGCACCGTGTCCTGGTTAAAATAGCTCTCTGGATTTAAACATTAAAAGTAAGTACACAAGTCAACAAAATATTTAATATTGTTCTAGTGGTTTTTGGATATTTTAATCCAAAAATCATACATATTGTGCCTTTTAACAGAACATTTTCATTTTTGGGTGAACTATCACTTTAAGGATCGTAAAATCAGGCTTAATTTTCTTTATGCAAAAGAGGTTTTATTTGAATTTTAAATATGACCCTTGTTTCTGTGTAATATATCTGTAGAGTAGTAGAGGTGTTTCAGCTGTTTGGGTAGTTTGAGAGCGCTTTGAATGTGTATAGTAATTCTTCTTAAGCTGTTACTTCCTTTTCTCTTCTATGATGTCTTCTTTTTTAAATATGTTTCAGATTTTTGGGATATGTCTGGCTCAGAATCTGGTGAGTGACATCAGAGCGGTCAAAGCCAACTGGTGACCCTTTGCAGAGCTGACAGTGACCTCTGTGATTACGGCAGAGAGCTAATTGCAAATCAGCACTATTTACACACCATTGAACTGGGAAATTCTGCCCTATTAACTTTACGGACGTCGTATGTTGGCTGACTTTACAAAATGGACTTTCCATTTATGTTTTTTTTGTTTTGTGGTTCCTTATCTGAAAACAAGCTCTTATGGAGCCTATCCAGATGGAGCTTAGTGTGAGATGTCACACCGAGATCAAGCTATCGGCGATCTTGCAGCTGTCTCTTGATCGAACACTATTTTCGTTTGCCCTTATTAAAACATTCACCTGACTCTCCTTCGCGTTGGTGAATTAATGTCAAGCGGAGGGTGTTTTCATTAACCTGTGGATGACTTGCTTTGGAGAAACACACAAATCAACCACTGAGACTTTAAATAGAGGAGCCATGAACTAAACAAAGCCTTACAGCAGTGCATTTCTCTATACACTTGTGTGGGTTCAGCTTTTTTCACTACATTCTGTCTGTCAGTCATTCGAGCCAATGGACAGTTGGACTCTCGCCTCTGATTGGCTCTCTGTTGCACAGGGTAGCCAATCAGAATGACATACTTGATAATTACACATATGCATTTATTTTGTGAGTTCTACCACTACTGTTGGTTATTTTGTCTGTATAGCTAGATTTTATTCACATTTTTTTCTTGGTCTACGTGGCAAAAGAGTATGAATCGCTGTCCCAGACTTGCTTATGAATCTTTTTGTTTTCGCTACTCAGCTAGATAGTTATATGCTATAGTGACACTAATAATGTATTATTATAAATATGCTGCTGCTTTAACTCATAGAAGATATACATCGCTATACTAACCAAGTGAACGTTTTATAGAAATCATGAGGTATACATTCCCTCTGGGAAACTTTGCGAAATGAATCTGACGTGAGTGCACATGAAGTGGACAGATTGAATTAGCCGTGCGTATGATCACATGCCTTATTGAGTCCTATAGAGATGGTAGCCGAAGCCTCCGGCAGTTACGCAGCACATGGACCTTTAGGATGGCTTTTTTACTATTCAGTCTCTCTTGCTTTATGCAACATGCATGCAATCATCTATAAAAAAAATTGCATGGCAATGTAGACCTCTTTAAACACACGCACACGTCTGTGTGTGTGTGTGTGTGTGTGTGTGTGTGTGTGTGTGTGTGTGTGGATGTGTGTCCATCCCATTACGACTACCATACCAGTGCGTTTTCACCTAGCTGTGTTCAGAAGGTGTCTGCATTGAGTTATGACCTTAAAGCTAATAATGTGCAAAGTAAGATAAATGACGTACTGTGTATGTAGAACGTGCCCGGATGGTTTTTAGCAGTGTCGACAGACTGAACCGAATCATCTGTTTCAAGGGTCTACATAACCTGCGTGGTCAGAGCGAATAGGAAAATGTGAGATTTCTCTTCTGTGGTCTTTTTTGGAGATTCAGGAGGGGGTTGCTGACTCCTGCCTGTGTATACAAGAGGCAATTTTTTAATGCGGACGCAAGACAGATTATATGCTAAATTATGTTTAGCCCCCTTTTTGTGGACCCAAATGGATGACTCTCATGAAAACCTGTGTCTTGGTTGCATTTCTGTATCGTACATAAAGAAAAACGAAGCACATTTCCCCCCTAAATTCTCGTTACCATAATGACAAAAATGACTTGTATTGAAGTATATTATTTAAATGATAAAGTTTGTATACATATAATGATCTTTTTTGTTGCACTGCCTTTGTTGATTTTAATGAAATAAATAATAATTGTATTTATGTAATACAGAAAAAATAAACTATCAAAATGACAAAAAGCTAATGTATGTCAATTACAATAATCTCAAAAGTATATGGGAATGAGGATCTAGGAGGAAAATGTGTAATTATCATGAAAATAATGCAAAAAGTCTTAGTGATCCTTAAAATAAGCTACATTTTCTTTATGTAAAATTTAAAAGAACTTATAATAATATATATATATATTTGAGGGTGAAATGCAACCTTTTTTTTTTTAGATCATCTCACTGCCTCTCATTTTCTTTCTCATGCAATGGCCTTTTTTTCTTAACAAAGGACTCACATTCCCTTTTGAGGCAGCCTCTTGCTAATCATGAATGTAAACAGCATCTCTTACTAATGTTATGTCATATATAACTTGCCCTTCAAAGTGCAATGCACAAACATATGTGAATAAAATTAATGTTTGTCTGATTGTAGGCACACAACTGAAAAACATTGCAAATCTGTGTTGGTGTAGTGAACTAGACAGTCCTTGTGCATGCATTGGCTTATTTTTTTATGAAGTGCGTTATGCATTTCTGCGGTTTTTCTGTGCTGGTTCATCAGAAACAGTTTTGATGATTGGTGTTAAAACCATTGAGCCTTTTTGCTGGCCTTTCTCTGTACCAGCTGTGGTAGTTTGTACTTTACAGTCACTTGAAATGTTTGCAAATCTTTAAGCACAGTTTTATCGGAGGAGCTGGAGTTTCTAGAACAGTTGTACAGAACAGTTCTGCGTGGTTGTGAATTCATATCGATATAGTTTTTAAACGATTTAAAGATGTCTTGATATTTTCCCGACATAATGCTTGACATCACACTTGTCACTTTGAATGCGTTTTGAATTGCGAAAGCCTTTCATATTTTAAAAATTTTGTTTTGTTTACATTCCCATGCACGTCTTCACAGAAATGTTTGGATTCTACCTCATCATAGAGAAATTACTTCAATCGTGGTTATTTGGGGAGTTACAACCCAATTTTAAGTATCTTCAACACAAATAATGGATGCAAGTTGCTCTTTAACAGTCTGAGCTTTTCTTTTGATGCTTTTAGGCAAACTATAATTTTCTTGTCAAGTCATGGAAGGCAAAAAAAAAAAAAAAAAAACTAATGTTGATTTCATATTTGAATGGTTTGTTGTCGTTTTGGGCAGCACTAGTTCTCTGGTTCCTGCAAACAAATGGTTCTCAGCTATAATCAGATGTCCTGTGAAATTGAGGACTTTAACTAGTTTATTGACTTAGTGTTCATTATCCGACAATATCATATTAGAATAACTCAAAATACCCTCCTAAACTGGATAATGAATATTGCACTTGCAGACCTAAAGCATTTCCTGTGCTCTCCATTATACAATGATTATACTAACCAATAATAACACTCATACTTAATGTGGATTTTCACTCTCTATAAAAAAAAGACAACTATAGAAAATGATGATCGTATTTGGAAACATCCTAGCAATGGCACTGTTGCAGTAGTTTTGTTTTATTTGATGTTGTTTATTGTGATTATTGTCCAAAGGTCCATTTATTGGGGGCATCCAATGGACTTTTCCTGTGGGAGATGGTCTGTTACACTGTATACTATGATACAAGATATGCTTTTTCTTTTTCATAATAAAATGGATTTATGACATTCCGTAGTCAGTTTCTTTCATCTGCAAGTTCTGTCAAACATTTGACTGAAAATCAGGGTGCGTCTCAATCAGCTCCTAGTTCGAGTGCCCTGACTACTAACTAGGGAGCTGATTGAGATGCACCCTCAGTGTTCAGTGGTACTTCAAAGATGAATAATTGTACATTGTTATTTTTTATTTACAAAATTAATCTCATCAATGATGCATTATACACCTAAAAATGCTTGATTCCTTCATATATTTTTCTTTCTTTCTTTCTAGATTAATTTACCACTAGCGTACCTGTTCATTTTACAGTGTTACACCTAATTAAGAAAGTTTAGAAGAACCACTGTAAAATATTTTAAATAATTAATGAAATTATACATTATAGCCTACATATTGATAATGACACGTGTTTACTGTAAAAGTGATTTTAATGTTATGTGTTTATTTTAGGGTTGTTTGTTATGTAATTTTTATATTGAGTTGACACTGCTGACACTAAAATCAGTGACAAGGAAAAACATTTCTGGAAAATGTCACAATGCAGTCACATTAGAGCAGTGGCCTACATTTCCATTCCAGAGATTTATAATAATAGCAAAATAAGTGATGCCATTTCAAGTTAAAACATTTTGAATTCAACCCACATGAAAAAATACTATAGTAAAATGACTCTAGTAAATACTATAGTGCTTTTGAACCGTACTATAGTAAAGATACTACAGTACATTGTAGTATTTACTACACTGTAGTATATTTACTATAGTACGGTTCAAAAACACTATAGTATTTACTAGAGTCATTTTACTATAGTATTTTTTCATGTGGGAAGATGCCTTCAAATGAGCTACAACATATTAGCATTACCGATGTCCATAGATTGATGGACTGATATCTAAAAGTTTTTCCCCCTTCTTCTTCTCACTAACATTCAGATATTAAAACAATAAATTCGACTAGATAAACGCAAAATTATCGAGTATCACGCGACCGTTTTTGTAAGCTAACTGGAAGCGTCTGAGACCGGAAGCTTCGACACAATCAAGTTACAATGGCCGCGGTCGCTCTTACGTAAGAATAAGGTGAATATGAATTGTGGACATTGCACATTGACGGAAAGCAATGCTGCTGAATTTCTCGATTTTACATCAAACACAGAGGTAGGGACACTAATGTCATTTTCCCTCTGACCACTAGATGGTGACAAACCTTTACAGATGGCAACAGAAGCAAGCTCTGTAAGTTTACATAAACATCTTCTTTCTTTTGTTCAATTGAGTAAACAAGTAAACCAGAGACGCTGCTCGAGTGTCATTTAAAACAGATGCTTCAATGTGCTCTTTGACATCCCTGTGCATGCAGCATAGCCTATAGCAGCTACTGTGTCCACCATCTGCTGGTTTTGTGTGAGCTTTGTTTGTTTATTTGGTACTCCTTCCCATTGGTTGTCCGTAACGAATTTAGTTTTAAAGCCTTCAGTAAGCAAGCCTCCCTCGTTTAAAGTGTTGTGAAGGTGCCGTCATGCTGTGCGTGTCAATAAGCGGTACAGTGTGACATTATCAAGACAAGACCGCATCCTTAAAATGACGCCCCCCGCAGATAAAAAGCAACAATCATATTCAATAGGCTCCTGCTTCTCTAACATGTCCCACCAATTGAAGGAAAATCAAATAATGATGAAATATTGAGCGTGTGACTGGAGGGGTTTATTTCAGTGCTATCCAAGGCCCTGCATTTGATATTTTCCAGAGATTATGTTTCCGATAGGATCAGCAGATTGGAGGTGCATCACAGCATTGCCAGGAGGCAAGGAGATTCCCTGTAGGTTTTGTCCCCCTCAGAAAACGTATGATCTGTTTTCCTCCATGTGCCCTGTGCCCTTTTAACATATGGCTGATCCTTGACTGGATTACTCAGTCTCAAAGCAAGATTGTGACATTTCGATAGGACTTTAGGATGTCTCTGGCTCAATCCATCGCTGTGGTCTAACCTTAAAGAAAAACTAGTTTGATGATAAATTACTTTCTGAAACAGGCCCAGCGCCTCAGTTTCAGAGCTGCACATTTTGACAGTTCTGTCGGATTTTATTCTTGAAGATGCACAATATTATCGATTGCTAGTTTCACTTACCGCATTCCTAAAAGCATGATTTTATTAACAATGACATATGTAATGGATAAAATTGGTGAAGCTTTTATTTGTTCTGTATCATCAAAACAGGCTTTTACTCTTATGATGTGACTTGTGACAGGTATTGAGCTATTGTTAGGCAGCATAGACTTTCAACATTCACCCTAACAGGTTGAATAAGTCCTTGAGTAAACTCGTTACCTCGCATAAAGTAATGGTGCTTCTCAAAACACATCATAAAGTTTTCCCAATGTGCTATCCCAAAGAGAGAACTCAAACCTGAGTGTACTACCTGCTAGTTCATGGTTATCATAAAATATTTTTTTCCATTTACTAAATTCAAGTGCAAGGATTTTTTTTTATATTGCCCACAACCCCAGTTTTGAAGTTGATAATATAAAAAATATATATATATTTTTTGTATTATTTTATGAATCAACATTATTTTATTTCACTTTATCATTTTATTTTATTTCCCACAAAAAAATTGAGCAATGAACTGCAGGTAAAAGAGTGAAAACTTGACATTTCAAGCAATTTTTAATTATAATTGTTTTCATTTATGACAATATTAGGGTTCACAGTATACAAAAAAATGTATTGGCATTGGGACCTTTTTGTCTTTTTATATAAACATCATAAAAACAAGATGAATTACTGGACAAGCAAATTTGCAGGTTATATGAATACTTGTTTTCAGAAGACTAATAGACAAAATGCTTTTCTTGGTTTAATCATATTTAGTCAATTTAGACTAACTAACCCTTTGAGACATTATCCCTAAAAACAAGTCTTATTGAAAATCTTTTTTTTTTTTGCAGTGAACTCAACCCTGACTCATCTTCAAATCTCATGACTGTTCTCTAAACATAATTAAAAGAGAGTGGCTGCAGACATGAAATATTTGCACACGTGTGTGTAATTCAGCAGAGCAGCGTTATTTTCATTTGAAAGGAAAGATCTATCCGTTAGACTGCTTGGAAAAGCTGAGCCCAAATGTTACTGCGTTTGTGTGATGGGCAAGCCACTAAAGACTGCTGTATTAATACTATCTAAATCAGCACACGTGTGGCCCGTCACAGCAGCTCATAAGACTGTGAAGTAAGGCATGATGAGTGTTGATCTCAACCACAGGATTGACTGTTTATTTATGGACTGCATGAGCCATGTTGCTTTGGCAGTTTCAAAGGCTTCCATTCAGCCTGTGATGCCGTCAAACCTGCGTCATTTGACTAGAACAAGGCGACCATCACATGACGCCTCTTAGCTCCTTTTCGTTTCATGTGGGTGCTATCTGAGAGACTCTTTCAGCTTCATAATCGCCCAGAAGGGGAGATGCAGTTGGGTTTTCACTGCTTCACTGATGAATGCATCTTAAAACGTAACGTGTTTTGTTTACCGCGGTGATTGCGGCCCGATGTCTTTTCTCTGAAAGCTAATGAATGGAGCAGGGTCAGCAACGTTCAGCACGCAGTCAACAACATTACACTGTTTACTCTGGTGGGGGTGAAACTTGAGGGGGTTTTAAAAGCGAGTTGATGTCTGAGGTCATGAGGCCTTTTCATCGCTGCGTGACTCAGATAAAGCCTGACAGGTACAATAGCCTACCTCCTGCATGTGGAGGATAGGGAATTTTCCAAACATTTTCTCGCTTTCCCTCCCTCTGTAGTCCTGCAAATGACTAGAAATTGATTCGCATCTCCCACACTTTCCACACTATTCCCGGCTTGTTACCAAATCGTCCAGTCGCCCATCATCTTGTCCCATGGCGTGGGGCTGTGTGAGAAGCCTCCGTCCAGCAGAAAGTTCATGGCATTTATTGCTCCTAATGGATTGATTGGATGATTGTGTAATTCGATTGGCTATCCAGTGGCTACCAGGAAGCTTTAACCAATTGAATCAAAGTGTTGTCCGATTAATGGGTAGATTAGATAATGTTATTGAGGGGTTTGCTGTTCTTAGCATTTTCTTCCTTCAATCGGGTGATGATACTTCACAGAAAGAGGCTCAATCTGAATGTACACAATACGGCATGTTGGCACTGCCATCCGACAACAAATTTAATAAGTAGAAACACCCATCCAATTTATGCTTCTGTCCCGTTATTTGCATTAGCTAAGAAATGATGCAATGCAAGATATGAATTGAGCGTGATTACACAAACTGCACGCGTAATATCTGGTTTTGTAATCTGGGTTGTTATTCAGAGCTCTCAGAAGCTTACATTAAATGTTCTCTTAAGTGTTGCTCTCACAGCACTAATTACCCCTTTTTTATCATACGCTTTTATTACCTCTGAAATATTTTCACATGCAACGTTACGCACATTGGCTCATTGTTCACAGAATGTGCATTTAATGTAATGTCTGTTTTATATGGATGCCCTGAGCATTAACTCCCACTAAAATTTTACAGCACGGCTGTGAGGCAGCATGTAATGTGATCTCACCTATTATGAGTTTTCCCCCTTTACCAAAATCTGTTGAGCTTTGCTCTGTGCCTGCCCATACAAAACTAGTGTGTGGCAGTATCATATAATATGATATGAATGAAATGTCATGATGTTTATTTAAATTTATGCATATCATGGGAGTGAAACCCGCCATGACCTTGGCATTGCTATCCGCTTGTTAAGTCTCTGAGGTCTTGTGTCACCGCTTTAGATGCCAAATGCAAACAACAAATGGTGCTATAATACTATACAGAAAATAAATGGTTAAAATGGTGTCTGTGACGCCGTGAGCTTAAAGGCTGTAGAGTACACTGAGTTATTTAAAGCTTCACTTATATATGTAATATTAATAAATGGTGCCCATTAATGGCTGTTGAGGCTATTCTCAGTTGAAATTAGTAGAGGCTTGGACAGTATTCCTGTATATCACAACTTACAAGCGGATTGCCATTCTCTACTACACTAAGACAGCCTAGGGCTATGTTCACACTATCAGTTTTTGGGATTGACAACTGCATTTACTTACAGGTGTGAGTTTCGAAATGTCAGTAACTAGTGAATGAAAATTCTGTCATCATTTACTCACCCTCATGTAGTTCCAAATCATAATACTTTTGTTCATCTTTGGAACACAAATGAATATATATTTATTAAAATCTGAGCCAGTTGTGTACTCTAGATTGACAGCTATGTAACTACGATTTTATGCTTCAAAAAGTTCATAAAGAATCCATATGAATTGAGCAGTTTAGTCCAAATTTTCTTAAGAGACACGATCGCTTTATATGATGAACAGATTGAATTTAGGCTTATGTTCACTGAAACATGGATCAGTGAACATAAACAGAAGCTCAAATGTGCTGCGTAACACAAGAACGAACCTCATTGGTTCTTGCGGAAGCTCAAACGTGCTGCGTGACACATGAGAATGAACCTCATTGGTTCTTGCGGAAGCTCAAACATGCTGCGTGACATGAGAATGAACCTCATTGGTTCTTGCAGAAGCTCAAACGTGCCACGTAACACGAGAATTAACCTCATTGGTTCTTGCTGAAGCTCAAATGTGCTGCGTAAAACAAGAATGAACCTCATTGGTTCTTGCTGAAGCTCAAATGTGCTGCGTAACACAAAAATGAACCTCATTGGTTCTTGTGGAAACTCAAATGTGCTGCGTAACACGAGAATTAACCTCATTGGTTCTTGCTGAAGCTCAAACGTGCCACGTAACACGAGAATGAACCTCATTGGTTCTTGCTGAAGCTCAAATGTGCTGCGTAACACAAAAATGAACCTCATTGGTTCTTGTGGAAACTCAAATGTGCTGCGTAACACGGGAATGAACCTCATTGGTTCTTGCTGAAGCTCAAATGTGCCGCGTAAAACGAGAATGAACCTCATTGGTTCTTGCGGAAGCTCAAATGTGCTGCGTAACACGAGAATGAACCTCATTGGTTCTTGCTGAAGCTCAAATGTGCTGCGTAACACGAGAACGAACCTCATTGGTTCTTGCTGAAGCTCAAATGTGCTGCGTAACACGAGAACGAACCTCATTGGTTCTTGCTGAAGCTCAAATGTGCTGCGTAAAACGAGAACGAACCTCATTGGTTCTTGCTGAAGCTCAAATGTGCTGCGTAAAACGAGAACGAACCTCATTGGTTCTTGCTGAAGCTCAAATGTGCTGCGTAACACGAGAACGAACCTCATTGGTTCTTGCTGAAGCTCAAATGTGCTGCGTAAAACGAGAACGAACCTCATTGGTTCTTGCTGAAGCTCAAATGTGCTGCGTAAAACAAGAACGAACCTCATTGGTTCTTGCTGAAGCTCAAATGTGCTGCGTAACACGAGAACGAACCTCATTGGTTCTTGCTGAAGCTCAAATGTGCTGCGTAAAACGAGAACGAACCTCATTGGTTCTTGCTGAAGCTCAATCGTGCCGTGTAAAACGAGAATGAACCTCATTGGTTCTTGCGGAAGCTCAAATGTGCTGCGTAACACGAGAATGAACCTCATTGGTTCTTGCTGAAGCTCAAATGTGCTGCGTAACACGAGAACGAACCTCATTGGTTCTTGCTGAAGCTCAAATGTGCTGCGTAAAACGAGAACGAACCTCATTGGTTCTTGCTGAAGCTCAATCGTGCCGTGTAAAACGAGAATGAACCTCATTGGTTCTTGCTGAAGCTCAAATGTGCTGCGTAAAACGAGAATGAACCTCATTGGTTCTTGCGGAAGCTCAAATGTGCTGCGTAACACAACAATGAACCTCATTGGTTCTTGCTGAAGCTCAAATGTGCCGCGTAAAACGAGAATGAACCTCATTGGTTCTTGCGGAAGCTCAAATGTGCTGCGTAACACGCGAGAATGCACCTGATTTTAAATCATATTTTTTTACACTTGTTATTTTGTCATGGTGATCATTGTAAAACTGAATCACTACACAGAAAAGGTAAGTAAGCAATGTTTTTCTTGTTAACACGTACTGAGTATTTTGACATTTACCCCATTCACTTTCATTCAAAGCGCTTCACTGTAAACCAGATTTTTGCTGCTTCTTTTTTTTTTTTAAGAAAAGGAGGGAGTTTTTTTGTGTGATAATTAACATGACCTTGTGAAAAACTATATTTGATAATGCAATGCATGCAAGGCAATACATGTAATTCAACTATAAAAACAGTAGGCTACATGTATTTTTATAGAAAAACACGTTTTCCTATTCCAAAATTACACATTTGTGCTTTCAATAGATTTTGTAATCAGTTATGTATTATGTTGTATATTTAAAATGCATTGTTTTTGTGTCATGTTATGCTGAAAGTGTTTTGTCATTGTGTGGAAAAAAAATTTTTGTCGCTGTCTCAGAGGACACAAGCTTGGATTCCCACATACAATACTGTATATTTGTCTTAATTCTCTGCAGCAGCTTGTTGACTAATGCGCTTCTGCTCTTTACGTTTTTTAAATTAGGCTCAGTGCCATCCTTATGTGACAGAACCTTATGTCAAACCACTTAAAGCCCATGTAAAAACCTCGCTTTGTTGGTTTTGAACAAGGCAAAGTGCTTTTTATGGTGATGGAGTTGATCCATGATCTATGGTTGGGGGAGAATAATGGAATAGCTTACTTGGGTGGTGGGGAATATTGACTAAAACACTAAAGTCTGTTTTACACGCCATTTGTCTTCGGAACAGTTTAGGGAATGTCATAATGAAGATAAAAGGTATCTTGTGACGAAAATGCACACGTAAGCATGCAAATGAACTTTTCACTCTTCTCTGATCTACAGTTGACCCTGCAATAAGGCCACGCATCAGATTAGCACTCCAAGCTGGAAAAGAGTTTCTCCCTGACTGCACAGATTACAGCAGAGCTCCACCGGCAGAGGAGTCTGGCTTCCTTATCAAAAACACGCCAGAAGATGGTAAGCGAGGTTCGATTAGCTTCAGGAACAGAGATAGTTCTTTGAACACATGATAGATTCAAGTTGGAGTGTGTTAATTCAAGATTCAGCCCCATATTTAATCTGCCCTTCTCTCTGTTTGCTCTTGATAGACAACATGGGGTGAATGTGGGTATTATCATCTTCTACTTTCTGTGACAGTTTGAGTCTCGGTAAACATCCACACGCAACATTGGCTGAGTGCAACGATTAGCATATCAACAAACTGTCAAGATATGTGGCTAAATAAACGAAAAAGTCATACTGAAAGCTTTGAGAAAGCATGCTGTAACCGAGGAATGTGCATATGAACTCATTAAAGATGATCTGACAATTTACACTAGCATAAATTCTAGTCTGGTTCTGGTCTGTGGTAAAGCATAGCTATGATGTTTATTAGCATAACTTTGCTTGTATATAAATTTATGCGGAATGTATATTATATTGCAAATTTTGTCTTGTTTTAGTCTAGACGTCAGGGCAGTGTTTGGACGGCTATTAGACATCTTTTAAACGCAAAATTGCTTGCTGGGAACTGTTGATTCAGATTAACATGTATATTTGAACAGTTCTTTAAGTGGTTGTTTAGCTGGTCACATAACATGGATTTGGTTTAAGCAGAGAAAGCAAACTAGTTGTTTGTGGTTTATAGCTTGTTGTGGACAAACTACTATATGCTGAGGACCAGCACAACCGGCAATAAATGCTGGTCCTTTCAACAGAGATGATAAACTGGATTTAGAGAAAGGTTGACATATACGAGCTCAGCAGCCCCACTTAAGCAGATATGGTCAATATTTCTCAGAAGGTTGTTGTGTCATGCAAGGTGAGATCAGCATCCATTATGGAGTTAAAGAAGGTCTTGTGCCCTTGTGCTTTGTTTGAAAGCAACACGGCTTCTTTCTAAGAGCTTTAGGTCTTTATGCTTTCTGCTCCAGATTATTTTAATGCCGTTCAATAGCTCACCTAAAAGAATGGCTGCTACTAGCATTTGACAGCTAAATTTGTCCAAGACCACTTTTCAGTGATACAATGTGAATAGCATTGATAACTGCCTTAATTTTACTTTTCACACTGCACAGACTGTCAGTTCTGTTTTACCGTGAAGCTTTTGTCATTTTATCCATTTATCCAGTTGCATAAAAATTAAGTAGAGAAATCATAACACTCAATATGGCCTTGTGCGCCTTTTGTATTAATAGCCTTCAGGATAATGCCGAAAAAACACTGTGTCATTCAAAGAAAAGGGATTCATTCAAACTAGTCTCACATAGTCAGATATAGTCTCTCAAATATACTTTATAATAAAACTGTCATAAAAGTGTCAACATGAGGCCGGTGAATTGCAGAGCTTGTGCAAACGTCCATATCGCTACGATCAAATGCTTTCTTAACTGCTGTTTTCTCACCGTTGTCATTTCTGTTGTGTGTTTGTTATTGAGGGGAAAGCGTGCAGCACATATTTACGTAGGCTATTCATCAAAACTTTGCTCTTAGCAGCGTGGGCAGCGTCAGGATGTTTGTTAAACGCAAATGTATTTCCAACTTATTTTTACATCTAAGCAAAGAAGAATGAAAAACACCTTCGCTGTGCGTATATCAGGACATTGAATTACGTTCAGTCTCTTTACGCTAATAACAAGGGTTTCTTAATTCTAGTTGGAAACAATGGCTACGTTAAGACTTGCGTCGGTCCAAATACGATTTTTGTGCATATCCGATTGAAATCCGACCAGAATTTAGCAAGTGTGAACTACTAAAAATCACATGAAATGCGATTTTTACAAATCCGTTTCAAGCTACATTCATATCTGGTTTGAATTTCTTGAAATCTATTTCAGTCTGATTGCACCAATCGGATTTTGCTAGGTTTATGCAGGGGCGGGGCCAGAGGGGGGCCTGGGGTGGCACGGGCCACCCCCAAAATGTAATTGGCCACCCCAAGTGCCCCCCCACCCAATTGGCCACCCCAAGTGCCCCCCCACACATCAAAGTCGGAAGGTAATATGTTGTTGGACTTGTCAGTATTAATTCTTTACAAGTAGTTCCAGCGGTTTTCTTGAACTTTCTGGTTGTGGAGCGCCTCTGCACTGGAGAGGAACCTCTACCGTGACGTGTTGTTATCGGAGTAAATAATGGGCGCAAACGGACGGCGAAGTGCGGTGGTTGGTTTCTCTACTTTAAAGCTTATAAAAAAACATTTGAGCACAAAAATAAACTAAAACTAAGCCAATTCAGGAGCTAGAAGACGCGAATGAGAAGTTGTGCGCGCTGTGAGAAGAGTGTGTGTGTGTGTGTGTGTGTGTGTGTGTGTGTGTGTGTGTGTGTGTGTGTTCATCCGAAGCGTGCAAACCCGCGTCTCAGATAGCGAGCAAAGATTGAGTTCTCTTTCGAGTCTTGCGCTTAAGCGGACAAATTCACACAAAAATTGTCAACATGATCGTTTTGAGTATTCTAGCAAACTAATATTCCTGCTGTCTGTGTTTTTAATGTTAATCAAACTACAAAAGACAAGGAAATCACTCACTGCTTTAGCTTTTATAACTTTAATAACAGTCTTTAATTTATACAGTCAAATATGCAATGCAATTTTACATTTGATTACTGATATTCCATTTCTGAGAACTAATGTTAGACCTACCAGAAAAACCTGAAAAGCAGTTTATTTTATAAGTATCTTTGCCCTGATTGTATTTATTTGTGCTTTTGCATAGTTAGATTATTTGTTTTTATTTTTATTTGACAGTAGTTCTTTTTTCCCTGAATATAGCACATACAGACTGAACCATGAGTAATTTGAACAGTTAGACCCTATAGCCTAAATATTCACATAATAAATATGTATTACAGGCCCCCAATTATTCTAGAAATAAGTTAATTCAACGAAGGTAACCTCTTTTGCTGTATATTTTTGATGGTTTGAATGCATACTCTCCATGTTTTACCATTTATGAACTATCATTTATGTGCCCTATACCATCACCATTCATATCTATGCAACCAATAAATAAATTACTACTAAAGTACAAAATTGTTTACAAAAAACAAATTTCTTTATGGATCTAGTCTCTTAATTTTTCTCTCAAAATGCACCAGATTTATGCATTTAAATTTAAAATGAACAAAATTTTCTTTTGGGGAGCACATCCCTAGCCTAGAGGGACCAATGTCTATACAGCACAGTCTCACAAAATCCTGTGGGAAACAAAATAATATATTTATTATGTAATATAAATATGAATAAACACTGCTACAGCTTCTAATTGAGCTCAAACGCCTTTCTACAGTTGTCAATTATGTTGGTCCATCTTGTTTACAACTATATACAATTATGATGGAAAAAATCATGCTTGCATTGCATTTACCACAACCCATGTTCTTCTACTACTGTTGAGTTATTTGTTATTTCATATCACATTTGAAGTTGCTCATTTTTAATTCCTTTTCACTCATTTTAATACGTTTTGTTATCAATAATATACAGTATTATTACCTCCAGTGTAGGGCTATTTATACTGGTTCACTGTTTACATGTATTTAAATGTGCCACCCCTCTCTGAGTCTGTGCCCCAGCCTGGTTTTGCTGCACAATGTCGTGTTGTAAATAAGAAAACATCTATATTGCAAACCCTGTTGCTGGCGTATGCCAACCAACGCAACGTCATTGCCATAGAAACCAATGCAGATATTCTGGAAAACGAAAGAGCTGTATGGACACACAAATCGGATCTGAACAGTTGCGATATACAGTGTGGACGTCAATAATTTTAGATCAGATTCCAATCGGATACACAAATAATCGGATTTATTTAAATGTAACTGAAGTATATAACCTACATATATATGTATATATATATCTCTAAATTGACGGGGATTATGTTTTGTCCTCTAGTGTTATATATATTATCAACATAATTGTACGCACAATCATATTTTAGCTTCAGGTACAGTTCTCTGGTTATGAAATCAATATATATTGATATAGCCTTCTGTGTCACATATTTAGCCTTTGGTTTGCTGTGGTGAGAGACAAACTCATAAAACAGAATATACTTATTTTAACATTATTATCATTATTAACGTTATCTGACTGTTTTAAAAGATCAATTAACCAATTTTTTTTTTATTCCAATTATACTAAATGTTGTTTTAAATCTGTATGACTTGAAAGAGAATGGGAACTGAGTCCAAAGTTTAAATAGGATGCAAAAGAACCATAATAGTGTCAAACAACTTAAAGTCCAAGTCTTACAATAATTATATTTCATGACAGATTTACAACATGACAATGCTACTGGTGAACTAGTCCCTATTCACTTTTATTATATTGAGAAGATTGGCCAGGATATTCTACAGAATTTCTACTTTTGTGTTCCACAGAAGAAAGTACATATACTGTATATGGGTTTGGAACAACATGAGAGAGTAAATAATGGCAGAATTTTCATTTTCGGGTGAACTATTCCTTTTAAGAAAACAATTTAATGCAACTTACTGAAGGAAAAAAAGTTTCTCTGGCACAGGTCGAAAGGTTGTGTTCATTCATGTTTGGCACAGCTCAACTCGGTGGGATTCTGGTTCTCAGCATGAATCTATCTTTCTTTTGAGCCTCAGTGCTCTTAGTTTGAAAATGTTCCCTTGGCCTATTTAATTTTGAGGCAGTAAAAGTTTCTTTGAAGTGTTATATCGCATTATGGTGGCTTCCTGTTGAGAGGTGTGGAGGGGCAGCTGGGCAGGAAGGATTGACTTCATGTGAGGCCTGATTATCTCTAAGATTAGTTGTTCTCTCTCTTTCTTTCCCTCTATTTAACACATTTTCTACCAAACACATAATGTATTCAACGAGCTCCTCAGAAACACCTGCAAGAACACATTTTACTTGGAACTTGCATGTCTTGCTTTCCTGATATTTCAGTCTCATTCCCAGGCAGTTTCATAAAGAGAGTGTTGCTGTGGCAACTGTTACCACCAATCAATTGGTGGTGAAGGACACAAAATATGAAAGTGGGTTCAAACTTGATGTTTCATTGCATTCGTATTGTAAATATACTGTTGCATATACTATTATAGAGATTTTTAGAGATCTAATTCTGTCAGATGTTAACCAGTGTTTAAAAATGTAAGGCAAGTTTATTTATAGCACATTTCATACACAATGGTAATTCAAAGTGCTTAGAAAAGGTATTAAAATATTGATAGAATAATCACAACATATGCATAAGAAATAAAATACCATGTATAAGAAAGAAAATAACAATACTAAATTCGGAGCTCCCCTGTCTGAACAGAAGAGTCAGAGATTTCCGGTTTGTGAGACACACTAGTAGCAACCCGGCTTCCTTGTGACCTCCTGTCCTTCCAAGGACACGGTGTTCCACACTCACGTCTGAGTGTGTACCGTCTCACTTCCCAACTCTCCCAACCAGACAGCACTAACCAAAAATGTATAAAATCGTAACCAAAAATAAAAACAATGTAACTTTTCCATCCACTAGAGTTCGCCTTTTCAAAACAAAGGCGTAGTTTGATGATGCCACGTTTGAGCGCAGAATCTTGTGACATGTGTTCACCTCACAGCCTGTGGAAAAGAATCGCGATAGGACAGAAATCATGTTCATGGATGCGATTATTAACGTTACTGTAGTATGAAGCAGAGCAGGACCGAGTGTTGTGGGAGTTGAGCCAGGCCGCGGGAGCGATTTGTTAATAAGAAGAGCGGAACAAACTGACTGTTATTATGGCATACTCGCCGGCAGGACTTTTATTATGCCACAGTCGCCGGTGCCATTTCCGCTTTTCCGGTCATGAGTATGAGGTAACGCAGCTCTGTTTATCATATTAGATACATCTGAATGTATTGACAATTATGTTATGAAGTTACTCTGTGCGTAGTGATGGGGGACCTTTGTGAAGCACTGAAACAGTAAAAGCAAATGTGCCATATTGTTTTTAAGCTTCGAATCAATCCGACACCCGTCTCCATGGCGACACCTAGTGGTCACTTGCATGTGTTGATCTGAAATAACTTTGACAATGATCCATGTAAAAAAAAAAAAAAATTTTAACATATGTCTGACAACTGCATGATCGTGGTTTTGTAACCGGTAGCCTCCTCATTGTGAATTAGGGGAACTATAGGGGGTTTTTTTGGTCATGAAAAAGGAACATTAACAAAAATAAATAAAGTCACATTTGTTACATAACATTTTTAATCAAAAATATGATTTGCTCTGCTGTTGAAGGACTTAGCCAACTTCTTTTTCTACATATCATTTCTCCAGCCTTTGAAAAAATCTTCTCACTTCCTCAGACGTCCCGGTTCCTTGGTTAAAATAGCAATTTCTCACGATTTACAAATAGTTGGAAACATTTGGGATATTGTAAGTATTCAACTGAACAAAATATATAACATTGGCCTAGTGGTTTTTGGATATTTTACTGAAACATTTTTACATAGTGCACCTTTAAATTGAAACAGTAATAAAGAGAATAAAAAGATGATACATAGATCAGATAAAATGCAATCAGTCGGACGTACAGTGGCACAGTGCTCATTCAGTAAACACACAGCTAAACAGATGTGTTTTGAATCTGGATTTTAATGTGCCTACTGTTGGAGCACATCTGATCTGTTCAGGAAGCTGGTTCCAGCTGCGGCTGGCATAATAGCTAAAAGCAGACTCTCCTTGCTTTGAGTGAACCCTTGGTATTTCTAACTGGCTTGATCCTGGAGATCTGAATGATCTGTTGGGTTTATATTTAATCAGAATATCTGCAATGTATTGGGGTCCTAGGCCATTGAGTGATTTATTAACAAGTAAAAGTACTTTAAAATCAATTCTAAATGTAACTGAAAGCCAGTGTAAAGACCTGAGAACTGGTGTGATATGGTCATATTTTCTGGTTCTGCTCAGAATCCTGGCAGCAGCGTTCTTCTGTATGAGCTGCAGCTGTCTAATGGTCTTTTTGGGAAGGCCAGTGAGGAGTCCATTACAATAGTCCACCCTACTACGAGTTTCTCTAGGTCTTGTCTGGAAACAAATTTTTGAGATGATAGTATGCTGATTTAGTTATTACTTTGACATGACTACTGAAACTCAGGTCTGACTCCAAAATCACACCAAGATTCCTGACTTTTTTTGTTTTCACCTTGAGAATTTCATCTTTATTTCCAAATTCAATGACTTCAGTTTTGTCTTTGTTTAACTGAAGAAAGTTTTGGCACATCCAATTGATAACTTCATCAATGCACCAATGCTCACATAATAACCTCTCCCTTCTAAATATGACCTGAACCATTTAAGGACCATCCCAGAAAGCCTGACCCAGTTTTCCAACCTGTCAAGAAGTATGTTGTGATCGACAGTGTCGAATGCAGCACTGAGGTCGAGTAGCACCAGAATTGATGTAAATGTACATGTACTGTAAAAGGCAGATCCATGTGCAGTCATTATAATTTTATGTTAAAAAAGCGCATTAAACGTGATCCATACGCTCCAAGCCAAAAGATTGCAAACAGGATGTTCTTCACACAATCATGTGGCTTCAAAAGATCTTTTAACATTGTGTAATTTTGTGTCAAATCAACCCAATTTCAGAAACGTTTTAAATTTTGTTAATATTATAATATCTGAAGAAAGACTATGGTAAGTCTATTAGTAGAATATGTTGACTATTGCTATTTCCGTTGCATTATACCAATGATGACCATTCAAAAATGGGGCAAAAAGCAGTTTTCAAGGTTTTTTCCCCCCTTAAAGTTTTCATGCCTGTAACTTAAGACATATTAAAGATATCTTAATATCCTTTTAGATTCTAGTTCTTAACAAACTTTTCTTTTGATATCCTCATTTTAAAGGGCATAAATGGTTAAATCCCAGCAATATAGGGGTTTCAACATGGAAAAATTCAAGAATAACTTGTTGAATTGTATAGATTTTCAGTGGTCAGAAACCAAACGTGGGTCACTTTTTATACAGCTGATCTTCTGAGGAATGTCTGAAGAACAAATAATGTTGAAACTAGAAATGTATCTTGTTTCCCTCATGTAAACAATTGCATATAACATTTCTATCCATCGTTTAAAAAAAAGGTGAGTCCCATAAAAAAAGTTTGCATGCCTATAACTCAAAGAGTATTAAATATCTCTCCATATGATTTTACATTCTGGTTCTTAACAAACTTTTCTTTAGCTATGCCAATTTTTAAGGCCCTATATGGTTCAGTCCCATATATTGGGTTCTCAATGTGGCTTAATGTCCAAATAATTGAATATTACCCATTTACCCATCAAAAACCAAATGCTCACTTTGCATAAAGCTGATACTTATTGTATTTAAAAGAGAATATCTAAAGAATAAATAATGTTGGAACTATGTAGGTCGTTTCCATGACTTTTATATTTGAATAAATTATTGCATCTTATTGCAGTCATTTTATCCCCTCTTGGGCTCCAAATCTCAGGTGAAAATTGTCATTTTCACCCCCCTATACAAAATATTGGATTATTCAGTAAATATTCATCCATGACATTTAATATTTTGGCTTTCTTCTTCATTTATGTATGTCTTGCACCAGAAATGAAATAATTTAAAATCATAATTTGTAGCCGGGGACCTCTGGTAGAGTTGACACAGAACAGAACACAAGTAGACTAGTAGAGTTAGTTTGTTTGTTTTTTTTTGGAGCCTGTCAGTAAAAGTCAGTTTTCACTTTGAAAAAGTTGCCAAGTTTTGACATCTTACAAAAAAAATTGAAAATCATACAGGTTTTGAACTACATGAGGTTGAGTAAATAATGACAGAATATCCATTTAAACCCTAAAAGTTTAGCCTTGGGTAGAGTAACAATCCTCTAAAACCTGCTGGATATGGCATCAAAGTGTCGATTTGGTGGTGCAGGATAAAAGTCGTTAAAGTGATGTTTCCTAATGAGGGTGTTTTGCTTATTTCAAAGCGTGTTGAGTTTAAAAGGCATCACAAAACGTTTGTGTCTGGCTTTGGAAATGCTATTTAGAACTCCTCAGTTCCTGTGGATAATGAGGTATATAAATGTGTTGTCTGATGTCTGATTCAGGATGCTTATCATTATTATTAGGCCAATTCTTAGCAATTCATAGATTAAAACTAATGCTGAAACTATTGTGATATTTGAATAATTTGTTAGATTTAATGGGATAAAGAAATGTGGGACCCACTTTATATTAGGTGGCCTTAACTACTATGTACTAATATTTTAATTAATCATTTGATACAATGCACTTATTGTGTACATATATGTTTTTACATTGTACTTACATTTTAAAAAATACCTGCATGTAATTAATTTCTGTAGTTACATTTATAATTACACTGTTGACACTCCCCTTACACCCAACCCTACCCTTAAACTTTCCCATACCACCACACCTGTCCCTAACTTTACCCTTAAACTTAGCCATACCACCAAACCTGTCCCTAACCCTACCCTTTAACTTACCCATACCACCACACCTGTCCCTAACCTTTCCTTTAAACTTACCCATACCACCACACCTGTCCCTAACCCTACCCTTAATCTTACCCATACCACCACACCTGTCCCTAACCCTACCCTTAAACTTACCCATACCACCACACCTGTCCCTAACCTTACCCTTAATATTACCCATACCACCACACCTGTCCCTAACCCTACCCTTAATCTTACCCACACCACACCTGTCCCTAACCTTACCCTTAATCTTACCCATACCACCACACCTGTCCCTAACCTTTCCCTTAAACTTACCACCACCACACCTGTCCCTAACCCTACCCTTAATCTTACCCACACCACCACACCTGTCCCTAACCTTTCCCTTAATCTTACCCATACCACCACACCTGTCCCTAACCCTACCCTTAAACTTACCCATACCACCACACCCGTCCCTAACCCTACCCTTAAACTTACCCATACCACCACACCTGTCCCTAACCATACCCTTAAACTTACCCATACCACCACACCTGTCCCTAACTTTACCCTTAAACTTACCCATACCACCACACCTGTCCCTAACCTTACCCTTAAACTTACCCATACCACCACACCTGTCCCTAACCTTACCCTTAAACTTACCCATACCACCACACTTGTCCCTAACCCTACCCTTAAACTTACCCACACCACCACACCTGTCCCTAACCTTTCCCTTAAACTTACCCATACCACCACACCTGTCCCTAACTCTGCCCTTAATCTTACCCATACCACCACACCTGTCCCTAACTTTACCATTAAACTTACCCACACCACCACACCTGTCCCTAACTTTACCCTTAAACTTACCCATACCACCACACCTGTCCCTAACTCTGCCCTTAATCTTACCCATACCACCACACCTGTCCCTAACTTTACCATTAAACTTACCCATACCACCACACCTGTCCCTAACCTTACCCTTAAACTTACCCACACCACCACATCTGTCCCTAACTTTACCCTTAAACTTACCCATACCGCCACACCTGTCCCTAACTCTACCCTTAATCTTACCCATACCACCACACCTGTCCCTAACTTTACCCTTAAACTTACCCATACCACCACACCTGTCCCTAACCTTACCCTTAAACTTACCCATACCGACACACCTGTCCCTAACCATACCGTTAAAGGGATAGTTCACCCAAAAACGAAAATTTGATGTTTTTCTGCTTACCCCTAAGGCATCCAAGATGTAGGTGTCTTCGTTTCTTCAGTAGAACACAAATGAAGATTTTTTTAACTCCAACCGTTGCTGTGTGTCACTCATATAATGCTTGTCAATGGGGTCTAATTCTATTAGAGTAAAAAAAAACATGGACAGACAACTTCAAATTAAACCGCGGCTCGTGACGACACATTGATGTCTTAAGACACGAAACGATCGGTTTCTGAGAGAAACCGAACGGTATTTATGCAAATATATCACCTCATATCAGACGACCGCTTCAGCTCTCCAGACTGCCATCACTTCCCGTAGGTGAGGTCAAAATAGCGGCTGGGTCATAGATATATACATAGATACCTCATTAGTGCCTGCGTGGATCATGGCGTGGATCGCTCGAATGAGGAATCTACGTATACATATCTATGACCCGGCCGCCATACCACCACACGTGTCCCTAACTTTACCCGTATCTCACCTCAATATCAGCAAAACTGTTTGCAATACAATATGATCACAATAAGTACATTGTACTTATTTTTTGATGTAAGGCCACCTAATATAAAGTGGGCCCGAAATGTGTGTTGTATTTCCATTTTATTTTATTTGAAAAAACATTTTTTAAATTATTTTAAAAACTACAAAATAACATGTGTAGACGAAACACCTTTAAACTATTTAATATAAGAATACTGACTAAATGATCGATAATGACATTCATTCTCAGCTGTTTTCACTGTGGATTTTATCAATAGTTGTTGCAGCCAGATCAAATCAACCCCCACAATTTCATATGCCACTGCCTACATCTATTTTCTCCCCTTTTTTTAATGACTTTTGTGCATTGCTAATATTTTAAACTAAATCTTTTAATCCGTAAATGCTACAGTGGAGTACTTGAACTCTATTTTGGTGGTGTGGCATATTAATTTTGATCAATATTTGACATCTATCGCCCTATGGGACCGGATGCATCCAGAGCTATTTCTTTCAAAGTGCATTAGTATCTAACAGCACAGAAATCAATCCCAGCCCTGTGGGGGTGAGGTTTGTTTAAGGAGGTGGTTAAATAAAGATTTACTGATGAATATGCCAGAGAGAGGTCAAAACGCTCCTTCTCTCCAGGACCACATGACAATGTTGCGTTGAATATGACCTTGAAGTAATTGGAGAGGTTTTCTTTATTTATCTGAAACTGTTTTGAAAAAGAAAAAAAAAACCTTTCATGCTTTTTCAGTTCCTGCTGAGGTGAAGAATAAAGAAGCTCAGGGCTTCATGGGAATTCTTTGTTTTTCTTTTCTTTCTGTCTCACCTTTTATTACACCAAATTTCCAAGAAATCTCTTATCATGTAACGGTTTTCTCAAGCAGAGATCTCTAAAAAATAGTAATGGAAGGCATGAAAAATATCTTTCTTATTTGGTGATGATACCCTGTAGTGTTTGTGTGGTTGGATTGTGCAAGGACACGCAAAGAGATGCTTTGTGTGTGTGTGTGTGTGTGTGTGTGTGTGTTTTTTTATCTTTCAGGGTCAGATATTTTAAACTGTTCAATGCAGGCCATTATGTATTCTTATACACCAATGATCCTCTTAATAAGTTTTTGGCCCTTTGATAAAAGGCCTTTATTAAATTTGTTGATTTGTGGAAACTGTTTGGCTGTGTATGAAACGAATTAACTCGAGCATTGTGTGTGTGTGTGTGTGTGTGGCGGCTGAGCAGATTTGTCTTAGTCATAGAAGGAAAAACAGGACACAGTTCTCTGATTTTATCCAACGCTGAAAAACTACTCATAAATTAGTGTGATATTTACATTACATGTATGAGGATGCAGGCCTTTCGAGATTTATCGGTCAAGTGATTTATTGCTTCGATTCTGGGGAAGGCGGAAGCAGAACATGATTGAAGCACCACTTACATTTATAAAGACATTAAAGCATCTCAATATCGTCATAATCTTATCAAAATCTTTGTGTCTGTCCCTAATTGAATTAGACCATAAAAGGACCACAGGCTGTATTAAATGGATGGGGGCATGTTGTGATTTTCAATGCAGCCACTTATGATCATACACTTGTGCTCATATATAAAACACAATTAAGATGTATGAAAGTTGGCATTATGCGTATCTCTTCTTATTTTATTGTGGTGTAATTTCTAATGGCTTTAGAAATCTTTATACTCTTTATAAGCGGTTTGGGAAGAAATTGAAAGTTAAAAGTTAAGTTAAAAGGCCACAATGTTCAGAGCCATGGCCTAATCCGATCTCAAGGGAAAATGTAAGTATTTTACGAGGTGGCGATTTTGTGAATTCGTATAATTTGTTTCGTAATAAAACGTATGATTTTCAATGAATCCCCTTATGAAAGACCACCCCTGCCCTTCACTAGGGTTTAAGTAAATCATACAAATCCGTACGAATGAGATCGTATAAATACCAATTCAGCAAAATATAAAATAGTTACGAATTGCTGTAAGATTGTGTTGCGCAGACTCTGAACCATGAAGTTTATGTGGAAAATGTGAGTTTGACTTCCTGATCATGACATTGAGAACCAACAAAAAACATAAGTGAAGAAAAGTTCATTTACAGTTGTCGATAGAATTATTGGCCCCCTTGGTAAATATGAACAAAGAAGAAATAATTCTGTCCTTTTGATCTTATTTTTTTTTTAAATCACAAAAATCGAACCTTTCATTGAAGCTTCTTTTGTTCTCTGTGACAAATTTTTGTGTTGATTTTGATGTTTATTTTGGATCGTTGTCCTGATGGAAGATCCAACCACGGCCCATTATAAGATTTCTAGCAGAAGCTGTCCGGTTTTGATTTTTTACTAGAATCCATGATGCCTGAACAAGATGTCCAGGACCTCCGTCAAGAAAATAGGCCAAAGATTTCACAGATCCAGCAGTATATTTAACTGTGGGCATGGGGTACTTTTTTTTAATCCCTGGTAAAATCCATCTGGTGGGTTTGCTGCCAAAAAACTTTTTTTTGTTTCATCTGACCATAGAAGTGGGTCCCGTTTGAAATTCCAGTCGTCTCTGACAACTGAATATGCTAGAGTTTCCGGATAAGCGAGGAGGATTTTTCTTGAAACCCTCTCGAACAATATGTGGTGATGTAGGTTTTTTTTTTTTTTGTCTTTTTGACCCCAAGACTTAACTAATGTCTGCAATTCTCCTTCTGTGATCCTTGGAGAGTCTTTGGCCACTCAAACTCATCCTCTTCCAGGCAGATTTGTAACATCTTTAGTTGATTGGAACATTTTAATTATTGCCCATGGTGGAAATGGGGATTTTCAATGCTTTAGCTATTTTCCCACAGCCACTTGTGAAGCTCAACAGCATTTTGCTTCACATCAGAGCTATACTCTTTGGTTTTACTCATTGTGATGAACGATTAAGGGAATTTGGCCTTTGTGTTTCCTCATATTTATACTACTGTGGAACAAGAAGCCATAGCTGGACAATTTCATGTTCCTGGTGTGCTAAAAAATGTAAAAATGATTGGGAATATACTTGAGATATTTTACTCAAAAAAATTCTAGGGGTGCCAATAATTGTCCAAACCATGTTTTGGAGAAAAACATTTATTTCATAATGTGAGTTCCCCCCACTTTCAATTCGTTTACTTCAATGAAAGGCTAGATTTTTGTGATTTATTTTTATGAAAGATCAAAAGGATAAACAATGCAGACTATTTTTTACAGCCATCTTTGATCATATTTAGGGGGCTAATAATTCTAACTTCATCTCACTGTAAAAAAAAATATTTAAAAAGTAAGTTACCTGGTTAATTGAAATTAAAAAATTTGAGTTAATAAATTGAACATTTTTGAGAATCGACATCACCTTTTATTCAAATATTATTAAAAGATTTTGTATGCATATTGCTTTATTGGGTTTTATTTGTGATAATGCAGTGAAACATGCCAAAAAAATCTATGTGGTTCAGATATTTTGAGTTTCTATTTATTAAACCAATTTCCTTCATTGTATTAACTCAAATTTTTCATTTCAATGAACTCTTTCAGGTTACTTACTTTTTAAAGTTAAACCAACAAAAAAAAAATTACAGTGTAGTAATACATTTGATAATTATATACGAGATTAGTACATCATATTTCAGGCCGGTTACCCTGAGCATTAAGTTGTCTGCTATAATAATAACAGCAGACAGACATAACATAGACAGATTTATATACAACACCTCGCTATATATGTTATGTAATCAAATGTTTTATATTATATTGCTAAATGTTTTGGTCAATATTTTTTATGTCATGTTGATTGTTATATTATACATGTTTTTTATGTTTTGTTTTGCTGCACTGTAAAAAAAATTCAGGTCTCCAATTGAAAATGTTCTAGTGACTGATCACATCTAAATTTTTCAGTTGGCCAAATTGAATTTCTGTGAATTGATGCAATTTAATTCACAGAAATTCAATTTGGCCAACCAAAATTTTTTTTATGTGATCAGTCACTAGAAAATTTTCAATTGGAGACCTGATTTTTTTTACAGTGTTTTATCTTGTTAAATATTATGTTTGTCTCATTGTTTCGTTATTGTCAAATTATGTTATATTTATTCATCACACTATGTGTGATATTGTTATTGAATTTTTGTGTTGTTTTTAAATGTTTATTTTTTTTAAATGTTCTTTCATTAAATGTTATTTTTATTGTTTTTATGTTTTGTTCTTAAATGTTAAGTAAGGTTTGTTTATGGTTTATGTCAACATATGTTGTTTTATGTTGTTACTTATGTTGCAAAATTTTGTAATTAATATTAATGTTGATTCCAAGAAGTAGGGCTCATGCGTCTTCAGAATTGCTTCAGTTCTTGGAAGGTCATACAATTTCTGAAATGTTTGTTGTTGATAATGAACCACATTTGCAATTATCCATTTAGCAAATGCTTTTGTCCAAAGCTACTTACAAATGAGACATTAAAGGTCCCGTTTTTCGTGTTTTTTTGAAGCTTTGATTGTGTTTACAGTGTGCAATATAACATGTGTTCATGTTTCATGTGTAAAAAAACACAGTATTTTTCACACAATTTACTTATCTGTATACCGCTGTTTTCACTGTCCTCAAAACGGCCTGAGAATTTCCTCGTTCTATGAAGTCCCTCCTTCAGAAATACGTAACGAGTTCTGATTGTGCCAGCGGTTCCCGTGTTGTGATTCGACAGCAGCTTAGCTCACGTTGCCCGGGAAGGTCACGCCTCTTACCATAACGGGGAGATGAACGCGCTCAAACTACAGCCCCTGAAGGCCAAACAAAGGTGATTTGACTCCGGGATGAAAATAACAGCGTCTGAATGACATGGCGACAAACGCAACCGAACCGAACCGAACCGAACGCAGCACTTCCTCTTCTCCACGAGGGAGCAACAAGACCACGCCCCCTTTTCGCGTATTCTTGTGGGCGGAGGTTAGTCGACAAACTGCTCTACTGACGTAATTAAAGCAGGAAATACCAGGATGTAGTCCAAACCGGCCGTTCGTTGTGGGCTTTGAAAGGGAACTTCTGTTAAATAAAATATCTTGCTTGGCATTGAACTTTGAGCTTTATCATTTTACAGGTATTATTTATGCTCTAACAGCAACATTACACACTAACTAAAGTTTGAAAAATGGGATCACGAAGAACAGGACCTTTAAGAAGAAAAGCCTCTAATTATTTGAGGTATGAAGGGAGGAGGAAATCTGCTTTGCATTCTGGGCTCCATAAAGGTTCAGGTTCTTTAAAAAAAAATTGACTGGGGAGATGTTTGACTTCATCCTCATGAAACACTTTTCAGTTCATCCAGCCATCTTTATGAGGGGATTAACATCATTTGTGAAGAATGTTTACAACTTGTGCTGCACCTGGTACTGTAAAATGGCTGTTATGGGATTATACAGTGCAATATAGGGCATAATGAGGTTCATGAAATGGGCTGCACATATAATTATGAATAGACCATGTGCAACAGTTGAACAGGCAATAGATGCTGAGAGTTGTCTTCAGATGTATGGACTGAAAGATGTATTAGTCTATTATTCTCTTGTGGTCTTTAGTCTTATCTAGTAATTAGATAACAGAATGAATAGATCAATTGTGGATAGAAAAAGATTAGATACGTTTTCTATGCATTGAAAGTACATTTCTTTTTTTTAAATATTGGGACACTGTCAAAATGGCAAAAAAAAAGAATAAGAATAGAATCCATGATACCTGAACAAAATGTCCAGGACCTCCATCAAAAAAATAGGCCAAAGAAAAGCACCATAAAAATATCAAAGTAAGTGATCCATGTGTATCTTCTGAAACTAACAACATTGATTATGGATCAGATTGAATTTAAGCAATTAAAAATTCTGAAATGATTCTTCTCCACCATATTTTTCAAATCTCATTAGATTCATTTGCAGCAGTACATTTTGTGTTCCAAGAAAAAATGAAGAATGTATAGTTATTACAGGGACAGTTCATGCAAAAATTCTATCATTTACTCACCCTCAAGATGTTCCGAACATGATTGAATTTCTTTCTTCTGCTGAACACAAAAGATATTTAGAAAAAAATGGTTAACCAAACAGTTAATGGACCCCATTGACCTCCATAGTATGGGGAAAGCAAATATTATGGAAGTCAATGGGGCCCATCAACTGTTTGGTTCTTTAAATATTCTTTTGTTTTCTGCATAAGAGAGAAATTCATACAAGTTTGGAACAACTTGAGGTTGAGTATAAATGATGACAGAATTTTCATTTTTGGGTGAACTTTAAGTGGTTCATATTCAGTACAGAATGTTGTGAACACAGTAAAATTGTGATTGTTTATTTAAAAATGCACACCAAAGTGATACAAGAACATGATTTTACATTCAAAGGGTCAAAGGTTATTTTTATAGCACATAAAAACAAAAGCCTTCAGGACAGGACGGATAATAAACAGGAGGTACACGCTAAAACAGTCATCATGAAATATATCGTTTTTTCCCTGAATAGCAAATTACCTAACAATTTGTCACCTGCCTTTTCTCTCCGACTTCCCTACTAAAAAGGCATTTGTCAATGTACACCATAATATATATTAAAGAAATAATATGCAGTTCTTTGTTTATTCTCCAGGCATCACAATGTGTTGATTGAGGGTGGCAAGACTGAAATGTGACTGGTCACACATAGTTTAAGTGTCACACGTTAACAGTGAACATAACTGTTCTTACATGGCCCGCAGGGGCTTCTTAGAATAAAAGGAAAAACAGAACCACACAGAGAATTTCACACTGGATATCTTTGTGAATTCATGTAATAAAATGCTCAGAAGCATACAGTCACGGTTATTTTATCTTGTACAATGTTCTAAGTGAAGATTAAACAGACAGCTAAACATGCATGACATCAAAACTTCATACGAGTTCAAAAGATGCGACCCAGTAACATCTGCAGACAAACAGATTTAAATGTGTAATACAAAGTACTTTAAAGTTAAGTCAATATCTATACATGTATGAAAAGATCAATTAGGCCTGTGTCTCAGATCAGCAAATTCGCTTATTTTACTCACTAGTGGACTTTTTCAACACAATACGTACCCACAAAAACACTGATTTTATTTAATATCACAAAGACATTTTATTTGATGTCTGCATAAATGACAAGTTTGATGGTTCTCTCATTTGGTCTATCATTCCCCAACAACGCAAACAAAAGCCACCAATACAGTATAACAAAACACATTTAATTGTCTTTAAAGGGATAGTCAGCCCAAACATGGCTATATTCAAAATGTCTTGCTTATGTGGAACACACAAGAAAAAAGTATTTGCAGAATTGTACTGAATGCTCTATATCATGCATCTGCAATGAACATATACTGAAGCTTTAAGAAAGTTTTAAAAAGGACAAAAAGCACCATAATATATGACTTGTGCATTATATTTATTATATACGTTTCTGATATACTATAGTAAAACAAATCTTGTGTATGGACCAATTTGAGTCCGATTCCTTCACAAACTGAACCGATCTAGTTCTTGAGTTCAACTCCCTGATTCATGATCTCTTGAATTTCAGTTCGTTTCCCACACAAAGTATATACAAAAATTGAAAATTCAAGTTTTGAAATTCATCACTAAAGATTTGTTTATGAAATTCTTTATCTTTTTGAAGCTCGAAACCCTCAATCTCTATTCTTTGTAATTGTTTGGAAAATATGACAATTCTTCAACCTTTTTCCTTGTGATTCACAGCACAAAATGTCATGCAGAACATGACTTCTGACGACAGAACTTTATGATGAACCATTTAAAAACAAATAATAGATAAATTAACTGTAAACATTGAAAACAAGACATTATGGTCACTTTTCCAGAATGTGACAAACCACACACATATAGTCGAGTGCTGATTCACTCCTTCATGCCTCCTGAAAGTTCACTGTGGCGTTTCATTTCACAGTTTTCCCCTTTGAGAAACAGTCTACCGTGCAGCAAGTGCTGCATTGCAGGCCTCCTTGCAGTTTTCCTCAGTTAGCACGTGGGGCGAGGTTCAGCGGGCGTTAGATGACAGTGCAGCGGTGACTGGTGTCCGGGCTGACGCTTGACCCTCCGTCGGTTTTGACGGTGGTCTTGGATGAGCTGATCTGGGACCGTAGCTCTTTGCGATGGCAGAGGCGGTCGCGGTAGTTCTGGGCGAATATCAGTAGCATGAGGGGGTTGATGCAGCTGTGAGAGTAACTTAAGCAGATGCTGATGTTGTACGCGTACACAAAGGCGCTGGTGGGCTGCTGGATGCTGAGGTTGATCACCTGGATGACGTGGTAGGGAGACCAGCAGACCAGGAACAGGGCGATCACCATCAGAACTGTCTTAGTGGCCCGTTTGGCCCACACCGACTGCTTGCGTTTGACCCGCCGGATGGAACGGAACACGTGGTATAAAGTGAGAGTGTAAAATGTACTTATTATAATCAGGGGGACAATGAAACCCAGCATGGACTGGTAGAGTGTGTACCAGTACATATCTTGTGGCCCATCCAGGTCAATCATACATATGTCCATGTTCTTTTTGGAGATGACTTTAGCGTATATCATGACAGGGATGCTCAGAAGGAAACTGCCCACCCACACCATAATGTTGATGATGATGGTCCACATAATGGTTCTCTTTTCAGACGTAGGATGTACGATTGCAATGTATCTGGACAACGAAAAAAAAAAGATTATTATGGTCTTTTTTTCCGGGAAAAGCTGGATAATTTGATCTCCATTTGATCTCACTTTCTAGAAGAAACAATTGACAATCTGTTTTTTTTTTTCATTTTTGATTCCAAGTGCAGGGCTATTATTATATTATTATACAACAGAGAGACGTTGGAACTATATCATTATAAAGAACTTAATGTTTGGATAATCTGAAGCTTACACTACAGATGATTCAGTAAAAATATGAGCTCTTATTTTGACCAAATTTTAAAGTAACCCTGTTGTCAAAACATTTTTTATTCATCTTTAAACACCAAAATGACATAATTAAAAAAAATTCCTGTGAAAAAATGTATTCATGGCTTAAATTAGCTTGAACTTTACACCCTTGCTTCATTTAGTGTATGCAGATTCACGAATATGCAAATACCCCTGCCTCCACTCACTCACTCACACAGGTTCATCAGGCTGATGTCTCAGAATGGTAATGCGTTTTATTTATCGCGCTCAACAACATCGGACACATAACGGTAATTAATATGATTAGCCTTTGGCTTGACTACATTATCAAACAGCTAATAATGTGTTGCTAAATGATACACAAATGCTGTCGTTCGCCATCTCATTCTGCTTTCTAAAAATCAGCATCCCTAAGAAATGCTTTGAACAACTTAGAACGTCAGTGGAGAAAGGCATATTGTTCATCATAACATAATACACCCCTATATTGCTAAATGTAGCCTACTCGATTTTCAACAAAAAAAAAATATTCTGGTATGAGCGGTCATAGTAATGATATGCTAAAGCCCGTTCGCACGTTGGCGGGATTGGTAAAGGTATTTTGTGATGTGAGAAACACCAGCGATTTCAAAACGCTTTTTTGAGACTTTGAGTCTTTTTCCACTGCAGTTTTAAGGAGAAAATACGCAACAAGAGTGTTGACATGAATTTGTACATGGTTTGTCTTAAAGCATATTAAAAACACCACATATATATAAACATTAAAAAGTAGATTTTCACCACAGGGGGTCTTTAAAACTACTACCTGCATCCAACCATTTTCCTGGTGGATTCCAGTGCATATATTTTAATAACACATTATTAAAGGGATAGTTCACCCAAAAATGAAAATTAGCCCATGATTTCCTCACCCTCAAGTCATCCGAGGTGTATATGACATTCTTCTTTCAGATTAATAAAATCTGAGTTATATTAAAAATGTTCTGGCTAATCCAAGCATTATAATGTCAAATAACGTGCTCCACACTGCTCCGGGGTGTTAATAAAGGCCTTCTGAAGCGAATCGATGCGTTTGTGTAAGAAAAATATCCATATTTAAAAATGTATTTCATTTTTTTTCTATGGCTCTGCATCAGCCATCCCCGCGCCATCACTTCCGGTGAATAAGGTCAAAATATATGCAAAATACCGGCGCGATCATAGATATATACATATACCCCTCATTAGTGCCTGCGCGGATCGGTCGAATGAGGCATCTACGTATATATATCTTTGATCGCGCCAGTATTTTGACCTTATTGGCCGGAAGTTATGGCGCTGGGAATACTAGATGACATTCGTCAGATAAGAGGTAAAAAAATAACATAAATACTGTCCGGTTTCTCGCAGAAACCGCTCGTTTCGTGTCTTAAGACATCAATGTGTCGCCACGAGCCGCATGGTTTAATAAGGATTCGTATGTCTGTGTGTTTTTACTCTCATTGCTCTCATACTCTAAAATATCCCCATTGACATGCATTATACGACTATCACACTGCAACGGTTGGAGTTACAAATCTTCATTTGTGTTCTACGGAAGAAACAAAGACACCTACATCTTGGATGCCCTGGGGGTAAGCAGATGAACATAAAAATTTAGTTTTTGGGTGAACTATCCCTTTAAAGCTGCAGTCCTTAAGTTTTACCTCTTTGTCGCCATCTCTGTTTGAACCCTGAAATTGCAGATATTTGCAGAGTTGTGTTCTTTACGTGGGTTGTGCATCAGCATGGCTCCTCAGCGCGGAAGAATCTAATGTTTTGAGGTGTATGTGTGGTTGTCTATCAACGCACCAGTTGTCAAAGATGATTGTCGTTTTGAACTTTCTGGATTACAAGCCGCCATCAAAATGACAAGTTTAATTACATTCCAGCTGCTGTAAGAAGAGGCCACAAACGATCCGCCACCTGCAGCATCCACACACGCGATATAGACTATTAGCCCGGACTCTTTTATGTATATGGAAGTGACGTATTGACGCAAAAATAAACAGCGGAAGCTTATATTTCCTGTGGAAACCTACCAGTACCCCTCAAATTATAACACATAATTACAAGCTTACTGTTGTGAAGCGGCTAAGGTAAGGAGATCGTTTTGAAAAATGTACTTGCTCAAAAATGTATTTTGGGTAATTTTTTACCAAAAAAAGTTACGGACTGCAGCTTAAAATAATATTTTATTATACATATTATGTAGCTTAATATTTGGTATATGTACACTACCATTCAAAACTTTGGGGTTGTTTTTTTTTTATTATGCTCACCAAGGCTGCATATATAATAAATAAAAAATACAGTAAACCTGTAATATTGCGAGATATTATTACAGTTTAAAATAATTGTTTTCCATTTTTAATATATTTTAAAATGTAATTTATTCCTGTAAGTAGTCAATTTCAGTGTTACATGGTCTTTCAGGAATCTTTCCAACTTGCTGATTTGTTTGCTCAAGCTCATTTTTCTTATTATCAGTGTTGAAAACAGTTGTGCACTTAATATTTTTGTGGAAACCATACTTCTTCTAGGATGAATAATTTTTCTTTGATGAATAGAAAGTTCAAAATCATTTATTTGAAACAGACACTTTTGTAGCATTCTAAATGTATTTACTGCCACTTACTTACAATTTAATACTTGAATAAAAGTATAAATTTCTTTCAATCTTAGTGACCCCAACATTTTGAATGGTAGTATACATTTATGTAAAGATGCAGTACATTGCTCTCCCAGAGTCTGATTTCTTCCTCATAGCTTTCTTCCTTGCCACTTCTGTCTTTGTCTTAAGGCATTTTTTTAATGTAAAACGGCTTTCTAGCAATATGTAGCTGACTTGTCTTGATTCTTGAAAAGCAAACAGGTCACATGCTACTAAAGCAGCACAGCAAGTGACAGATTTCTAAGAAATGCATTTGCTCTGTTTGTAGTCTTCTAGACTAAAAGCAGATTCAAGTTTAAGCATATGTGTACTTTACCCGTGTACAGTCCAAACACATCAGCTTCATTTTTTTATCAAGTATAACAGCTCTCTTACTCTAGTCATACAACAATATTAGTTTTTTTCCCCTTCCAATTCCTTATAAAAGAAAGGGAATGTGTCTGGCTCCATGTATAATGTATTGCTCGCAGAAGTGGTGGTGACTTTAAGGTTGCTCTTTAAACAGAATTTGGGATTATATTGCTTTGCAAAACATGATGAAAATGTGCAGCTAAGATGCTTTATCTACGTAACTCTAAGCATGTGACCCAGTAAAAACCCTTTGGGAATACAGTAACGACACTATATGAAAAAGTGTTATAGTTGAGCTTTATCATCTAATCATACAGAGGCTCATATGTCTTTGACACTCACAACTAAGCAAAAACTCTCTCTCCTCTGCACTCTGTATTTTATGAAGAGCTTTTGTATGTATTGTGTGCTAAAGGTGCTAAAGTGCTTTTGTGTGCCATAAATTCAGGCGAAGTAAGAGGGCTTTTTCAAAGTCAAACACTTTGTTCCTGAAGTACAGTCTTACACAAAAATGATGGATGCAGTGTGATTCAGTATTCAAGGTCATGTAGCATGTATCACACCCTTGAGAGTTGCATTGATTTCTTTTTTTTTTCTTTTGCATACATTCAGTTGATTAACAGTGATGAACAGCCAGGCTGTAATTTCATGTAATTTGGTGAAAATGCTCTGT
Organism: Gobio gobio; assembly: GCF_949357685.1. Classification (NCBI taxonomy): domain Eukaryota; kingdom Metazoa; phylum Chordata; class Actinopteri; order Cypriniformes; family Gobionidae; genus Gobio; species Gobio gobio. The sequence goes on from NC_137109.1 coordinate 41,929,412, forward strand.
GCTCTAGAGTTTGAATAAAGAATTATATCCCTTTGGCCCCTAAGCTGATGTAGCCTACCTCATATTATAAACACATTTAATATCTTCACTGAAAGAAACCTTTCGAGAACATGACCATGTCAGAGGTCACAGAAAGAAATTATTAAAATATATCTTACAAAAAATGAAACTTATTATTTCACAATTTACATTTATATATAAGATAAATATATAAATACAGTATATAGGCTACATGCAAATATATCTTGAATATATATACATGAGGGAGTGTGTATTTATTATAATAATAATCACGATTAAACGATTGCCCAGCACTAATTTATGCTTATGCAAATCAAAAGAAAATATTAAACATTTATATTAAAAACAACTGTACTAGCCTACATTGAGCAACAAATGAGACTTATGCGCAAGTAAAAACCCGAAAGACTAATTCGCCAGTTCCCTTTATATTTGTCCTATTGGTTTATGAGTAAAATAAGGTCTGTGGTAAGCATTGATGACTGAACGTGTTGTTCTACAACGTTAATAACAACACGTTCGAGTATGGCCAACTTTTGTTTACCACAGACCTTATTTTACTCATAATTCAAAAACCTCATTATAAAAAACCCATAGGAAAATCTCGAGGGAGCCACTGCCGCTTAAGTTAGCCAATTGGCAAACTTACATAATCGCTATCTCTTGTGAAACTCTAGATAAGAAACATGTGACATTTTATTTTCCTAGCAGAAACTTGAGAAGTGATGCTGTTTAGGATCAACTGATCTGAGTAAGATCTCATTTGTGACCCCCCTGTGTAGTTCAAGGCCTACTTTGCAAGAGAGGTAAATAAAGCGTGACTGGCAGTAGGCTTGCATTATCATACCATTCTGGCATTCTCCCAAATGCATGCAACTCTCACCTGTCAATGCAGAGCACAGTCACTATCCCCACTGTGGTGAACTGGTTACTGACGTCCACCACCACCACAGCTTTACACATGAAGTCCCCAAAGACCCACTGTCTGTCCCTGACCAGCTGATGGATGTTGAACGGCATCACCAACAAGAACAGCAGGTCTGCGATGGCCAGATTCAGCACGTAAATGTCAGAGACCATCTTCTTCTTGCATGATGCCACAGCATAGATGACCAAACTGTTCTCCAACTGAACACAGCACGCCGTAGATAGTGGGGAATATGTGCATGAAAGACGCGATGTCAATGATGCTGTACGACTGGACGGTTCGGTTCACGCACGAAAAGTTGGACGAATTTGCAAATGCGGAATCGCAAAAAATATCCGAGGCGTTCATCTTAAAAAACTTTTTGCTTGAAAAGGAATTACATAAATATGAAAAGTTGTCTTCTTAGTCTGGTCTGTGCACGAGTACGCAAGCTTTACGCAGCGCTCTACTTCATATTCAAAACGTTTAAAGTTGTAAAAGTTCTCCCTCGGGGTGTCACTTATCGTCCCGTTTTCATCTGCTTTGTTTTTCAGTCAGTTCGCCGATGCCTCAGTCTCTTGAGATAGTGTTTTAATAAGTGCCCAAAAGCAGGAGCTTCTGTGCGTATTCTGCGCGTCTGTCTCCTCCAGTAGCTGTTTGAAGAGATGCGAGTGTCTCCACCCTTTCAGAGCCCTCTCTCCAAACTCACCCATCACACTCAATATCTAAGAGAAAAAAAGATATTTGATGATTCATTTATGCAGCCCTTCACAGCAAGATGCTCCAAACTCCAGTGGTCACAATCAATTTCTTTATATGCTATCATGAACTTTGGGAACCTGTTGCATGCACGTCTCTACTGTTTAAGATGTTATTATATTGAGATAAGCGGGGCATTTTCACTGTTCACTGTGTTTCAAAGTTATTGTTGCAATGATTTTTCTGCACAGCCCTTTTATTGATTATGTCCGTGTAACAGGTAAAGATAACATATTCATTTGCGCACTCTTTAAAACTAAAGCCTTATCTCCCTAACACACATTCTTAATCAAATATCAGCACCACTGCATTCCTGTAAAAACAGGCACTCCATTATCTTGTCTAGATTTGAGGGAACATACTTTTCCGGAGAGAACAGAGCATTTCTTTTGAAGATTAGAAACTTCTTCTCCACAGATTAAATGTCTCTTAAGGTGCTCATCCTCTACTAGATGTCTAGACGGCACTGATGGCCCCCTCCAGAGATTATGCCAAAACAAAATATATATATTGCATACATTTATTGATTTTTATTCACACCATCTTACAAATGAGATGTGTAATTGTGCAGCATGCAAAAGAGCAATGCAGCAGTCCAGTCTGACTGGGTATAGTAATTTAGTTTTGTGCATATTAGTTGTAATAATATAATACAAATTATTATTGTATATATTTTTGGGAATAATTACATTCTTAAAAAATATAATTTAAAGAAGTCTGCTATGCTCATCAAGGCTGCATTTATTTGGAAAATAAATTACAGTAAAACTAGTAATATTGTGAAATATTACAGTTTTTAAAAAATGATTTTAAAATGTCATTTATTCCTGAATTTTCAGTCTTCAGTGTCACATGATCCTTCAGAAAGCATTCTAATATACTGATTTGGTGCTCAGTTATTATTCATTATGTGTTGGCTCAATTATTAACAATGATTCTTATTATTCTCACTGTTGAAATCAGTTTTTGCTGCTTAATATTTTTATGGAAAATGTGATTCTTTTTCCTGTTACACATTATACATTTAAGTGATTAAATTATGAATCTCTTTTACCCCAAACCTTTGAATGTATCACTTTGCACATAAAAATATGAACCTAAATACTTTTCAAAAAGCCCAAATCAAGGCTGTTTTTACTGTATTTTTGTACTGTGCATCAAATAAATGCACCCTTGAGCATATACAATTACAACTTTTATTATGAGAGAGAGCACATAGCCGCAGTGTGTTATTGTAAAGTTTACAGCGTCTTAAGTCTCTTTTAATTCACCAGGGAAAATAAAGGTGTATGTTCTCTCTTCTCACACATCACAGCGCTCTCACAGACTCATTCACCCTCTCTTGCACACGTTCATTAACTGCTGTCATAAATCCACTGTATCAACCACAAAAACTGTTCAAATGTCACAGTTCTCACACTCCATTTTTCACGAGGAGATAATTAAAACCACAGTCTTTGTTACAATGTGTGGAATCTGAGGGAACAGTGTGTGTGTGTTTGTGTGTGTGTGTGTGTGTGTGTGTGTGTGTGTGTGTGTGTGTGTGTGTGTGTGTGTGTGTGTGTGTGTGTGTGTGTGTGTGTGTGTGTGTGTGTGTGTGTGTGTGTGTGTGTGTGTGTGTGTGTGTGTGTGTGTGTGTGTGTGTGTGTGTGTGTGTGTGTGTGTGTGTGTGTGTGTGTGTGTGTGTGTGTGTGTGTGTGAGAGAGAGAGAGCATGTTTATGTTTCTGTCTCTGTAAAATAAACTGGCTGAAGAACATTTAATAGATACGATGACTTTAGCCTGAAGTTGATTGCATGCCTTGTGATTCGGATGGGTGACCAAATGATCTTCAGTCACTCTGACATCTTTAGTCATGGTCTCAGTCTGGTAAGGAGCATAACAGGCCTACAACTCACACACATCATATACTTATACTGTATGCTATATTGGGTAAAGCATTCTGTGTTCATTCTCAACCCCTATTACTCTGAACCCATAAAGTATTTGGACACTTTAGTTTTCACAAAATGTTTCAACGTCCCTCCCACAATGAAATCAAATTAAATACTCCAGAATAAGGCTAAGATTGAATGATTTGAATGGCTTTTAAGCGTCTTAACGACAGTCTGCCAATGGGTCTTTTGCCTTACAAAAGTTTATAGACCCCTGCTATGGCTTGAAGTATAATTTCCATTGTGAGAAGGTCGGATGAAAAACAGCACCGACCTTGGAGTTATTGCACCCTGAAATAAAAAATTAAAATCAATGAGCTTCAAGGAGAAGGTGAAGGCTTTGTTTAAGACGCGGCGCAATTATGAAAAACTCGTCAAAATCTCCAGCTCATTTGCTTCGACTCATTACTTCCCGGTTGGTTCATGCTTCTCTTTTCTAAGTCTGCTGATTATGAAAGGTAATTTGCAAATGTTGATACATGTGGATTCGTTCATGTTAATAATTCATGTCCTCATTCATAGTAATCAGCATAAGTAGATTGGTTTACTTCTGTGTTCCCGCAGAACTGAAAACTCCTTGTGTTCCTTCATATTGTTTTTGATACCGTCCTTTATCTCCGAAGCAATTAAAACAGTGTGCAATTTGCATTCCATTTTGTGACATTTGTTTAATTGCAATGCATAGTCAGTCCTTAAAGGTTACGTCACAAAATGTAACAAACAGCGAGATTCCTGGATGATACAATTCAAATATCCCCCTGAAAGCACTGAGGAATGCATGCTTCCAGGCAAATATTTCTCTAAATCGTCTCAAAAACAAATACAAAAAGATAAGAGAGAAAACATGGATGACACTAAGATAAATGACCCAAAGGAAAGGGGTGGGGGGAGAGATGAAATAGAGAGTGGCCTATGGCTGTTTTACTTTGTAGTCACATGCCTACAAAGATCATATGATGTTTTGTAGTACTGGTCTGCAAGATGTTTGGCAAGATAGCAATCTGTGTTTTCAAAGACTATCTCGGTCCCTAAATCCTCATGTTTTCTTGATGCCTATCATGCCCAACATGGTTATACAAGTAAGGCAGCTAAATTGGTTTTGAGACAAAGCCATAATGGATGAGAAGGCCAGCAGAGGGCGCTGAAGTATAGCAGTCAGTCAGTAGTATTCCTAACACAAACCCATTTCACAATCCACACATTGTTGGGTAAACAAACTTCTCCCGCATTCTTGTCAGTGTGCGGTTGTCAGTTTTGATTAATCATTTAAGATGCTTTAGTTGAACTCGACAGTGAACCTCAACATTTTAAAATGTTTCTTTAGCCGGACGTGCTTCATCTTCCATTTTTAATGAACAACATCTGAGGTGGTAAATATTGATCCGTGAGGGGAAAAAAAGAGAAATTGCACTGTAACTATAGTGTTACTTGAATCATTTAAAATCGATATGGAATAGTAAGAACATTGCAGCAAAGAACCAGTAAGAACATGTCTGTCCTGCCTTGTGTTCATTAGTAATAGGCCTCTGCCATGCATTTCCTAAAATAGTAGAGACCTCAAACCGCTGCTTACATACACGCTTTGATAATGAAACATGAAACCATTTATCTTTGTTTCATCATCCCTGTGAAATCAATGGAATGTTGGTGATAAGTTTCACATTAAAATTCAACAATAGTCTCGCTCTATGTGTAACTGCAGGCCAGTAAGAGCTGTGTGTGTAAACCTCACTCCCCTGATCTCAAGAGGTGCTCTAGTAAACAAATAGGGACGTGGTGTCCGTGACGTCACCTATAGGATTCTGATGAGCAGTTTTGAAGCGCAAAGTAGGGACGAGCTGGCCGTTGCCCACAGAAAATGGGCAAAAAGGCGGGATGTGGGCGGAGCTGAAGTGACGCGATGACTACCAGACAGCAGATAAAAGGCTATCCACCTGTCACTCGAAGTGTCCACGCCCTTAATTATGCAGAACTTTAACGCTTTATATAATGTAAACGAATGAGTTATATAAAAATTCACCCCCTCACAGTTGTCATGAAGGGCAAAATTAGCCGTATAGACCAAAACCACAATTTGTACCAGGCTGTAAACATGTGTTTTTCTGCTGTAAAGTTGGCCATTTTAACATGGGGCTCTATGAGATTATGCTCCCTTCTGGAGCCTGTCCCTAGCGGCCAGTCGATGAATTGCAGTATATGTCACTTCCGTATTGGCTTCAAGAGAAACTGTGGGAGGTTGCCGCTTGGTTAGAACGCCCGCCTCCCACACCAGAGAGTAGAACCGATTACATTTGGTGCCGTGACCTGGATGGAAGTGAGGTTTAGGGGGTGAGTGTAAAGGCAGGCTCCCACTGCATGACCTTTGGCTGGATTTTGCAGTCGCAGACAGCCCGGATCGTTGCCAAAATGGTGTTGTCGCGGTTGCTGATGCTCGAGCAGGTCATCGACATGATCTGAGCCTGTCTCGAGCTGTCACAGATGCTGCGATATTTTCAAACCTGTTTGATGTTATCGCCACGTGATCTTGTAGTGTGAGGGATGAAACAACATTGTAAACTGCTCATGCACCTTAATGTACATGAATTCAAGGCGTCAATTTGATCATGATTGTCTTATACTAATACTAACAAGAAATATATTTTTTAAATGTGGTCTTTGCTCTATACTTAACATTATGTTATACTGCATTGAATGCTTGATTCTGATTGGTTGACGAATGTTCACAGCTAAAGTAATTCCAGGCAGGTCTTGATCGTATTACAGTTCCATCCATATCACTTCGCCAAATGATTTCAGTTATTTCAAAGGTCCTTACAGCCTAAACCCACAATGACACTGACCAAGCAAATAAAAAGTAAACAATAGGATAAAAACCACAAATTATTTTCATGTTTTTTGACACAAAATTACGTATTTGTCAAGTTAAACCAAACTTTTATTTTGAATGGTTGCCGTAAAGATCTTTAGTTTCTTTGTGTTTATGACATGCTGGAAGTTTTTCTCAAATGAAATGTAAAATGCTGATGAAGTGACTCTCAGAGCGGCTCTGGAGATGACAAGCATTCATGTCCTCGTATGAGACGGAATCACACGACTGTCACATAAATTAGATTCATTCACACAGAGACACGCAGGACATGCAGGATTCATATTTAAATGGTCTTTTTGCTGTTTAATATTTACAGCCACTAGTCTATATCACCAGATGCCTTCTCAGGTATCGGAATTTGGTACCGACAGATTTTATGTGAATCGGTACTCTGTAGTAAAAATAGTAAAAAAGTAAAAGTACAGAGTTCGGTACCCAACCCTACTAGTGAGGTAATAAAGGCGCTGTTCTTACGGTTTCGTTTTAGCAGACGCTGCAGAACACTGTTGAATGAGAGCCACAGACTGAGGTAATTCACAGACTGGGGTAGCTCTCTCTCTCTCTCTCTCTCTCTCTCTCTCTCTCTCTCTCTCTCTCTCTCTCTCTCTCTCTCTCTCTAATAACTCATTGCATTAATAACTGCATTAGTCTGCAATCAATGGCTCAAGCCTCTGTTACTAGCTCTAAAATGACGTTTTGGAATTAGCAACGGAGGCTTGGGTTTAGATGCGTAAGAAATTCTTACTCATCTCATACTCTAAAATATCCCCATTGACATGCATTATACGACTATCACACTGCAACGGTTGGGTTTAGATGCGTAAGAAATTAGTCCTGCACACAAGAGCTTTTTAAGGACAAAACCTGACAACTTGAAATAAATCATCTGAACAATTTTGGTGTGTTAACCATAGTATAAGTGGAATAATTGACTCCGGGCCATTGAATTAGTAGGAAAAAAATGCACACCCGAGGTGTAACGGCCACTCCGCGACAACCAGCCCGCGTGTATACAGTATCTGCTCTTTTTTCACGTTGTGTTGTGTAGAATGAGTGCTGCTAAAACAAGTCGCCGACAGATGACAAGAAAACTTGTTGTGTAGTGTGAGCACAATGGCGACTCATGTAGTCTCATAGTTCTGTAGTGAGTTTGCCTTAAAGGGATAGTTCACCCAAAAATTGAAAATTACTCTCCCTCAAGTCATCCTAGGTGTATATGACATTCTTCTTTCAGATGAATAAAATCGGAGTTATATTAAAAATGTTCTGGCTAATCCAAGCATTATAATAGCAGTAATAGTTGCTCTGTTTTTGAAGTCCATAAAAAATGCATCTGTCCGTCAAATAACTGCTCCACACTGCTCCGGGGTGTTAATAAAGGCCTTCTGAAGCGAATCGATGCATTTGTGTAAGAAAAATATCTATATTTAAAAATTAATTTCATTTTTTTCTATGGCTGCATCAGCCATCCCCGCCATCACTTCCAGCGAATAAGGTCAAAATACATGCGAAATACCGGCGCGATCATAGATATATACATAGACTTCTCATTAGTGCCTGCACGGATCGGTCGATTGAGGCATCTACGTATATGTATCTTTGATCGCGCTAGTATTTTGACCTTATTCGCCGGAAGTTATGGCGCTGGGAATACTAGATGACATTCGTCTGATAAGAGGTAAAAAAAAGAACTGTTCGGTTTCTCGCAGAAAACGATCATTCCGTGTCTTAAGACATCAATGTGTCGCCACGAGCCGCATGGTTTAATAAGGATTCGTATGTCTGTGTGTTTTTACTCTCATTGCTCTCATACTCTAAAATATCCCCATTGACATGCATTATACCACTATCACACTGCAACGGTTGGAGTTAAAAATCTTCATTTGTGTTCTACTGAAGAAACAAAGACACCTACATCTTGGATGCCCTGGGGGTAAGCAGATAAACATAAAATTGTTTTGTTTTTGGGTGAACTATCCCTTTAAACCTCAAGAGGCGCTCTAGCGACTGACGCTATAGACTGTGGTCTTTAGCCTCCTTTTTAGAGCGCCCGCCTCCCACGCTTGGAGACCATGGCTCGAATCCCACACGGAGCAGAGAAGCAGTTACATATGGTCACTGCCATTTATAAAGGATAAGGCAGAAGTTTCTTTACTTTGTGTAATGGAGGCCAGTTAGTATAGTTGCTGTGCGAGTAAACCTCACTCTTCCGATCTCAAGAGACGCTCTAGCGACTTACAATAGAGGTTGCAGCCTTTAGCCTCCTTGTTAGAGCTCGCGACTCTCATGCTGGCGGACCCGGGTTCGAGTCCGGCTTGGAGCGGGTGGTTCAAACAGAAGGGGCTACATTTGCTACTGAAGACTTCTGCAAACATGGAAGTATGAAAAAGGTCCATTGACTCCCTCAAGATACAGAAACTCACACGAATATTCTGTCAAAAAGACTTTATAAAAATAGATTTTGAAACTGTAATTCTATCATTCTGACTGTCAGTGGTCTTAAGATGTCATCTTTGAGCCGGTTTTCAACTCCGGTGCTTTTTTATAATCAAGAGAGATGAAGGTGCCTGTACAACCACTAATCAACATGTCAAAGGAGATTCAGAGAATATAAAGTGAGTCTGGGCCAAAACTATTTAATTTTATTGATTCAATCACATGGTTTGTTGTTTCAAAGGCTGTAGCCAAGTTTAATCAATCTAATCGTGGTATACTGATGGAAAATTGAATAATACGATCTGACAGGATTTGTGGTTTCACATTAAAACTTATGAGACAAATGCAGCTCCTGTAACAGAGTAAAATCTTTTAACCTGTTCACCGTGCACACACACATGCACACAGAGTCATTCATTTGTATTAAGATGATGCTTTTCATCCAAATGAAAGTACACGTTTTCTAGGTTCCGGAAAGTTTTTTTCCAATTCCTATTCTTCAAAAGCTTTTCAACCCACAAAGCATTTCAAAAGCAAAAAACAACTGCGCAAAAGAAAGCTATTGAATTAAATATTGAAATAGCCTATTGCATTTTTTATTTATTTGAACCTTTTTATGATTACTATTTTTAAACAATTTTATATGAAGCAGTTTGAATTATAACTGTGCATGAAATGCACTTTATAAACTTGCCTTGCCTAGTATGAGATCATTAGGAGCGACATCGTCCACAATGCGTTGTGAGTTCTGGATCTCTCTCTGGGACTGTGAGTAGTGTATTTAAATGAACAGTGACTGGGGCTTCTACATAAGCATGTACCATCGATTAACAACCTCAGAGCACACAGTCGGTCTGTCTTGAGAGGTTTATGTGTTATCACTAAAAATCAATTTCCATATTTTCACTTCCGTAACCTGACTGGTGAAATTTATTATAGGGTTGAGTGCCTCGCTTAAGGGCACAATGATGATAGCTTATGGATTGAAGAGCCTAATCCTGGAATTTGTCAATTGCACCGCCAAATGTTTAACCATTATGTTACCACCACCCAGACGCAGTTTGCTAGGATCTTGCTAGTTATAGTGGTCAATAAATCAGTTAATAAGCGTAGTGCATGGGGAGGGGACAGTATACCAAAACACAATAGAACAGTTAATATACTGTCACCTCTTCTTACAAATCTGAAGCTTCAGAAACAAGTGAAATGCAGCACCAGGTTTGTACACTAACTAATCGCTCATAATGATTTATTTGTTTGTGGGAAGTGCTCGCAGCGACTATGATCTGCCCACATGCATCTGAGTTTATTTCCGTTTTATTATTAGCATTATATAGCATTATTTTCAGCCAAAACAAGGCGTCTGTCTACTCATAGCAGAGATGAGCATGAAAGTGAATGCCACAGGACAGTCACTGTAATGCAAACACTGTTGATTTTATTTGTTTTTGTTGTACCACAAAGAAATAGGCATGAAATAGAAAATATTCAAGTCACACATGCACCTAATGGAAAAATTAGGTGAAACCAGGGCAGAAATATGTTTTCACACTGTTACACACTTTCAAACAGTGTTTCTATGGTCTAAGTTGAGTTGCTACGGCCATGAAAATTTGCCCTTGCAATTGACAAATTCCAGGATTAGGCTCTTCAATCCATGAGCTATCATCATTGTGCCCTTAAGCGAGGCACTCAACCCTATAATTAATTTCACCAGTCAGGTTCCGGAAGTGAAAATATGGAAATATTTTTCACATGGAAACCCTTTTCACATTTCCGGGTTTCTCGGAGCGCAAGTCGTCATAGTTGGGTTAACTTTTATTGTGGTGAATGTAATGAATACATTAAATATATTTTTTTGTGTGCCCATTTGCTGAAATAGCAAAAGAAAAACGCCACAATAGTGATTTCACAACTTTCAAAAAGAGGGAAAAAATAGAATGAGATTGATAACAGCAGTCAAAAGAGAGAAATATGTTCATTTTTACCATCACACCCTCACAGCAGCGGTAGCTTGTTTTTTGTCATTTTATGCAGAACTAATAAAATACAAAGTGTTATAAATGTACATACATTTAAAAAAAATGAAAATACCAAAAACTTTGCAGGATTTACGATATTGATGACGTAAAAACGCGTCGTCACAGTCTGTGAAAAGGGTATATATATATATATATATATATATATATATATATATATATATATATATATATATATATATATATATATATATATATATATATATATATATATATATATACCTATTTAATTGAAGTAGCCAACACCCTGAGATTTTAAGTTTAGTCAATGAAAAAATTAAGTCAATATTACAAATAATAAATCATAAAATTAGGTTCACGGTTCTCTGGTGTCGGTTAATGGTCACATGACATGCAGGTAAACTAAATATTTAAAAAAAATTATATTTATTTTTTAAGTAAGTGTTTTATTTTGATTGTATTTATTTTAAAATGATTTATTTTAATTTAATGTTTTTATGATTTAATTTACTTAATAGCTTTTCATTACACTCACACACCCCCTGCAGCTCCATCACAAACCTCAGTCTGAGAAACCCTGACATAATGTAATATTTAATGCACTTCAAGTTGTTCATAATGAGATTTGGTAATTTTGTACCATATACGAATCAGTGTGATAAACGAGTTAATCAAAAGTAATCAAAAGTAATCTAAAAGTAGTCCGATTATATTACCTTAAATGTGTAATGTAATGGATTAGGTTACTGACTACAATTTGTAAGTAATCTACCCAACACTATATGGCTGTTGAAGCGGGCATTGTAATTTATTGTTAAATAACTCACAACTTTTATTTATTTTAGGACATTTATGCCAGACATTTGGGGTTTGAATGGATGCTTAAAGGGATAGTTCACCCCTCCCCAAAAAAAACATTTGGTCATCATTTACTCACCCCCATGTTGTTCCAAACCTGTATGAGTTTCTTTCTTCTTCTAATTTGTTATCCTAATCTGGAAGTCAATGACACCCACATCAACTGTCTGGTAACTGGTTACCAACGTTCTTAAAATATCTCCTTTCGTGTTCAACAGAAGAAAGAAACTCATATAGGTTTGGAACAACTTGAGGTAATAAATGTTTTTTTTATTTTTTGGGTGAACTATTCCTTTAAGGATTTTTCTTCGTAAATAACAATAATTTTATGCAAATGCATGCGTATGAATCAGAACTGTGCTTTGCTCAAGGGTCCTTCTAAGTAATTTGACCCTGGGTTGTAACCTTCTTATCACTGGCTCCCTCCAACATCCAAAAACACAGTTATCTCAGTTAATATCTGGCCCTTGGCTGGCTTCACATCAGTTCATATACTCCCTGAGAAACATTCCCGTTCTAATATACTCCAAATTAGACATTTAGATGGCTCTAAATATATTTGTCACCATTATCGTGATAATTACCGCTGAAATAATGTAGGCTACGTGCGCTCAGTGACATTCCCCTTCAACGAGAGATATTTAAACGGTGAAAGCTCAGATTTATGGATGCGTACGATGAACCACCAGGAAGAAACTGCTTTTTTAACCACACTGTGTTCTTTGCATAATTTTTCTATAGTTCTTGATGCATGCAGCAAGCCTTTAAGCTACATGTCAGTAAATTAAAGGGTCATGTTATTGCACATTCATGTAAATAAAAAAATGTCCAAAGGCAATGAAAAATAATAGCATACAGTGATTAGGGAATGAGCAGTTCACTGGACACGTGGCTATTTTAGCTTCCAGTGATAATTACGCAAATTGAGAAAATACTACAGGTCAAAGGGTCTCCCGCTTTATTTGAAAACCTACAAGTCGATTCCAGCTGTTATCAAAGATAGTCAGCTCATAGAGAAAAAAAAAAATATATATATATATATATATATATATATATATAATTCGATTAATATATATTACAGTAATTATATTAAATTATAACAATATTATATTAATTAGTTATGTTAATTTACACACCAGGTCATTCCTGTTATGCAGTAGGCCTACATGTTCATGTTTTTCATAGTTTTTTAAATACATTTTTAAATGTTTTTTTTTTCACATTATAGTATAACATTCTATTCACTATAACATATTATCTAACCTCAATACCCTTCTCTCAATACCCATCAGTTGTCTTTATTGCTATTGTTTTAATTGGTAATCAGTGTATTCAAGATTTGGCTAGTTATCATGTTAGCCCCTGCTAGTAGATAACATGTAAAAATGATTTGCATGTTATTTAAGGCTCAAAAGGGTTCAAAATTCCTTGCAACCGAACTGACAGAAAAGTTGTAATTTTAATTCTAATTTAAAGAAAAGAGAAAAAACATTCTGAACTTGGTGTGATGGTAATCAAAATGTCAAAAGATGAACACTCATAAGCTAACTCTCAACTGTGCAGTGTACTTTTGAATGTGGAAGTAGGGGGTTTCATGTTGTTATAGTGACCCGTCTAATGATATATTTACACCCTATGCCACTCTCTTGCCAATAATAGCCAACACATGCTAACACATTTCACAGGTTCAATACAATGAAAGAATGGCACACTTGCGCAGACAGACATGCTGTGCAAATACTGAAGAAATTGTTAACACGCACACAACACTGAAGTGCCTCTTTCCACTGCAAGGGAATAACTGTTGAACTAGAATCATCAATGCGAAACGAGATGAGAAACCATTCGGTATCGTCTTGGACACACAGAGACAATCAAATCTCACATGGGTGGAATGTGATGTGGGGCTTGTATTAACTTTATATTTGCTTTTAAAGCAGGCTTGCACACAGCACATGTGTTAAATGACGTGAGTTTAGTGACCCTGGCTCAGCTGGTGCCTTTGTCCAGGGGAACGAGGCATGTAATGTGTGGGCAAAGTCATGCCAGACTGTCATTGTTCATTTCTTGCTGTGGTCAGGAATTCAGCTAACCAGAAAATTGCAGATACAAGATATGTATCCCATGTGGAGTTAGGGGACAAGATAAAAACTGATGATGAATTTCTTCCTTAGTGGTTTGTGCAAACAGAATTAGCTACTTGAAATCTGCATGCAGGTCTCAAGAGCTTTTCTACAGCAAATATAAAGCTTGTATTTTGCAAAATGTAACGCTTAATTTAAGTTGCTGTACGCTGATTTTTGTACGCATTAATTATCACCGACATATGGTGAGTTTTACAGTTACTGCACTTGAGGGAAGCACATTAGAGAATTGTGCTTCGTTTAATAAGAGTCGGTGCTTGTTTTTTTTTTTCCTGTGAGCATTTGTCACGCATGGTTGATGTATCTTTTATTTTTAACTTTTAAATGAGCTTTATTCCATTAGTCCATTTACAAATTAACGTCAAACACTGCATACAGCTTTCTTTGTCAAGTCCATTCCAACAGAAGTTCATTGTGCCATCAAAGTCGTTCCAGGAAATGGAACTTATCTGTTAAATCTGCTAGTTATATATATATATAGCTATAGAAGTATTTTCACAGTTGCCATGCATTGTCTCTTTTGACATAGTTGGACACCCTGTCTTATCAAACGATGAAGTGAACAAGGCTCATTTCCATAGCTGTAGAAGTTAGGCTGTCGGCAACTCCTCCAGGCATATGATTTTGTCTCTTGGTAATGGCTGGAACGAGTTTTTGAAACTTTATTAGCAGAGGCATAATCTAAAATGTATGATGATAAGTGTGATAAGTCTCTTTAATTGGTTCCTGGGAGAGTGTTAGTGGTCGCAGCGAATACTAAGGCAGCAGCAGTGACAGCCTTTTATGCTATTGTTTAGCATTAAGTGGTTCCCAACTGAATTTGAAGGTTCGCAGAGAGAAGAGAAAATATATAAATGCTTAGTTTTAGCTTGAAAATAGATAGGCCTACTTCCCCTCAACCTGTATCTCTGTAATGGCAACACTGGGCCACCTAGAGGATTTTTGGTGGTACTGCAACAATTCCAACAAGTGTTAGAATTAACAGATTCAATTAAAATAAAAAGCAAATTAAATAATTTTCCAGCTGTTTCCATCCTGTGTATTTTCATTCAGATTAAACTTGAGATTTGCTTTTGGTTCCCATGTAATCCATTTGTGTGAAAGACATGCAATTAACCCATTGACCATTGCACTCTTGTTCTACTTCATCTTACTGTCATTCAAATCATCATGAGCCTGTTTAACCAAATGTAATTTGACATTTCTATTTCCCTCTTTGCCCTGCATGCGTCGGTCCCTCTGTGTATTTACACAACCTATCAGAAAATAGCGTGCAGGAGGTTTCCTCTGCTCAAACAGGAGCTGATATTTTGCTGTGGTTTGAGTCAAAGGGCTGCACGTGAGATTAAGAGGTTCTCGTCTGTGTCATGGAGCAAAGCTCCGTCCAATCTGCAATATAAATGAAGTGCCTACTCTGAGCGCTGCAGATAGGACGTAAGTACGAGTATTTGAATGGGATTTCTAGATTAATTAATAAATAATGGAATTAATTCATGAGAATAATTTATGACTTAATTTAATGCATCTTATCTCAAATCAGCACCTTTACTGGATATTAAACATTTGCAAGGATATGAAATGGCAGCTGCTGTTTGCAAGAACTATAGGTCCACCTAACTAATCCATCGGCCTGTTATTTTGATGTTAGGATATATATTTAGCCTACCGTATTTTACAGAAGATGTAAATGTATTTTAATATTCAGTGAAAACCTTCCTCTCGGTTCTAAAATCTCATTCATGCAGTAAATATTCAAATTTGCCACACATTTTGAACGAAATGCGTCTGAAAACTAGAAAATGCTACCTTTGGAGGACACATTTAGGCATCAACGAACGTCCGAATCCAATGTTAGCTTCAGTTCCTGTCTTCTGAGACAACCTTCATCTGATCGAGTTTTGAAGGCAGCATAGATGTATCCTTCGCTGCCTTTGATAGCCCACAATCCTATGCGTTCCATTCAGTGACAGTTGAGCTGGAAAAAAAAGATGGCGTCTGAAAGTTGTGTTTGCTGTTTTTGACCAATGTTCCACTTCTGAAATCATTTCTAGCAAGAATTACTACTGTAGTAATGAAATATTTGTTTAGTTCTCACCAAAGCTTGCTTTATTTTGCTGTACTGCCTCAGAAGTCTGTCTGAAATCAGTTTTGTGAGGTAATTATTACGCTTTAATAAATCCCTAACTTCCTTCCTTACTTTTACATCTTACAATTTATACATTTGTGAATTTCTCTTATGGTGTTTTTTTCCATAACACCGAATGTGGTAAAGAGTTGGTTAATGATTTAAACTTTATCCGTTTGATGAGAGCCTACAGTTTGAAAAAGCAGATAGCCTACCTATAGGCTACATAAAATAACAACATAGGTACAGTTAGCCTACGTGATAGAAGAACAAACTCGAACCACAAGACTTGAGAGGTGAACTAATCATTTTGTATTCGGTAAGTTACCGACTGCATGACTATGGGGCTGTCACGGAATGAACTAACGACTAGAACTCGAAGACTCGAGAGGTGAACTAATCAACTCTGTGTCTGGTACAGACTGCATAGCTTCAGCCTATGGGGCTGTCAAGCCGATGAACGAACGATTCGCACCGAAAGACTTGAGAGGTGAACTAATAATTAATGTATCCGGTACAGACTAGCTTCAGCCTGGGCTGTTACAGGATGAACGAACGACTCGAACCCGAAGACTTCCGGTACAGACTGCAGCTTGGGGATGTGATGTGACAAAACAACGAACGACTCAGATCGGGAGGTGGGTTAAACTAATCACTGACAGCATAGCCTGAAGACACAGCTAAGCAATGCATTCATCGTTTTTGTTTTTGTTTGGTGGTTGCTTGTATTATAGTTTTTTTTATTCAAAAAGTGATCAACGTCGTGAATGTGGGGTAGCCTATTTGACCATTAACGTAATATTTTAATTAGCCTATATTCTGGTGAAATGAACGAAATTGGAAAAAGATTCGCTCAATTTGATGAACGACATTCAAAGATCGAGTCACAACAATGTCATTGCATGGAACGAAAGGGCAGCTGCAAAAAGTTTTCTGTGCAAATTATAAAGTTAACCAAAAATGTGTAGCATTTTTCCAATTCAATTAAAGTAACCATGAAATCAAATGATTGTTTTAATGGAATATTGCAGTATTTATGTGATTTATGTGAATTGATTTATCCATGCCCATCATTATTATTATATATTTTTTTCTTTATTTAAAATATCTCCCCCTCCCTCTTGCAGTGACTTCTCTTCTGATGACGTGTTTACTGACGCAAGAGCAGGACAACCTGTATGGTGGCTCAGACCTCAGTCATATGATGAAAAGGCATCATGCCTCAGGCTAAAAGGCTTCAGTCATTGGACAAAATGGCATTGTGCCTCAGACTGAAAGGCTGATCAGGTCTTAGGAAAAACAACGTCAGGTGTCCTGGTCTCGTTCAATTAGGCATAGGGCGAAACAGCCTCAGACTAAAAGACATCAGACATAAAAGCATTGGATGAAACTCAGATAGGAAGCGTGGAAGTTTCGAAAAGCCCCACCTCATGTGACGTTACATGCACACGGTTTTCTTACTGCTGTTTTAAATGTTACACTGGTTTAGTTGTATAGAACATGTCCCACTGAGATTACTTTGTAAATTTGTATTATTCGCTAGTTTTATTTGCATGTTTAAAAAGTTAGTTAAATAACACTTGTTGAGACTGTGTTGTTGCTCTGTGTAAAGAGGTTACCAGGGAAACTGCTTTATTTCTGCTGACCAGTGTAACATTTCATTAAAACTAAGAAAAAAAAATTAAGTAGCCTACAGCTTGCCTTCTCTCTCTCTCTCTCTCTCTCTCTCTCTCTCTCTCTCTCTCTCTCTCTCTCTCTCTCTCTGTTTTTTTAATTATTCCTTTTTAATACTTGAATAACAATTAGGCTATAAAGAACATTGTCAAGGGATTACATATAAATACATAAAATGAATGCCATATATTCTACATAATTAACAGACACATAGCAACACTGTCACTGTTTTTTCATGTTTAATATACTAAAAAGCTGCTGCTTTAAAGTAATCTATTGTTTAAAGTACTATATAAATAAACGTGATGTGAATAGACATGGAGCTTTGAATTGCAGAGTTGGTACGAACATATCCACATCGCTATGATCAGATGCTTTCTTAACTGTTGTCATTTTGTTGTGTGCATATATAGAAACGCCGCTCTCAGCAGTGTGGACGGTGGGATATTTACAGTATATTGCCCTGCAAAGTTATTTTTGTCTGATGCCTTTATGTCTGATGCCTTTTAGTCTGAGGCTGTTTCGTCCGATGCTTTTATGTCTGATGTCTTTTAGTCTGTTTCGCCCGATTTCTAATAAAAGACCTGACACTTGCCATTGTTTTTTCCTAAGACCTGGAGCCTTTCAGTCTGAGGCGCGATGCCGTTTTGTCCACTGACTAAAGCCTTTTAGTCTGAGGCATGATGCCTTTTCATCATATGACTGAGGTCTGAGGATGTCCTAAAATGTACACCGTAAACCTGTCACTCACATGAAATCACACAATAACAAATTAAATAGATCAAATGATCCAATCAATTCTGGACAAAATCAAGTCCTACATTTTTTCTTGTTCGAGAAGCTGTTTCACATATACGTCATTATAGGGCAGAAAAGACTATTGCAACTTCTGTTTCAGGCGACTTTAAAATGACAATTTCACAGCACCAGGAGGCCCTTGTGGTAAGAATGCTGCAGAAGAACACACTAGTTCACACTATAAACCCTAAGGCTCAAAATAATTAATTGGTTTGAGTTGAGCCAACTCAAATTAAACTAATAAGCTCAAACTTTTTAGCCTGGATGCCAGCCGAATTTAGCCCCGCCCACAAAATTTTTTGCTCGGGCAATTCGGTCTGGAATCGCTCCATAGAGGAGTAATTATGCCCGAACAGAAACTGTTCGGACCAATGAAATTGTCAGGGCGGGCTTTAGACGATGATGGACAGATGATCAACAGTAACGTAATCATCCACGTCATCGAAGGCTCTTGGGTTGAATTTGCTCTTATCCTAAACGGAGAACTTGTTCGTGCATTCACCTTCACTATTTCTCTCAGAAGTACTCTGTGTATCCTTAAATTATTTTATTACTGGCAAAGATTGTTTACACTCATCTTTTTCTTGTAACGTTACTTAATCCAGCGTGCGTGCAGACAGGGTTGCCAAGTGTTTTTGCAATGTCGCGCACAATTGCTACTCAAAACTATAGCCCAAAACAATAACTTTCCGGGGGGTTCTCCGGAAAAAAATGGCGTTTGGTTGGCAAAATATGTTATTTTGGCAAGGTTGCCTGCTAAAATTCGCATTCCTGGGTTTATATAATCACATAATTGGGGTCGCTTCAACCCGCGGACATGGAGAAAAACACGGACTTGGCAACACAGTGCAGTTGAGTTCTGTTGACGTTTGACAACTGACGTTACGCGTCGCTCCGTTGCTCTGATTGGTTGTGGGTCTATCCAATTGAGGTCTTTCCTGGCTCGGTTGAAACACGCCCCATAATCAAAGCTCAATGGAGCGGTACCAGACTCAAATTCTGACTAGAATTGAGTATGGCCACGCCAGGCTACAAACTTTTATGACTATTTAGAACTTTCTTTTTCTTTTGAGTTCACAAAACTGACACATTTTAGGCAAACTGAATTGTTTCATTGTCTTGAGTTTCATGAACTTGTTTCTTTTAATTTAGACAAACTGAAACTGGGCTGGGATTTCTATTTCATGCTTTGCCATGACACTCAAAGGGAGAGTAAATGCTAAAATGATGTTATATAATTTTTTTTATGTTAATGAGATTTAGTAGTGTTTAATGTTTTGCTATGACAAATGGAGCATGAGCTTAGTTTGAGAACTGATATACAGTATGTTATATATTGCTGTAATCATTTAGCTAGTTCTATGCTATGCTAATGCTATCAAAGCATTGTGTTACCAATTAGCAAGGTGGCATTTATTGAATTTGCTAGTTAAAGCTAGCCAAGTTTCCACTACTAAAAATATTTAAGTTGTCAATTTTAATTGAAATGCAAGTTAAAAGCAATTCAAATGTATGGGTACAAAATAGAAATCTGCAAGTTCTGCTTACTTAAAAGTTCAATTTCTTAACTTAAAAAATGTGATGTAACGGATTGCCTCAATTCTTTTGAGTTTTGCCAATTCGGGTGGCCAACACACTATATGTTAAGTTGGCATGCTTGTTAGCATGCTTGAAATAAAAAAGCCCACTGTCTGCTAACTTTTCCACCATTTCCACATACAGAGCTGACCTCTGCCAGCAACCCTATTTCAGTAAATGCCAGAGAAGACAAAGGTCTTGACGAGTGTAAAAGTCAGTATAATGAATCTGATAATGGTCTCCCTCCTCCCTACTGAGTCTTCTCATGCATCACATCCAGTCTCATGCTGTGCGGAGGGACAGATTATCTCGTTATCAGTGACCGGCGCTGTGCGGTCAGCCCTTAGATTCTTTCACAGTCAACGTGGAAATCATAAAGTAGGAAAAATGTCTCTCACACACAAGAAAGAGTGAGAGATTAGTAAAATAGTTCAAGTTTGTTTTTAGTGTTTCTATTATTTCCTAGAATATGGTTTGCCTATATCTCATCTAGAAGCATCCTCAATCTCTAGATTGACTGGCGGTCTCATGATAGTGGTAAAAATAGCATCGGCCCACTCAGAGTTGATTTAATTTACGAGCCTGGTGTCTCACTGTGAGAGGAGTGTGATGAGAATAGGGAAATGGAGTGTAACTATACGCACACTCTCTTAAGCTGAAATTGAAATCTGTGGATTTTGACTTATTGGATCAGAATGAAAGTGAAACGCGGGAATGCTATTAGGACAAAAGTGAATAAAAAAAAAAGAATGTTGCAGATGTAAAGAAAAAATATTGAGCGATGTCGGGTGTTACCGACCCCATGGAATTGCTGGATGTGCTCAGTTCGCTATCTTGTATTGATATATTTCTTATTGAAAGTATGATTTGAAATATGCCATCTGTTCAAAAAAGAACCAAAGTTTTTAAGCAAGTCACCTGAGTCATACACAAATGTCATGTGACTAATCACTCTTGAGCCGTAGACGAGTGTCTATTTCATCTGCATTTAGGACATGAACGAAGCAAGCGTTTTCCACTGTTTAGACCAAAATATAAGATGTTCCCCTTGCAAGATACTCCCTTCCTAAAATATAAAGGCATATGTTTGCATGCATAAAGATCCTTTTCAAAAATAGTGAAAAATAAAATAAATGTGCAATAAAATATGATAAATGTGTAAAATATTATCTGGAAAATATATATTTTCTTTAGAAAAGACAAACATAAATCCAGGGCTGTCATTTTTTTCTTCTCAATTTTAACTTTATTCTTCTTCTTTTTATAATTGCATTTTTTTTTTTTTTCATTTGCATTTCTATGTACCCAGAGCACCCCCTTGTGGCCCCCTAGGGATCCCATACCCGGACTCAAGAGGAACTTCGCAAGGAACAATGCTTTAATGAGCATAAATATACAGGGGTTAGACAATGAAACACTGAAACACTGGCAGATAAAAGAGAATTTAATTGATATGCACAGCCTGGTGGCCAATCTTCTCTGATTTTACATTCCATCAGCAAGAACAGAGTGTGAAGGTTGAATTAGCAGAGCAATAGCACAGCGGGAGACATGGGAGACATATCATAGTTTAAAAAAAAAAAAAAGACAAATTGTTGTTGCGTGTCTCACTGGCTCATTTGTGATCAGGACAGCAAACCTTTGTGGTGTATCGAGAGTTATGGTATCCAGTATAATGTTAGCATACCATCATACAGGACAAACCACATCCAACAGGTGTAGCTGTCGATGTAAGAGGAAGCTGTCTGAAAGGGATGTCCAGGTAGGCCAACCAACCTGTATTGTATCCAAAAAACATAAAACCACAGCTGCCCAACTCACTGCAGAATTAAATGCCAAACCTGGGCTGTGGACAATGTGAAACATGTATTGTTCTCTGATGTGCCCACCTTTACTGTCTTTCCCACATCCGTGGGAGTTATGGTGTGGAGAAGCCCCAAATAGGCTTAACACCCAGACTGTTGCATACCCAGAGTGAAGCACAGGGGTGAATCAGTGATGGTTTGGGCTGCAATATTATGGCATTCCCTACTGTGCTTGATGGGCGTTTCACTGCCAAGAACTACCGATTCTAGGGGACCACGTGCACCTAATGGTTCAGACATTGTACCTTGTAGGGGGTGCCTTCAGCATGATTATGCACCAATACACACAGCAAGACTTGTGACAGGATATGAAAGTGACGTTGAACATCTCTAATGGTGTCACGGTGTTTGCAGGCAGGAAGATGAAGACAGGTAGATACAATTCCAAAGGACGTTTAATGATGAAGATTCTCAGGTGAGTAATACAGGCAGGTGGCAAAACACACTATACACAATGGAGATCAAACAAAGAGGGAAACAGCAGAACTTAAATAGGGAACACAAACAAGGTAATAGACAAGACAGCTGAACAGAACTAAACTAACAAGGGTTACCATGGGACAGATGAGTGGCAGGAAACTAAACAAAGAAACATGTGACAAATGAAAACACGCTGAAAGTCCATGAACAAAACAGAACATAGCTGTGACACATGGCCTGCACAGTCTCCAGATCTAAATATTTGTGAGCTATTTTGGAGGAGCAAGTCAGAAAATGTTTTCCTCCACCAGCATCACATAGTGACCTGGCCATTGTCCTGCAAGAGGAATGGCTCAAAATCCATGGGGCCACCATTGAAATAATGTTAAATTAATGTTAGTGTCAATGTTGACCGTATTGAATCAACATCACGTTTGCACCCGCAATTAATGTTGAACATTTTTTTAAATTTCATCCAAAAATCAATGGTAATGGCATTGAATTAATGTTTCAATGTGATGTTGGTTCAGAAAATAAAACACAACAAATACAACTAAAGCCACACAGCCTGAAATCAACTGAAGATAAAAGAAGACAATACAAATCTCAAGATCGCAGCAGAAGTTCTTATTGGGAATTAATAGAGGTTTAAATGTTGATGTTTTACTGAAACACCATTATGGTGATCAGTGTTTCATTTAGTTGGCCAGTTTGACTCTTGGCTTTTTATGTGAATTTGTGGACTTTGTAACAGTGTTTACCAAAACACATAACTTAAAAGTTTTTTGTCAGTTGTGTTTCGTTTTGTGAGAGTGCAAGCATGATGTTCCAACATCACATTGCAACACTGATTCAATGCCATTAACATTGATTTGTGGATAAAATGTCAATGAATGTCATTTTTTCAACATTAATTGCGGGTGCAAAAGTGATGATTCAATGCAGTTAATGTTGACACGTTAACATTGATTTAACATTATTTCGATGGTGGCTTGCTATCTGGGTTGCTTGCTATACTGAGCTTGTTGTAATGTTTTTGTGAGTTTACCTCCTCAGTTAAGGATTCATTCTGTGCTGCCTTAGAATTTGGCCAAGAGATGTTATTAGGCTGCATAATTAAGATCAGCCAACATCTTAAAACAGCCTTCTCAATGGGAGAGCGCCTATGATGCCTTAAGATGTGGCCCACGGAAGCAGCTCACTAGGTTTTGGAACCGAGCTACAGGGTCTTTAAGGATCGAAATGCACATGCTGTTCTCCACAAAGGCACATATGTGCATCTGTGTGTGGTGTGCGGCTCAATGGGGAATATTAGATGATGATTTCAAAGAGAGAGTGACTGAAAGAGATGCTATGCTAGAATGATGATGGGGCCTGGGAGTACATCCCCATATAAGCCTTTAATCTGCAGGTAGCTCAGTGCGCTCCTGGGCGCAGTCAGAGAAGCATAAGTGGCTGTGTGAATTATGAGACGCGACCATGAGGGGTAGGAGAACGAAGAGAAAGATATCATGCGCGAGCTGATTAATAATGAAGAGTTATAACAGCATGGAAAATCTTGGGCAAACATCTCTGCAGACTGTCATGCCACATAGAGCAGAACTGCTGCCTCCATCTGCTGGAGCTCATGTCCAGTAGCACCAGCATGCTGATGCGAGCGGTAATGGAGATGATGATGGCGTCTGAAATCACTGAGATGGGATGGCTGGCATCTCTCTGGGGGACATTAGTGAACTGGTGTATTTGCGCGGGACCTCGTCTGTGCCGGTGTGGGGAGTGTAGGAGGGTGGGAGAGGACTCACGGCGAGAGGGGAGGAAATCATTCATTTCGTGACCTATGTTTTGTTATGGAGAGACCTTGAGCACTATGTGTGTGTGTGTTTATATGTGTTAGAAGTTTTTTTTAATGTGTGGCTGTGATGAATCAGAGGTGAAAAGGGAAACCAATAATAACGGTCAAAGCAACATGATAACAGATTACGGTGAAATAACCTTGTGATGCAGTAGACGGAAAGACCTGTTCCCCTTTCTGCCTTTTTATGAGAATAGATGTGTATGTTTGTCCACCGTTCCATTTGCAGTAGTGGGTAAATATTATGCAATAATGGAGCTCTTGTAACAAAGAGCCAGCCCTTAAAATAGAGAGAGAGCGAGAGAGGGGTGTATTTTGCACTATTATTTTACTTTACTTGTTAAAGGTGATGCATTTTTTGTCCAACTATAGCATCACCAAACAGGAGTTAAAAAATTATCAAAAATGTTTCTCAAACACTTCCTCTGACTGTTGGCTATACAGATAGGTCCCCCTCCACAAGCATGCCATTGGTTGAGCCAGTATTGCTGGATGCTCAAACAAAGCAATGGTTTGATAGCACTACAGTATGGATGCTTGTTTCCGACACAGAATAAGACATTTTAATAGATAATTGTGATAACTGTGAGTTTACATTTCGCAATTCTGACGTTTTTCTCATATATATAAAGATATAAGATATAAAGTCAGAATTGTGTGTTATAAAGTCAGAATTGCGTGATATAAACTCAAATAAAAATTCACAATTATCTTTTAAAATGTTTTATTTGTTTTATAAAATGTGCTATCAAGACAGAGCTACGAGAGAAAAAAAAGTCAGAAATGTGAGATAAAGTTGCAATTACTTTTTTTTTTTTTTTAAATATTCTGTGGCGGAAACAAGCTACCATACTACAGAGACATAGTTTATTTTTAGGAAATAAACCCATAACTAGAAATTGCTTACTTATAATTCACTTTGAGGTATAGGATATACACTCACCTAAAGGATTATTAGGAACACCTGTTCAATTTCTCATTAATGCAACTATCTAATCAACCAATCACATGGCAGTTGCTTCAATGCATTTAGGGGTGTGGTCCTGGTCAAGACAATCTCCTGAACTCCAAACTGAATGTGATTTAAGCAATTTTGAGCGAGAGGTTGTTGGTGCCAGACGGGCCGGTCTGAGTATTTCACAATCTGCTCAGTCAGTTACTAGGATTTTCACGCACAACCATTTCTAGGGTTTACAAAGAATGGTGTGAAAAGGGAAAAACATCCAGTATGCGGCAGTCCTGTGGGCGAAAATGCCTTGTTGATGCTAGAGGTCAGAGGAGAATGGGCCGACTGATTCAAGCTGATAGAAGAGCAACTTTGACTGAAATATCCACTCGTTACAACCGAGGTATGCAGCAAAGTATTTGTGAAGCCACAACATGCACAACCTTGAGGCGGATGGGCTACAACAGCAGAAGACCCCACCGGGTACCACTCATCTCCACTACAAATAGGAAAAAGAGGCTACAATTTGCACAAGCTCACCAAAATTGGACAGTTGAAGACTGGAAAAATGTTGCCTGGTCTGATGAGTCTCGATTTCTGTTGGCACATTCAGATGGTAGAGTCAGAATTTGGCGTAAACAGAATGAGAACATGGATCCATCATGCCTTGTTACCACTGTGCAGGCTGGTGGTGGTGGTGTAATGGTGTGGGGGATGTTTTCTTGGCACACTTTAGGCCCCTTAGTGCCAATTGGGCATCGTTTAAATGCCTCGGCCTACCTGAGCATTGTTTCTGACCATCCCTTCATGACCACCATGTACCCATCCTCTGATGGCTACTTCCAGCAGGATAATGCACCATGTCACAAAGCTCGAATCATTTCAAATTGGTTTCTTGAACATGACAATGAGTTCACTGTACAAAAATGGCCCCCACAGTCACCAGATCTCATCCCAATAGAGCATCTTTGGGATGTGGTGGAACGGGAGCTTCATGCCCTGGATGTGCATCCCACAAATCTCCATCAACTGCAAGATGCTATCCTATCAATATGGGCCAACATTTCTAAAGAATGCTTTCAGCATCTTGTTGAATCAATGCCACGTAGAATTAATGCAGTTCTGAAGGCGAAAGGGGGTCAAACACAGTATTAGTATGGTGTTCCTAATAATCCTTTAGGTGAGTGTATATATATATATATATATATATATATATATATATATATATATATCCTGGCCTTACCAGACTCTCAAACATTTCATTTGTACAGAGTCTGGCCACTCTCCATTGACAAGCGTTTACTTCCTTGAAGGCGGGTACTCTGTTGAAGTTTAAAACTATTGGATCTGCCAAGAGCCACTCAGGATCTGCCATAACCAATCGCTAACATTTGGTCGTGATGTATGTCATGCGCCGTTCGCCTCCGTTTCTCACATGGAAATCGGTATAAATAACTGTGCAGATTGTGCACGCCACCTCAGTGAAAAAACCTAAACCTTGTGCATTCGGATTGTGATTTATTCACAGTGGAGGGGAGAGTTTTGTGATCAGGAACGCGCTGCTCACGTGGTCCGTAACATGAATATATACTGTAAATAAAAAATCATATGCTTGGTATGATAAGAATAAATGCTGCCGTAAATAACGGCCCAATGCAAATGTTTACGTGCTTTTCTTCTTTTTATTTTTTGAGCAGTGATGAAATATATTGCTCTTGTAATTACTTGCCAGCATTTAAAGAAAAACAAGTCTAGAAATGCATCCAAATTACAGCGAAGCGCAACCGCACGGTGCTCTGCAGTGGTCAAAAAGGATATAAACAGTGAATTTTTAAGTGATATATTCTTGAAAACTCAGAGATGTGGATTCGAACAGACATTTAAATTACTACACGACCTTTGTGTTTGTCTAAAACAGCAGGTAATTCGGCCAGGGATTTTTACGCGGGTGGTGAGAGACGGACGGCAATAAAATCACTGACTAGCCCCTGTAAATGATGACAATACCTTCCAACCCCACGAGAAACAATTACCGTCCAAATAGGGCTTTAGCCAACTCCTTCACCACTAACGGAGCGAGCTGGAAAATCAAACTTTTCCCGAACCCTGTAGGGAGGAGGGCCACAACATTATGGCCACCAACAAAACTCAGCAAAGATTGTTCTTGCTTCGGCTTTAACATCTGGATATTCGGCAGCGGTGCCACAACAGAATGAAAGGCTTCGCTCGCATCTTTCTCCGCGATCAACGTCATCGTTCTCAGCCACTCTCTCTGTTTGCTGATTGGACCGGTAAATATTTGTTCGGAGAAAACCTAAGAATATACCGCTGACCCAAACGGAGTACTGAAGGAAAATGAAAATTGAGCGGAAGTACGTAGGAGGGTGGAACCAGGCTAGGATATATATACTATCCTATTGAATATTTAAAAGAAATTTTTTTTTTTTTTTTTACTTTTCACTTATAATGCTAAAGTATGCTGCAATGCTTTGGTAATACAAATAATTTTTTTTATATTATATTTTTTTAATTTTTATATTTTTTGCCATCACAGGAATAAATTACATTTTAAATTCTGAACTGTGTGGATGAATATGACCCTTCACAATAGATAATGCTTTAGTTTGAACTTACAGTGAACTTGTGGCAATTAACCTGTTCAATAAAAACCTTACTCACCTGTTGAGTAATAAAAATGCCATCTCCGTGTAACCTTCAGTTCTCACCAAGTCAAGTAAGTGTTGATTTTAGTATTATTACGAGCTCTGCAGCATTCTATTTTTGCTAGCAGACTCTCCTCTGTTCAAGGTTCTTTTTTTTTCTTCTTTTTTTTACGAGTGATTCCGCTGAGGTTGGAGATTTAGTGGCTCCATGTCAACCTTTTTCCCTCGTTGTGACAACTAACCGATGACACTCCCTTACCTTATACGCGTCAAAGTAGTCAGAGCAACTTTTCTCTATTTAAGGGTATGATGAGACAATTTTCAGGTGAGTGATGGGTATGTACGCATCCCATGAAAACCATCCCGACAGGTCTAACATATATACACAGCTGAAAGGTTTGTTTGAGTTGCGCCCTCTACTGTTAATGTGTGAATTTACATTTTTACCTCAGCCTGAGGCTTATTATTTCAATTTTGTTATGAAGAGGTCTTTACATTTGCACAAAAATAGAACTAAAAAGAAAACAAGCCCAAACCAGGTGAGAAAAAGTAAAGCAAAAGTAACGTTACCCATTACTTTTCTTAAAACGTAACTAAGTAACTGAATTAGTTACTTTTTAAAGGAGTAACGCAATATTGTAATGCATTACTTTTCAAAGTAACTTTCCCCAATGCTGCTGGTAGGTCACATGATAATGACAATATGGTGAATGTAGTACGTCCAGATTATATTCTGTCACATGCCTGTCCTGTCTTTTGATGCACATGGGTGTTTTGTTATTTTGGGCCATGTGCTCGTGTCATTGTCTGATCTCTCCCCCTTGTTATCTGAATAGTTTTTTATTTCTCCCACCTGTTCCCTCCTGATTTATTTCCCTTTATAAGTTCCCTTGTGTTTTCCGTCTTTGTCGGTACGTTGTCTGATGTCTCCCGTTTTTCCTGTGATCCCGTTTTGGTATGTTTTCTGTTGATGTATTTCTAGTTTTATGTTTCACCCCCTCGAGGGTTTTTTTTCGTTATTATGTTTAATTTGTTAATACATATTCAGTTCTCCTGCAATTGAGTCCTCACTCCTGTTTTACTTGATTTACACGTGACAATATTCATACTACACACATTCATCATACTATCATACTATAGAACATACTTTTTTTTTTAGTGTTCATGAAGTAATTACTCATTCAAAATAAGTACCTACTCAACTCTGCATAGCCGTACGGAACGTGCTGATGATGTGTGATGTCTGTGCGAACAGGGTGCGCAGAGGTATGGAAATACATATGTTTACAGGCACGTAGGACATTGTATCTTTTGGTCCTGAGACTTCCACAGAAGATATATGTACATTTTTAATATTTAGACCACTTCTATTATTGAAGTGAAAAGAGTTTCAACCAGTATAACAAAAAAGTGTTTTAGGGTTTAAGTTAAGGGTCCAATACTCACTACATTCACATTTACATTTAGTCATTTAGCAGATGCTTTTATCCAAAGCGACTTACAAATGAGTGCAATAGAATCAACTTGAACAGTCCGGGGCAACAATATGAAAGTGCTGTAACAAGTCTCAGTTAATCTAGCACAGAACACATAGGACATAATTTATTTCTTAAATAGACAAACAGAAAAAGAATAGAGAGATAAGTGCTATTCTTGATTAGTCAGGTGCTGCTGGAAAAGATGTCTCTTTAGATGTTTTTTGAAAATGGCTACAGACTCGGCTGCTCGAATTGAGATAGGCAGGTCATTCCACCAGGTGGGAACGGTCCAGGAAAAGGTCTGTGAGAGTGATTTCATGCCTCTTTGGGATGGCACCACAAGGCGTCGTTCACTTGAACGCAAGTTTCTGGAGGGTGTGTAAGTCTGAACAAGAGAGTTTAGGTATATTGGTGCAGAGCCTGTGGTTGCTTTTAAGGCGAGCATCAGTGCCTTGAATTT
Source organism: Gobio gobio (assembly GCF_949357685.1). NCBI lineage: Eukaryota > Metazoa > Chordata > Actinopteri > Cypriniformes > Gobionidae > Gobio > Gobio gobio. The sequence goes on from NC_137109.1 coordinate 41,959,198, forward strand.
GATTCGAGTGGCTATATTTGATGTGTGCTCTCTTCGGCTCATTGAAGACCATCCTTGCCGCTGCATTCTGGATCAGTTGCAAGGGTTTGATAGTGCATGCCGGAAGGCCCGCTAGAAGAGCATTACAGTAGTCCAGTCTGGAGAGAACAAGAGCTTGGACCAGGAGTTGTGTGGCCTGCTCTGATAGGAAGGGTCTAATCTTCCTAATGTTGTATAACACAAATCTGCAGGACCGGGTTGTTGTGATGTGGTGAGTTTTAGCTGATCATCAATCACAACTCCAAGGTTCATGGCTGTCCTAGACGAATTCATGGTTGATGAACCTAGCTGAATGGAGAGATTGTGGTGAAGTGCTGGGTTGGCTGAGACCACAAGCAGTTCTGTCTTTGCAAGGTTCAGTTGCAGGTGATGTTCCTTCATCCAGGCATAAATGTCTGTCAGGCAGGCAACAATACGAACACCAATTGTAGGATCATCTTGTTGAAATGAGAAGTAGAGTTGAGTGTTGTCGGCATAGCAGTGATAGGAAAAGCCATGTTTCTGAATAACAGATCCTATTGATGACATGAATGTAGAGAAGAGAAGTGGTCCAAGCACTGAGCGCTGGGGAACTCCAGTAGCTAGATTGTATGACTTGGACACTTCACCTCTCCATGACACCCTGAAGGACCTACCTGAGAGATAAGACTTGAACCACTGGAGTGCAGTTCCTGAGATGCCCATCTTCATGAGAGTTGATAGAAGGATCTGGTGGTTAACTGTGTCAAAAGCAGCAGACAAATCCAGTAAGATAAGTACTGTGGATTTGGAAGCTGCTCTTGCCTGTCTCAGTGCTTCCGTAACCGAGAGCAGGGCAGTTTCAGTTGAGTGGCCGCACTCAACTAGTTGCTTATTAGTATTATCTCACTATTAACTAGTTGCTTATTAGTATGCATATTACTCGGATATTGGCTGTTTATTAGGACTTATAAAGCATGTATTATTATGCCTTATTCTGCATGGCCACATTCTACATCTCTTAATCCAACCCAATACCTAAACTTAACAACTACCTTACTAATAATTAAGAAGCAGTAGTTTATTGTCGTAGTTAATAGTGAGAATTGGACCCTAATCTAAAGTGTGACCATACATATATACCGTATCAGTGTGCACTGATTGTTTATATGTGTGCACAATCAGTGCTACCAGAAATGATTGTAAATTTGTTTGACATGTTGTTCACTGACCGCATGGCCAACTTTAATGCCCCAATGGTCACATTTCCCATTCTTCATTTATGTCATTCTTATGCGTGGTGGTGCAGAACTAGTTTTAGCTGATGCAACCCTCAGTTTGTCTCTGCATAGTGAAAGATAAAGAAAAGTGATGTGAAATGTGAAAAAATGCACTAGACCATACAGATTCTTTTATTTATTTCCGTTTCTGCCACAAACACACTGAGCCTTGAGACCATTTTCTGACCCATTTCAGTGAATGAGTATACAGACCACTATTAAATGTGATAAAAACACAATAACCTTGGAATATGTGACCCATTTTTCTGCTGTCAGCCAATCAAATGCAGAGCTGCAGCATAGCAACATAGAAGCAAAGGAGAAACTGACAGTCGGCCCCTTTATGCTGTGTCACTGTGCATGTTACACTGAGTTTGAGTGGCATATAGATCTGGATTGCTGATGTGCTCTACTCTCGGGTTGTTTTATTCCCGGAGACATTTAGGGCCCTGATATCTCTGGCTGGAGGATGACTGGCTAAATGCTTGCCAGTCCGTTGTGCTTTATGATGTGACTCGTGCAAGACAGTTACCCATATTTCTTTGTAGAGCTGCAACCAATTACAAAGCCCAGACACAGTAGACAGTAGGACAAATGCCAAGAGTGCAGAAGCTGTATAACTGGCTTCCATGTGGCCTTTTACACAATCAGAGCATGACCCTCTTTCGAATAGAGACATTTCTGGAGTCTGTGTCATATGCAATGAAAACACTTTTCAGATTGCCATACTACATTAGCGTTAAAGATGACTAACCAGAGACGTTCAAAATGTTGAGTACATTTGCTCTACGTGTCACATGTTCAACAGCCTCACAGAAGGCCTTCAAATCGATTTATTCCACGTTGTTCAGTTTGAATGCCTGTTGAAGGATGCAAACCTAAACATCTGCTTGCATCAATGTTTTATAGCAGTGCTTCCCTCATGTGCATGTTACCTCGAACAGTATATAAAATATTTACACAGGGAAAAAAGGCCAAAGCAATCACAGTGAGGAATGGGCCATGGGAAAGGACCTGGCGTTCATACTATAGCAGGCTGGCTCGCTTAAATTCATAAGTTAAAGGCTCTCAGCAGCTATTATCATATGCCCTTACTTCTCACTGCCCTGTGTCTCTTTTTTCTTCACTCGGTAGAGGGAACATTAAATAAAAATGGATGTTGTAATAAACATTACATCAATAATGAACACTGTTTTATCTGGATCCACATTTCTGTTTTCTACAATATGGGAAAAGCATTTCTTGAAGAGAAAAAAAAAAACGAGAAGAAAATGAAATGTGACAGGAAAAAATATATTTTTGATTTGTACCAGAACAAGAGAGTTGCATGGAGCTCAGATGGTGTACCTACATGCCCTAATAGCCACTGAAAAGCCCCCGGCTGTGTTTCTTGATGTTTCAGCCTGCTAAACCAGAGAAGACGGTTGAATCAACAATCCATAATCATTTCCCATAATTGCATATATGCAAATAAGAATAAATGTCCTTGTGATCATGTAGAATTTAATGAAAGCTTGCCATCTGAGTTGCGCTCCATAATTGCACAAAATTGATCCCTGTATCAAAACGGGAAGAGCCGGGTGAATCAGACAGTTCAGAGCAAATGTGTTTTCAAATATTTCAATATCTGAGAGAGCAGCAGGGAAGAATGAAATGGCAATGTGTTCTGTGAGAAGGTTAAAATGTTTTTTTTTTTACCCATTAGAATTGTATTTAATAACCACTGTGGTGTCTGAACTACAGCGCATGCCATCGTTTCTTGGAAAAGGGTTTTTCTGTCAATTAGGGAACGCACTGTGAAAATGCAACATTGTGCAATTTAGATTTTGGCCTTCTTAAAATGCCACACAATCAGCAGTATTTCTACAGACATTCAGTTACATGTGTGTGATAATTATAGAAAACTAATGAACAATGGGGTCCATGATCAGTGCTGTTGACACTGGCACAGTGTGGCAGAGCTGTCTCTTTTTTCTCTATGAAAGTCTTAGCAGTTTATTAGGCTGTCAAAAGTGGAGTTTCTCCCATCTTGTGACATGTCTGAAAATGGAAGCACAACTTTTTGCCACCACAGGATCCATTATTATATCATTATATTTAGTCAGTTTGCATTGTTGCTCGCAATTAAGGGAAGTTACAATATTAACCATCTGTTTCCTCTGATTTGGGTGCATTGACAGGCTAAAATAAAACAGGATAAACCGCACTTGACAGTGCATTAAGGTAGTCATTTTGCCACGATTGAAGATATATCCGACTGTCAAAGAGTCACGGATTGTTTACAGTGCAGTGCAGGGGCAATGACTGGACGTTTATTGCCATCCAGTCGGGTTGTATTTCACCATTGTACCTCAATCCACTGAGCTGTCATTGCATGCATGAGACGACTGCAGACAGATATTTCCCAGAAGCCCATGTCTCACTGCAGACTGTTATTGTGTGTAGGAATATAAAGTTGCCTTAACAACTCAACTTTGCATCATAAAACTCATTTACTGTTTCTTTGAACTGCTGAATCAGTAAGTTTCAGTGAGTGTCTGGATTTTCTCTTTATGTTTGTATTGTACAGTATAAAGCAGCATCCGTGGGCCTAACCATTGTGAAAACAAAAACAAATTTGATGTGCATATACAGTACATATATGTATGCAGAGGACAATAGACATTGTGACTACTGAACAACCACAGAAAATATCTTACCTCCACCCCAGTGACAGCTTTTGACCTTTTTTCTGAGAGTGTATCATACTGATGTTTGAATTGGCAAACACCCCTTACATTTCCTTCAGAAAATAAAACAATTGGTGGATTTGGGCATAATGCTATCAACAAATGTACAATTTTAAAGGACAAAGGGCCATTAAAATGAGACAGAATCTGCTTATTACCTGTGAATGATGCTTTGCTTTTGACTGCCGCTGTTCTGCACTGAGATTCTTAGCCACCAAAGTCTGTTTTTAAAAATCACCTTTTCTCATAGTGTGAAAATCTACCTGTTAGTATCTGACATTTGTCTATGCTCTGCTACACATTTTTATATCTTGTGACTCACTGAACTTCACACTGCTCTGCACCGGTGTGATATATTGACATATAGACAGTTACAACAACTCTTGATATTTACAGAAGCCATAAACAACCCTCTGGCAAGTAGAGTCGAGGTGTACTTCTCCATTATATGAAGTTTCCTCATCAGAAAGCATGTATCAAAGTAATGAGGCAGAAATTCAACACGCCATCTCGTCACTGTGGTCTGGGAGAGGTGTGACATTGTGCTGTTCCTACTGACCTATGATTCACACCACATCTGTGCAATGAACGTGGATGACTGAACCGTGGAAACACTGTTGGTTCTTGTTTCACGTTCTATAAGAGAACAAGTTCTGGAAAGTTCTGAGGCTTTCTGACTGTGAGATAGCAACTCATAATGTATGAATATTGATTTTGTATAAATGTATACGTTAATATTGATTTATTGTATTTCAGTGTACTGGAATCACTCAAAAGAAATACATGAAACTTTCCATATGGGACCCAGAAAAAAAAGTGTTTTGAATTTAGTATTTTCTCATGTCATTACATTGTTTAGAGCATAAGAAAGAAATGGGGGGAGGGGGGTCATTTTTGAAAAAATATATTTTATTCATATGTTATGATATGTCCTCTATAGTTGACTCCAGGACTCAGTTGTTTAAAAAATAAAATGACATGAAATTGCATGTGTAGGCAAAAACAATGTAATTTATTTTTCATTCACCAATCAATTTTTAGGTTTCAGGATTTTTTTTAAACAAACTTTGTTTGAAGATGATTCTGAACTATGTTATGAAAGATAATGGAATGCATTGATATACCATTTTACTTCATTCAATATGTATCCATACTTGGATTTTCCCATTCAATACAATGTATCTATACACTGCATCTAATTTGCATATTGATGTGTTCTTGGTGCAACAAGGAAAATAGTGTAATAATGGGAGGAATAATTGGCAACATTTTCATGATAATATCTAATATTTCATAGGAATATTGATATATAATTTCTTTCCCTGTTCACTTGTTATGTCTACAAAATGCCTGATAAACATGATTTAAGTCCTGGTGTCCTCTACAGTGGACATGTATGAAATCAATGCCCTGTTTTGTAACCGAAAGTCATATTTTGATTAGAAACCCCATAACATTTTCCTGAGATGTTGATTTATAAAAAACTATTTGAAAATTAATCAGATTTAAATTATAATTACAAAATATTATCATATTTCCATAAGAGTGCTAAACATTAATGTCAGCTATTTTTAAAGACCAATAAGAAGTTGTTGTCCTGGTTAAACCTCCAAACATTTGGTATCTCTGCAAAGCCCCATACAGTGACATGCGACATGTATGATGTCAGAGAAATTCACTAAAATATAATGTCCACTACAGTGAACAAAAGTCTATTCCTGGGTCCCAGGAGGACATCAAATCTTCCCATGTATATATATTCTATCAAAGAATCCTGAATAAAATGAATCAGGTTTTATATTAGGCAGCTCAACTGTTTTCAACACTGAAGACTGGAGTAATGGCTGCTAAAACATTTTTGATTTGCCATCACAGGAATAAATGACAGAAAACATTTATATTAAATCATATTTTTACATTTCACAATACTGTTTTTACTGTATTTTTGATCACATAAATGCAGCCTTGGTGTTCATAAGAGACTTCTTTCTAAGCCATTTAAAAAAATGTTATGACCCCACACACTTTTGAACATTAATGTATATTAAAATGTGGCAGAAATAACCAATTTGTATGGCTAACTTTGGTCAGTTCAAATGAGTTGCAAATTCCACAGATGCTTTGGTTTAAAAAATTTTTTGTAAATGTTTAATTAATAATATAATTTACCCACTTCGTGTTGCATAATTTTGGTTGGTTTGTAATTAATAAAAAATAATATTAGTTCAGGATTTGAACCCAGGACACCCTTGCATGCTAAACAGCACCTCCTGCTGGTATTTAAATATATACAGGACCTAAAACCCAATATTTTGCCACACCTGCCAATGGCCGGCCATAAATATTTTTTTACGGCCTTGAAACGGCTTTTGCAAAAACAGGCAGTAATGATAGTAAAATTTTAGATACCAGTGGAAATTCATAATTCTCAATTCAAATTTTGATATGACAGCTAATATAACTAACCCGAGTAATATAAATTTTAAAAAGTAAACAGTCAGTAATAAAATAAAAGCAAATAATCAAATCACAAGCAACTAAATAAATAGGCCTACAATATGATGATACAAATGAAATAAACAAAGCTTTTCAGGTTTTCCCAGTAGGTCTAACAGTAGTTTTCAGGTACAGAAATGGAATAAAGTAAGTAAATGTAAAATAACACTAATCTTTACTGTATAAATGAAATATCCTTATTAATTAATCCTTAATAAAGTTACTACTGTTATTCAGTCGAGAGCAGTGAGTAATTTTTTTCTTTCTCCAAGTACTCCCTTTCACGTCTTCTTGTAAAGGCAAACTTTCATGATCATCCCGTCAACTGTCTCGAGTGTCGTTCATGTTTGTTTACGTTCACGCATTACAGTCCTTCCAGAAAAATGCGCCTTTTTTTGTGATTGTTGCGGGCAAAAATCCTTGATTATGTGGCACGTTTTCTTAAAAAATGCGATGGAAAATGCGGGATATTTATGCAATTTTATGCGATAAAATTGCGGGAACTTGCAAAAACTGCGGCTTGATGAAAAAGATAAAAAAAGCACTACATCACAGAAAGTGCAGGGAATATTTAAGTTCTCATCTTGTTTTATTGAAGACCTTTATAAACACATGGCTCAAATTTACAAAACATTGAGTCAAACAAGTTCTGTAGCTTTACAAAAGGAAAATGCTACAACTTCTGAAAAAATGAATAAATAACTTCCTTTTTTTCAGAGGTAGCTATACAAAACAGACATTTGAGTGCTTCCAATGCACAAAGTGCAATCTCTCAAAGGGTTAGTTCACCCAAAAATGAAAAATCTGTCATTAATGACTTCCCCTCATGTCGTTTGACACTCGTAAGACTCGTAAGACTGCTCAGAAAGGCCCTGTGCACTGCACTGTGCACTCTCAAGACCCATAAAAGCCACTAAAGACGTTGTTACAAAGTCCATCTCACTACAGTGCAGGTTCTACAATAACTTTATGAAGCGACGAGAATAGTTTTTGTGCTAAAGCCTAAATAACGACTTGTATAGTGATGATGACCGATTTCAAAAAACAGCATGATTAGAGATTAAACACGATTCATGATTCGGATCGCGTGTCAAACTGCTAAAATACGTGACTTTGGCGATCCAAACCGCTGAATTGACTCACTGATTCATAACGCTTCGAAGGGTTTGCAGCTTTTCGATGACGTTCGCGTCGGGTAATTACGTCACTTCAAAACATTCCCATGGCAATAGGGGGAAATGGCAGCTCTTGTGTGAAGTAAACGAACATTTTTCAACTTTCTGCTAATATATTTGACTTTTTTGCAACGAAAATGCGGGGATTATGAAATCATGCTAGCCCCGCATATTTTGCACGCGGAAATAGGCAATTTACACGGCGAAAGTGCGGCGTATTTGAAAAAATGCGGCCCCCGCATAAATAAGCGGACTTTGGCTGATTATGCATTAAATCATGCGATCGCATAATCCCGTTTTTCTGGAGGGACTTGTTAGAATTCATACAAATGTTACCGGCCACCTGGCGAGTGACACCGTTTCATATACTCTCCAACGGCAATTTTTACTAACATTTGGTATTTGGCAAGCAAGCCTGCAGCACTCCTGTCAGAAACTAAAGCTTCCGTGCCTCTATCGCCCCCCGGTGGTTGGTCCCAGTATAGCTCCTAAACCCCACCCCTCCATGTATTCGAATGGACGTGAGACACACTAAACAATTCAATTACACTTCAAATAATTGTTTCCTAAAGATGTATTACGATGATTTGATTTCAAGTGTTCGTTTTTTAAATAAGTTTAGTTTTAGTTAGTTATTTGATGCTGTAAAAACGGGGGGTGTGACGTCATGATTGACAGCTGAGATTGACGGCACTAACAGACTTTTTTCGGGATTTTGGGGAGGAGATTGGAGCTTTAGCTTTAATTTCTACGTTTCTATAACTATTTATTTCACACCAACATAATGAATTGTTCTGCATCTGTGCGAGTGTGGGCGGGCTTTTGATAATCGCGCCTCTACTTTCTGCTCTCCACTGCGCAACTCCGGTCCCGAGATCGCTACTGCGCAGACTCTGTCCCAAGATGTCAGCTCTGTGTGCGGGCCTACGAAAGCTTCAACTCTGGTCAGCGGAAGTCAATGAAGTCGCGTCGTCCATATTTTTTTACGGCCTATGTTGGCAAGTGTTAATTTTAGGCCCTGAGTAGCCTATATCATGTCATCGTTTGTCATGTCTTATCTCATCTAGGACACCAAAAGTGAGCTAAACCATTTAACCCAGCAAGCTATATTTCAACCTAATATAGCTTGCACAGTCACAGCATGTCCGGCCCATAGATTTGTGAAACCATTTTTAATCCTATATTTTACAGTGAAAGGGTGTCTTTTGTCTTGAGGTGACTTACAGGCTCATAATGGCCCTATTATTCAAATAATGAACCCAAGAAGTCATCATCATCATCATCAGCAGGCTTCTAACTAGCCGGCTTTTGTATTGATACTCATTGTCATGAAAAATACGCATGACATCATGCTATCGTAATTACAGTGTTCTCTGATCCTGTTCAATAACTCTCTGCAGTTCATGTCAATAAAAGGTTGAAAGAAGCAGAAGCCCTGTGGAGTAGGTTTGATAGATCTTGATCACACTGGGCTAGTGAGATCCTAAATGAACTCAGACTTCAATATATTCACAGCCGCTGTATTAATCCACAGTGACTCACCAGGAGCCCATCAGAAAACCTCGCATTGACCCAGCTCAACAGGAAATGAGTGTGTGTGTCTCTCTCTCTCTCTCTCTCTCTCTCTCTCAAACTCCAACAATCTCTTTTTTTCTCTGAGCCACTTGACTTCTAAATAGCAAAATACTTTGAATGACAGTTTCTGTGGCAGCCTAGCATGAAATGCGGAAATGTGCAGAAATTTATGACAGTCAGAGACAAGCTGGCATTAAAATCAGTTGATGAGAGATTCTAGTTCCTATTATCGGAAAATCAGTGACGACAAGTTCTGGTATTAATTGCTCCATGCTCTATTTGCCTCATCCCCTTATTTCTACATATGCCTGTGACAGAGAAAATGCTGTCTGTAACCAATCAAAGACACTTTCTTATCAGGAACGCTGACAATTTACCAACCAGACCTTCACAAGGCAACATGGAAAATATGAAACACATTCAATGCATTTGACCCCCTCCATAAATAGCTCATTAACTCCTTCCCTCTAAGTCAGCAGGGACGTTAAACAACCTGTAAGATCATTATCTAGCGTACAGTCTGTCACTGCACACCAGTCAATGCAAAATACAATTAAATATCTGCGGCACTGAGTAGGAGTCAACTCGAAATCCTATAATAAGCCAAGCAGGGAAAAATGCTATTACCCCCTAGGGACCTGTAGGAGGCGCCGCAAAAAAAATATGCAATGATGGTTTATTTCAAGTTTCATCACAGTGTTTTAAACTCTCCCGCTCACCTACTTCTCAATCTAGCTCCCATGTGGATCTTATAGTAAAATGGAACAGCTCCCAAGTGACGGGCTTTACAAAATAGGGCTGTGCGACAGATGAACCTAATAGCGGAGAGAGCCGGAGGCACGTTAGTGAAGAACAGGCCTCGGTTGATAAGTCATTGAGTGAGAGAATCTTATCCATGCATGAGAAATGATGTCAAATATTACATTTATCTCACGGACCCTAGAACAGACCGGCCAGCTTCTATTAAATGTCACAGCGTAAATTGCTCATCACAACACGGTACATCGGTATTTAAAGAGCCTTTAGTTCTCTTCTCGCGAGTGGATGAATTAAGATACTCGGAAAAGAGCTGAAAAGTTGACATTTCCACGCTAAACATTTCTCGCTCCAGGTTTAAGTGCACATAATTTCTCGTTTTGCCTTTGCTTATGAATGACATTTATTTTTGCTGATAAATCTGCCCACTATATGTAGGCAAGAGCCACAAGGTGGCGCTCACCGGACCCCTATCAAAGACTTCCGACATCAGAGCTTGATTCAGAAATGTCAGTTAGTTGTTAAATAATGCAAAAGCATGTCAACATCATTCCCAAAGGTTTGATTGAACCCCCGAAAAAACACCCGAGCATTGCGTTAGCAGAATATAGACTCTCTCCAGGGCCGTGTTTATCAGTCCACAATTGGCCTCATTATGTGAAACATCCAATCTCAGTGCGGACAGGATCTCTTTATTATAATCATTAATTCCATAGTACTCTGTGCGCTAGTACTCCCAAGTTTCATTTGTATTTGTGTGTATGTTTGGGATGAAGCCCAGATTTTCTAAGGCTCTTGTTAGTGTGAAAGGCAGTACTGATCCATGGCTTCAGGACTGGCTGTGAGTGATGTACTCCCGAACATTACTAATCACATAGCAGAGGAATGCTGTGACCATGGAAATGACTGTGCCATGCTGATAACGGCTCTCACTGATGACATCATAGTGGTCTATGTGAGACTGCAGGGATGACTCAGTAGGGTGTGGTGAAGTCGTCATTACAGGCATTCTCACACAAACCCCTTCCAGGGAAAAATTCCACTGAGCCCCCATAAGTAACATGGCATCTTTAAACAGTTGATTGCAATAGAGATAATTAATTATTCATTCAGAGGGACACACATGTACAATTCTTCAAAATAACAAGGAATAATTTATCACAAGCTTTGCCTGTGGATACCTAACACATATTGCGCAGCCTCTTTGCACATATGATTACTTATCATTTTGCGTAATAATATTTATTATTTAACTCATGCAATAATTATCACTTCATCTGCAGTTTGGATGGGTTCATATTATTGGTCGATTTTTTTAAAATGATTTATTATCTTAGATTGTATCGGGTCGAAAGTGTTTATATATTGTGTATCTGCCTATTGTGTATCTGCCTTGTTTCTTTTGATGCTTTCTTTTATATGCACTTTGTCAGAGGTGTCAAAAGTATTCGCATTCATTACTCAGGTAGAAGTATAGATACTGGGGTTTAAAAAGACTTCTGTAGAAGTTGAAGTATCAATTCAAGCTTTTTACTCAAGTAAAAGTGTAAAAGTAACTGGTTTCAAAACTACTTAAAGTATAAAAGTAAAAGTAATGTAAGGGGAAAAAATGCCATTAAAGGGGTAGTTCACCCAAAAATGAAAATTCTGTCATAATTTACTCAAATTGTTCCAAACCTGTATGAGTTTCTTTGTTCTGAAGATTGAAGAATTTTTGTAACAAGCAGATTATATGCAACCATTGACTGCCATAGCATTTTCCCCCTACTATGGCAGTCAATGGTTGCTCTATCTGCTTGGTTACAAACATTCTTCAAAATATCTTCAGAACAAAAACTCATACAGGTTTGGAACAACTTGAGGGTGAGTAAATGATGACAGAATTTTCATTTTTGGGTGAAGTATCCCTTTAAGGACAAAAGATTAGGCCGCGCCACAGTGCATACCCCACCTCCTCAAAAAAACATTTTTCTGAAGGCCATAATGACTATAATGTTATATTAATGTTAATGTTGAACATTTTTAGATGCACTTGGCTACGCGTTTCAGCCGCATATATTCCCATTGAAAATGAACGCATTTTAGGACAATGCAAATACATTAAAGAACCATATTGTGTACTACTGAGCATTAACGTGTTTCATGGAGTGGAAGATTTGATGACTAGTTGCCTATAAATATTGTAAAGGTGCAAAAAGTCAAAATTCAGAGGCATGTTATCAATAACCATTTTTTGAATGTGTGATCAGTGTGGCCAGATTGGGTCAACAATTTCCAGCCCAAAAACCTCACCAAATGTACATTTATATATATTTTTTAAAAATGGTTATTGATAACATGCCTGGTTATTGATAACAAGTTTGCACCTCTTACAATACTTATAGGCAACTAGTCACTCCAAGAAAAAACCCCAAAACTTTAACTGCCAAAATAATGTGATATTATTTTATTGCCATACCAATCAATGCTTATAAGTAAGTTACCATTTTATCTCCTTAAAGCATAACATTGATGATTAAAGAAAAAAAAAATCCCAGTAAAACGGTTCAAATATGACTATATGTCCAGGTAGAAACTGTCAAAACCGCAATCCCTTAGAAAAACACAAGATTTTCAATGTCAACAGTAAGAAGCCAATTTACGTGCAAAAAGTGCCCAATATAGAGATTGGAAAAAGCTATGTAATTAACAGGCATTTCACACGTTAATGCACACACCACTGCCAAAATGCGTAATTCATTTATACTGTACAATAATCCGTCAACAAATACATAACAACAATGCGCTTACCCTTGTGTTGCACTTTGCTTTGACAAAACTACAGTATGTCTTTCGTGAAGTACATTGCACATGCACATTTAGCACAGTCAAAACGGATTAGTCGTTGATTTTAACATCTTTCAGCAGCTGTCGGGGTTGCTAGTTGCAGATGTCCTAAGTGTGTGTATGATGATGGACAGGAGTCACGGTTATATTTATAAAGAGTCTTCGAGTCACAGGTGTAATTCACGTTTGAGAGTTGAGTCACTCTCCCACTCTTTACTGTAGATACAACTTACTGTGTATTTATGCCACTGGCATAGCGATCACTGATTCACTGGAATATACAGCTACGAGTCATCGCGCTAAAAACCCGGCTAAAGTCATGAATGAGGCTGAGCACGTCTGCCTGCTGATCGCTGATTGGCTGAAAGTACGTGCTCGTCGGCGAGAACCCGCCCTATCTGGCAACATGGTGTGTGATTTGTGCAGGTGCAGGCGTGATTGATCGCCTACAACCCAATAGGGTGTCGGAATGGTTTGTGTTTATCCTTCTCATCCAACCACAATCAAATTCACTCTGTCCGGATGGCGCGATTTATCTGGATAGTTTATTTTATTTTATGACAAGCCGGAATGAAAACATGCCGAAATGGAATAGGAGTAACGAGGCTATTTTTAAAATGTAAGGAGTAGAAAGTACAGATAATTGCGTGAAAATGTAAGGAGTAGAAGTAAAAAGTAGGCTGAAAAATAATTACTCCAGTAAAGTATAGATACTCAAAATTTCTACTTAAGTAAGGTAACGAAGTATTTGTACTTCGTTACTTGACACCTCTGCACTTTGTCTTATTGTACAGCACTTTGGCGTAACTCTGTTGCTTTTAAATGTGCTTTATAAATAAAATTTGACTTGACTTGACTTGACATAAAGGTATTGACAGTGGTTCTCAGATGGTTTTGTTTCAGAATTTTTAGTAAGAAAATGTCCATGTATTAATATCATTATGAACTCCATAAGCCCAGAAATATGCAAAATGATTAACATGACATGCTGAAAAGGAAGCAGATAATTTTGGTTTCTAAAGGTCTCATGAATTTTGATGGTTTCATGCTCTCGGCAGCCAATAATTCATTGCACAAAACACATTGTTGTTGGCACAAACCATGTTTATCCTAGCTGCAGGTGAACCCATATTTAATGTAATCTATTTTTTTTTTTAGCTTATGTAGTTTTGTGCATGTTTTTTGAGGATGAGGGGATCTAAAGCAACCTGTCTATTTGGCATCTGTCTAATTTGGCTAGATTTAACCAAGTGACAGATGATTTTGTGCCAAAATACTGTTTGAATGGAAGCACAGACTGTTATATCAACAACAACAAAAATACAGGAAGCACTATTTCCTATATATGAGCCTATAAGCTGTTAAACATTTGCATCATTAGCAATTAGCATCACTTTTCCCCTGCTGCACTGTAACCTTGAATAAGTTGAATAAATTTAAGGTAATCAGTTCAGGTTTAAGTTAACAGAACTTGCAGCTTTTTTTTGTTTATTTTGTAGGCCTATATACATTCGAATTGCTCTTAACTTCAAATATTTGAGTTAGCTAATTCATACATTTAACTTAAAGTGATCAACTTATATATTTTAGTAGTGGAAACTTGGCTAGCTTTAACTTAAATCAATAAATGCTACCTTGCTTTGATAGCATTAGCACACATTTAACATGTCTCAAACTAAGCTCACGGTCCACTCATCACCATGATGGTAACCCCACCAAAAAACCCAACATAACAGAAACTCTTCTAAATTATCAGAGCAAAACATTACACACTACTAAATCTGCCACTTAACATTAATCTTGCACAAAAACATTATATAGCACTTCATTTTAGCATTTACTCTCCCTTAAGTGTCATGGCAAAGCATGCTGGGAAATAGTTTCAGTTCAATTTAAGTTTGTCTAAATGAAAAGAAAAATAATACTCAAAACTATGAAACAATTCAGATTACTTAAAATGTGTCAGGTTTGTGAACTCAAAAGAAAAAGAAAGTTCTAAATACTCATAAAAGTGAATCATATAAGAACAGACCTGCATGCAATTCACCACCTGAGAACCACTAGCGTAAACCCAAAAATCAAAATTCTGTCACATTTATAATGAACAAAAACTGTTAAAAATGTCTTCTTTCATGTTCCACAGAAGAAAGAAAGTCATACAGGTTTCAAACAACACGAGGGTGAGCAAATTACAGAATTTTCGTTTTAGAGTGAACTATGCCTTTTAGACACAACCTTTTAAAACCTTTGAAACTGGAGCTTTATGCTGCATTATACAGACAAAGAAAAATAATAAATTATGCAATGGAAGAAGTGGAGCTCGTGGCTAAAAATGGCCACTTTTGTTAACTTCAGAGGGACATTACTGTTTTAGGCTACATTTGAACACATCCCTCACACACCCCTTAATGACCGGTATAAGTTTGAATCAGTGCAAGCGGTTTAAGGCTTCACGCTGAACACGGAGGTTGTGGACGTTCTTAATTAATGTCTAGACCAACCAACTAATTTAGTGGGCTTTTTCTTCCTCCAGTGCCTGAAGAACTAGAAGTCATCGTTGTTAATGCACTCTCCCTTCCTTATCCACTGAGTTTAGATTATTGTCTGTGCTCTACCACTAAAGCAATTTCCTCTGTGTATCTAATTGGTATTACGACCACTTGGCTTCTCCTGATTTGTCAGAGAGTTATTTATATCGTTTCCTTCCAGGGAATTGCAGAAGTTTCCCAAAGGGCAACAACCGTGAGATGCGTAACCTGTGGAAAATATGAATTTCTAGGGGCTAAATTAACACAGCTGTCAATTACCCCAATGTTGTTTTATGTTCCCATAAAGAGAAAATGCCATATGACGCAGTAAAAAAAATAGACACACTAGTTGCAAAAACAACATATTGAAGAGAATAAAACATCAGCTTTCATGCACCGTCATCTTTTTTTCACGGCCATTATAGGTGAGATGCGCATGTTTATTTTTTAATACATCTGGCCCCATCCAATAACCTGTTTATTGCCCCTCCACTTCATTAAGCTCAAACAAAAAACACTTGGGTCTGGCAGATTTGCTCATTATATTTCACATTGGTATTCAGGCTTGTGAAGACAAAGTACTTGTCATCCACATTGCAGTCCCCTCCTTTACCAAAATTGCTTAGCAGTGCATATAGTCTGTCATATTCTCACACATCGGTTCATCTACCCTCCCCCAAAAGGACTATCAAGCACATGAACACAGTTGTATGACACACAGTCAGCATAACTATATCTTGCATAGATGTAATCATTTCCACTAGAGGTTAAGGTGTGATTGTTATGATGGTTGTATGTATTACTCTTTCACTAGAGTGGCCACTTTCTCTCCCTCTGTTGACTGATGGAGCGGATAACTTGAGACCACCATTCAAACAGAATATGAGATTCGTTCTGCTCCAAAGATGAATATGACAGTCTTGCATAAAATATAACTTCATTACGATTCCAGCTAAAATATAAAACTCAATGCAGAGTTCCATTATGAATTCTTAGTAAATACAAAATAAATTAAATGACTATCATTCACTTGGCTCTAAGAGCACTATGCCCTCTCCATATAAACTGCTGAAAATGTAAGATTATTACTATTCATGCTACAACTCGCCTGGGACTCACATCTCAATAACTTCCTATATGAGTCAGACCCACTTGCACTGCACTCTGCACTGTGTTCTGAGGGGGAAAAACACTCATACCAGCTGCTCATATATTCACTGCATTACTTACTCCCTCTTTTTCATATTAAGAAAGAATTATTATAAGAAAGTACTGATTTGACTGTGAGATTAAATCATCATTAATAACAAGTAATCTATACACAAAAAGAATTGCTTAAGAAAATATTTTCAACGTGTCCAAACTGATGTTCTGACGTGTCCAAACCGATGAAGTGCCCAAAATGTCCTCAAATGACCCACAGACCAGTTATGACCATCAAACCATCTTAGACTAGATAGATAGATAGATAGATAGATAGATAGATAGATAGATAGATAGATAGATAGATAGATAGATAGATAGATAGATAGATAGATAGATAGATAGATAGATAGATAGATAGATAGATAGATAGATAGATAGTGATGGCTAGACGACAGGGCTGTTTTGGCAGCAAAAGGGGGACCACACAATATTAGAAAGGTGGTCATTATGTTATGCCTGATCGGTGTAGAAAGATAGATAGTCTTGTGTCTGTCTCCCTTTATCACAAAGGTTATTTAAATAGCTCATCCTTATTTTGTATTTTAAAATAATTATTAAATATGTATTTGTCTCTTCTCTTTATAGAGTATTTTATATATGGTCTCTTGATGCTTAATTAATGAGGCTATGATGCAAATAACACAAATTTAGCCTACTGTTGCCATGCCAAAAAATAAAGCACATGAACTGAGCTGAACTTAAGTAGAGAAAGAATATGCTTAAATCCAGTCAACAGCGATGTAAAAAGTCCCTTCACAAATTCAAATCTCCCTTCACACATTTTAATCTTACACCATTGTGTTTAATGTCCCCCACTGCGCATTCAGCTGAACTTTCCTCGAGTTCTCGAGCCACTCCCAAACACACCTGATAACACTGACTGACTGACTGTTGGGAATCCGCCATCATCATCCTCCTCCTCCTCTTTGAGCTCACGGTAAAAACCGAAACTCCTCCTAAACACTAACGTTACACGAACTCTTCCATTTATCACACGAACGGGCTCTTTTGGCCAAGTTTTAGTGGATTATATCGTTTGGCTTTTGTTTATCCACCGGGAGGGATTATAACACGCGGAAAAACTTTACCACAGTATTTTAAAAGTCTCAGCCCTCCATTTTGAATCTGACAGGAATTTCAACAGTTTGGTGAGTAGGTTTTGCTTTTGTCTAGGTAGTTTAAATGGCATTATTTGCATTAACAACTCATAGAAAAGTGAATATGCGTCATAATTGGTTCCGTATGTGTCTATATTGTGAATATAATATAGCCAGAAAAGCGGAATTTGGGTTTGTGGCTACATTGTTAGCGCGTTTCCCAACTTCATGGAATGTTTGGGATATTAACGTTACTCTCTTTGTCGTTTAGTATTTCACTAAATAAACGCCAGTTTTTTTCTTTCTTGTAAACGTCTTGTTAATCACGCTTTGACGAATTTAGAAGCGTCATGAAAGGACAAATAGCTGATAACTTCTTGAAGTATTTAAACAGAAACTATCCTGGAAACTTTGGTGGGGGATGCTAGTTAGCCGTTAGCTGCACGTCTCCTATCAGGAGAAATGTGTCAGGAGTTTTATTCTTGAAGTAGTATTCTTAAAGGTGTTTTTTGGACCAAAACAGGCCATTGAAATGCTATCGTATGTGTTTTGTGGATGATTTATTTATTTTTAATCGATGATAGGTTAAGGCGTTTGAGAAATATATAAAATCCATATGAGGAGTTTAGGGCTCCGCCTTAACCACAAACTAGGGATCAGGCCCTTCCTGTGAGTTCTGCTGCCCTTCGCTGTTTCATAATACAGGATGCAGACAGTATATTGTCTACTGAAATGTGTTGTCTACCAAAAATACAATACATATGATGAAAATTGAAAATACAGAAAAATAATCTTTCTCTCTAACCCCGTTGATATGTAAAAGTGGACTGTCGGATGGTAATGGTAAAGTGAAAGTACATTATCCCGTTTATTTCACGGCTACTCATCAAATAACTACTTGGGCAGATTTTATTTAAATGCATTTCATTATTGTTTGGTATATTACCTCAACGTTGTCGCAAAGGGTAAAGTTATTTAATGTACAAAACAATCTAGAACTTGGACGCTATATAACGCCAATTGCGTGAGTGAGCGAGCCCACGGTGTGACGCAATACGTGAAAGTAGCACCGGTTTCGGTTACCCGGATGACTTTTTTTGAAAAACAAA
This sequence comes from Gobio gobio, assembly GCF_949357685.1. Lineage (NCBI taxonomy): Eukaryota > Metazoa > Chordata > Actinopteri > Cypriniformes > Gobionidae > Gobio > Gobio gobio. The sequence continues at coordinate 41,977,972 of NC_137109.1, forward strand.
TTTGATGTGCCACCTTACTGTTTATGGGTATCACAAATAATTAGATATTGACGCATTCATTGCTGTTTCAGGCATTTAAATTTAGATAAATCTGTATTGTTTCCCCTCAAAGATTATTCCTCTACATAAATAGAAAATATTCCAGTTAAACACCAATTGATATCTGTGTAGTAATTTGTAAAAATGAACAAATGAATGCAATTTGTGGTTAATGAGGGGATATATCAGTATTTGGAAGGTTATTGTCAAATGCTGAAAGATGCGTCTTTATCATTTGATGTGCCTTTTATAGTGCTTAAGGATTTAGATAAGATACTTTATTACTTTATTTGGAGAGAAAAGCTACATTATTTAAAGGAGGTAATTTTGTAACACTAAAGAGGGGACCTGAGGTCTTTGATTATAGTACACTTTTAATGACACTTTCAAAATTCAGTGGTTGATAGTTTATGAAGAATTAGAGAGTCTTTGGAATGTATTTCCTAATTATTGAATACGCTTGGCGGTAAACGCGTTTTGTGGAAGTGTAATTTTTCTGTTGACAATTACTGTTAAATTGGCCAGTTTTCACAGACACGCCTAGCATAGAAATTGGTATATAAACACAATTTCTCACCACACAATTTCATACGGAATAACAAAGACATGCTATTCTATCATACTTGGTTTAATGAAGTGATTATTTTAGTAAGGCAATTGGTTAATTTGAATTTATATCTGTTATCATGCAAAATTTCTTAATTTTTTTTAGGTACCAGTTAAACCAAGAGACTTTGATATTGTTCTTCACACAATTCAAAGAGTGTGGTGTTACTTTTAAAGAACTCTAGTTCAGTGGAAGTCAACATGGATAATCTTTGTGGAAATATTTACGCTGATAATTTTAATTATATAATTATTGTTAAAACATTAATTAAATAAGGTTATAAAAATGCTCTTTGTTCGCTGTCTTTTACTTTGCTGTTCTTTATTTGTTTATCTCTTGGGACAAAGCATGGAAACTGCAAAATAAGTTTTGTATCAATAGAATTAAGGAAGAGTTTTGCTAATACTGTTATGCATGATTTTGGAAATATTGAGTTTAAAACCTTTCATACACATGTGAAATTTGTGTCGCACTTGTCTCCCATTAGCAATCGCTCCAGCGGCCTCGTTCCGCTCCAACGGCTTTTAGCCCCACCCTTCTTCATACTACAGTAACGTTAATAAATCTTGAATACTTTAGCTTATCCATGAAAAATGAGTCCCAATGGATTCTTTTCCACCAGCTGTAGATGTGAAGACAATGGTTCCCATGATTTCCGCAAAATCAAGGTGTCAGCAAGCTACGACTTTTTGTATAAGCGACCTCTAGTGGCGAAAAATTACATTGTTTTCTTAGGCCAAAGTCGAATGTCCTAACTTTTTGTAGGACACATTTGAATTCAAAGGTTTTATTCTCAATGCGTTGGTCATGCAACACTGACCTCACTCTGTTGTCTGCATTCCCTGGCCTATATAGCAAACAATGTCCATTTAGTGTGGCTGTCTAGTGCAGACAGACCCCTGGAACAACAGCAGAGCCCCAGGGTAGGCTGATTATCCATGTCCTTCAGTGCAAGATTGCTGATCAATACAACTGTGGTCATGGTTTGAATGGAAAACAGCAGAGTGGGCAACAGGGCTACTCAGACGGTTGGGTTTTGGTTAACAGTGTGGAATATTTACATCATTAGTGATCGCATACACTAAACACAAGTCTGTCATGTGACATTTGATTTGATAAAAGACACAGCCCCAGGCTGCTTATTTGTCTTGTCACCCTTCTTAATCCATTGATCGCTTTTTCTCTCTTCAGAAACAATGACGAGCATTAACACAGCAAACATCAACTTCAAATGGGATCCCAAGAGCCTGGAGATTCGCACACTGGCTGTGGAAAGACTGCTTGAGCCTTTGGTTACCCAGGTCAGGCTGCTTTTTCAGTTTTCACCCTCAGTTGCTGTATTAATCACCAAAAAGTCCAGTTTTCCTTAATTATTTGCATCGTTTGCAGGTCACCACACTTGTAAACTCCAGCAACAAAGGCCCATCCAACAAGAAGAAGGGGCGCTCCAAGAAGGCTCATGTTCTGGCAGCCTCTGTAGAGACAGCAACCCATAACTTCCTGGAGAAAGGCGAGAAGATTGCTAAAGAGAGCCAGTTCTTAAAGGAAGAGCTGACTGCAGCGGTGGAGGATGTCCGTAAGCAAGGTATGCAAAAAAAGTGAAGGCTGCTAACTTGGGCTGGGTTGACAAATCAGTTTTTTTTAACTGTTATCAAACCTTAAGTTCCAAGATCAATCTTTTATTCTATACTGTTTTCTGGTGCTGTGTAAACGAAACCTCAGCAAACATATTAATTGTTGTGCCCCACCATCCAATAATCACAATAAGCCTGTTACTTTTGGTATGAAAGTTTCAGCTTTCAAATTCTTTCAATTTCATAATGAATTAAACATGAATAACTTCATCAGGTTTATTGAAACAAACAGTTCAACTTACTAAAATGTATCATGTCTCATGTAATCGGTTAATCAGTTTCAGCCATGTAAAGATGTCAATACAACAGCTTGTAAATGTCACACAACATTACATTTCTCAGGAAAGCCATTCAATGTCCATAGCTCTATTACATATTAATTATGTTTTAATTTGACCTGTTAGTAATGTTTTGTATACATACAAACAAATCTGTATTGGATAAAAATTGGTATCGCATTGAGTTTGTGAATCAGTAGCGAATTGATTCGTGAATAACCGATCACAAAATTATGACGTCAAGACTTTAGTGTGGCAGTCATGTCATTGCCAGTGTGGTTTTATGCAGTCTTAAGAAACAATGCGTTTTTAAGCCTTGCGATTTAAGAACATGTGATTTAAAACCGCTCGCACACAGGAAGCAAGCAGCGAAACTGTCTGAGAAGCGGGTTCTGAGCGCAGTCAGTGCACGCACCTAAAGCTGCTGCCCATACAGTGTGTGAGTTCATATCTTACTGTGCCTGTTGTATTTCTATTTCTAGTGCGTGATGTTAAGTGCTCAAGTGTTGATGGTAAGCGACTATTCAGTACAGCCGCGCTTGTTTTGGATGAAAAGAGGAATAGACTCTCATTAAAGCTACACGGTGTAACTTTTTTAGTTTGTTCTTAGCTAAAAACACTTAGTTCTTTCAAAAATATATGTGCTCATTAATGTATATTTACTTCTTTCAAGTAATAAAGTATTCTCGTAAGTTTATAATATGCCATTGAAAATACATACGGGTGAGGGGTTCGAATGCAGGTCGCCATGTTGCCACTCCATCTTGAAAGTACATTAGCCAATGAGGGACATACCCGTAAATTCAAGCTTCGCCTTTCGCGCTTTAACACTCGATGGCACCGTGTCGAATGTGGACGAGGTCGAACTGGAAGCCATATTAATCTAGGACTAAAGCGGCCACCGTAGGAGTTAAAACGAAATCGGAATTGAGAGGAAGAGAAACTAATATTAACTGGATGGTCATATACCTTTTCACCGCTAGATGGGGGAAAATATCACACAGTGTAGCTTTAATATGCAGAAAAGCTCAAATTTATAAAGACAATCCTGCCATATCAACTTAAGTAGGGTGTAGGAAGTGACACAAATACTCAGCACTTACTGAATAATATTCCTGAATATTTTTGTATTACTGATCTAATTTTGTTAATTTACGAGTTGCAGTGTTTCTATTTGTTTTTGTCTGTCACATATTGGATGATGTTTAAATACACCTTATGTCCAGTTTGACATTAAGTCTTTTAGGCACTTTAATAAGCCAGACTATCCTAATATGGATAGTGTTTTGCATAAGCCCTGTTTTTAAAGGCCTCCTAAAATGTTCATTTTAAAATTAATATTTGTTGTGCTTATTTGATTCTAAAACAACAATCTATAGCATTACTGTAACTAATATCTGTGGCATTACTTATCTGAAAAAAACAAACACTGACATTCTACAGAGCTTAATTATTACTTGTATAAAGCTTGAATGATTGGGATTAGTATTGGCCAATCAGTATTGGCCAAAGTATTGGCTGCAAAATTCCTGATCGGGGCATCCCTAATTATAAGAGTTCAAAAGTGGCTGCAGCCATTGAAACGGTTACAAGAAACGGTTGAATATCCAAATTCAAACAATGGCTTTAATCAGTGGTTTCATTTCCTGTTTTCATTATCTGTCTGTGCTTATCTGCATGTGCGGATGGATTTTTGAATTAAGAGGGCTTGGCTTGTGTTATCAGAGTTGCTGCTATCATGCACTGGAGTGTATGCCCCCCCCCCCCTTCTCAAGCCTGTTGTCCTGTATATGCCCTCACTCAATCTCATGTTGTTCGTTCTCATTACAGAACATCACTGGTATCTCTGCTGTGTCTTCTTGCGGAAAGAGGATAGAGAATGCAGGTTAATAGAAGGGTTTAACCCTGTCAAATTGCACCACGACTCATTTCTTCATGCCTTGTTTGCAAAGCATTTTTGATTTAAAAATACTGCTGAAATTGATATGCAGGCACCGCTACACTCTAGTTAGCGCACATTACTAATTTAAATAAGATGCGATAGCCTCATCATATCAGCATGAGTTTGGAGGCCTTCAGTTTACGTGTAAATTAAATTTTCCTGAAATTGACATCTATTGCTAACTAATCCTAGGTATATGGCTATGTTCCCTGTGCTAAGGGGGGGATTATCACATTCATTAGTGAACAGCTTGCCTTGACTTGCTGCGCTGATCCATCAAGATATTTTTATTTATGCTCTGTTGCCAAAAATGAGAAAACAACCGCAAAACAACTTGAAAATGTACACTGAGTCTGCCAGTTGTCAAGGTTGATGTCAGATGTGGAGAAGGCAACGCTTTACTTGTGTGAGACTTCAGGCCAAGCCTGTTGCATTCTGTTGGCATGTGACGGAAATAACCCATAACCATAAAGTCATCACCCTACGTTCTCGTTCGAAGTGAATGGCTGACTTGAGCTTCCTGAGTTAGAATGCCTCCTTCTAGAATTAGTGTGCCATTTCACACTTTTAGATGCAGAGTGCAAGCTCAAGCCACTTATCACTTGTTGGAATAACATCTTTGTCAGTTTCAGACTCTGCACTCAGTGTTTATTGGCTTAGTTTGGGCTGTAAAATCTGTCAAGCGCCGGCCAGCATGCTGCTGTGATGCCAGAGGAATGTCACATTGGTTTTGGTATGCTGTCATTGGCTGTGGAATTCAGACACTGTTGCTCGCTGGTGCCGGAGACTGTCAGCTATGCAGTTTTGCTCGACCATGCATGGTTCGTCTGATAATGCCACCATTGAGTGGGGTTAAAGCTTCCCTAGATTGAAAAGAGATCCTGGTACCCAGCTGTGGCTTACCAGCTGTTCTGCAAGCCAGGCAAAAGTAATCGTTGCGTAATGCACACTAGAAACCACTGAATCCTTGAACGATTTTCTCCCTAACAGCTCCAGAGTTGTCTGCTGCATGTATATGTGCAACATTAGCATGTCTCCTGGGTGGAATGTGTCTTATTTACTGTAGAAACCGATTTTGATTGCTTCGCACCTATCAAGGGGACGATGAAGGATGCTGGGAATGAGAATGCCGTCTGCCTTCCCTGCAAGGTATCTGGGTGTTCATTGTGCCTTGTATAGGCATCCGCTTTCGGCATTTCATCACAGGCCACTGTGGTCCTACCTTAGAAGTGATATATGTGAGTTTATTATGGGTGCACTGATCACTATCGGGTCTGTGAAAATGGTCTTATTGATTGCACCCTCTGGAAGGAATGACAGTCTCTGAGTCTTTAGTTCTCCATGATTTTTGTGTGGTCTATGGTCGGACAAATCTATTTCTTAAGTGATGGGTAAAAATAAACAGGGTCTTAGAGCTACTGTTCAGCTTCTGTGGAAACCACCAGTTGCGTAATAACCTAGAAATTCTTGTTTTTTAGATTGCCATCGTTCTGTGAGACACTCTTCCTTTTACCAGGAAACACTGCACATTTTTCCAAACATCAACAAAGGAAAGAATGAGACCCCCCTCCCGAGCACATAGCTCTTACTCACTGCCTCCTCAAATTGATTTTTCTCTCTTTTCATTGAGTCAATTTCAGTTCAGGCTAGTTATGAACTTGGCCATTACTTGCACTCTTGGCTGCTTTCATTGCAAGCTCTTTTTTATTTTTTTTCTTGGCTTGAGTGGAATGTGGAGATCTGCACAATTGTGTTCGGTTTCATTTGCCGACACATTCGACGAGACCATGTTGAATGTGACGCTTGTGGTCGTATGACTGTGCTCATTCATTTCAATATTTTAAGCTGCTGTTAAATTGCTCTGCTTTATTGTATTGAAAAGGTTTCAACATGAGCCAACTGGGATGTGAAGGCAAGTGATGACACCCTTTCGCAGGCACATCAGATAAGACGTCAGTGTTATCCCGGGGACTCGACCTTCACTGAAAGAACTCATTTGGTGTGCTAGCACGTGTCAGAGAGCTCTGGCTATGAGCAGACATGAATCGAGCCTTTGCTTTCACCACAGTGTTTCACTGCTTCTGACTTTCCTCTCCATCTAGCATTTCACAAAATGACATCCTAATGCAATTAACCCATCACCTCCTAACCACTGGCATTTATACTTGAACATGAACACCCGCTGCTCTGGTGATTTTAGCTTTATATTTCACCTTGTTAGTTGTTCTTGTGTGTAGTGGTTGGCTCTGCTCTTATGACAGACCGTGGGGTGGCTGAATAAGACCTACTGCTTGAATTGTTGTTTAAAGTGTCATGAACTCCTCCCCTGTTTAGCCTGGTCGTTTACACCTCAAGAGTTGAAAGTCTTAAGAAATGATTGTGGAAAGGTGGGAGAGTAGAGGGTGGGAAAAGGGAAGATGACAACAACAATAAAACGCATGTGAATGTTAAAATATGACCACAGAGGAAAAAAAACACAATCTGAGTTGAGGGGCTCCTTGAGCATAAAAAATCTAACCCTATATGACCACAAACTCCCAAGAACGAGGGAGAAACACAGAAGAACATTTAAAAGGTCTAATAATATTTTCATTACATTTAAGACCACTACAGTCTCTGAACAAACACATGCCAGTTTAGAATAAAGGCATAGTTACTTTTTGTCCTTTTGTTCTTTTAATTGTCAGTCTACATCATTGCCTTTTGTGTATCAGAATAATGAATCGTCATCGCGTTCATGATCAGATGTACGGCTGTATCTGTGTCTTTATTTGCACATATATTTCATTTAAAGACGTGATTTAAACATGAACCAGCACCGTGTATGCGCACATATTTAGAGCACTAGATTACATGAAATATGTTCAAACTCCCTTGCTTCCGTCTGTATATGATCAGCGTTATGAGCGTAGTTAAACTCATTGCAGCTTTTTGCGCAGAAATCGAATTCTCTTCTGTAATGCCATCTCAAACTCGAACTCAAAAAGTTTGAGTTTGACCTTGATATCTCGGCTCAACTTCGTGCTCACTACTGTGCTGACTCGGGCTCGAAGTTGCTACGACACGGACTCGAGACCTAGGATGTCAGCGCCATATTTGAACACTGGCGGCTTCACGTACATCAACGGAAGAAAGTGAAGGCGCGTCGTCCATCTTTTTTTACAATCTATGGTTATCCTGCACCAGGACGTGGGTGGGGGTGGGGGGGGGTGTTTGTACTTTTTTTTTATAAAACATATTTAATCAACTATCACAAACTATGCATCATTTGAAAGCTAAAACACTCAAGATTCATGTTCTGAACTTTTCATGTTCTAAAAGTTTTTGCAATAAATACACCAGAGAGGAAAGGGTTAAATGAAATGCTGAAGGACCGGCCATGTAAAAACAAACAAAATAACGCAGTACTTATCTTTCCTCTCCTATGGTTAAGATCTGATCAGACAGTTCCAAGTAACACCAGAAATCCAAGAAACGCATGCATTTCAATGTAAGGGTCCACTCTTCAAAATGCATCCCACTCTTTAATCCAAAACAACAACAAAAATTGGGGAAAAAACAACAAAAATCCTTCTTTGTTTGCATGAGGGTTTTGAGTTCGAGTAACCAAAAGCTTACAGAAGCTAGATATTTGAGAGCATCCTCAAATTTGAATCAAAACATGATCAGACATTCAGTTTTATGTTTGTATATTTTCAGGCCTTTAACATTAAAGTCTCATCCATTTTTCCCTATGTGAATTTCAATAAGTGAGTCACTTTCATGTGTATATTTTACCATGTTTTACTCTGTTCCCTATACTACTTTGCGTTATGACTCATGGTTAACACAATTTTAAGTGTCTAGTTTAAAATAAGACCAGATTTATGAGTATATACCAAAGGGTTTAAAGGTCCCATGGCATGGATTTTTTATTTTATTTTAATGTATTCTAAGGTGTACTTATATTGTTAGTATGATTTTTACATCATAAAATGTCATAATTTATAAATAAAAGGCTTTTTTTTTTTTTTTCCTATGCTGATGTTTGCCCTCTGGCTGAATGCCCTGTTTCAAGGGGCGTGTCTGCTGTGAGACTTCAGTAAAAACGCCCACTGTTGTGATTGGCTGACATCTTTGCATTTGAAATGAGTATTAGATCTGTAGTGGAGGGGGTGTGGTTTAACGAGGCACAAGCCTGCCAGGGAGACGGATGTCTCAGTTCTCTCAGCACGTCTCAGTTCAGTGAACTGTTGTAGTTACTAGCATATACTTCAGGTTATTCGTTTATTTCTAGTCGGAGGGACTGTCGCTCATGTCAGAAAGTTCAGCGCTGACTCGAGATGCGAACCGTTTAGAACGATTCAGTCCGATTTGGTGAACTGGTTCGAACCGCAAACTTTCAGCGCAAGTTTATTTTGTTTGTATCTGAGAGTTCTGAATAAACACGAGACCCAGTCACACCGAGCCTGTCTTCCTCCTTATTCTACCAACTTTGTAACACATGTAATTAGGGGTGGGAGATATCTTGATATTTAAAATATATAGAGATATTTTTTTTAAACACGATATGGATTTTGACATATCGTATATATTGTTTATATTTAATTCTTATTTCGCCACTTTGCTTGTTTGCCTTCTCTGTGCTGTGCTCGCCCCCGCTCGCTCGCCCCCCGCCTCCTTACTTTTGTTCCCCCTCCCTTGGATGTTGTCTATCCGATACTTCGGATTTAAGGCGTCGGACGAACAACAGACCGATGTCTACTGCCATGAAAGCCGAAAGTTGGTGCCAACCAAAGCTTCTAGTACCATAAACCTTTTCCACCATTTACAGACAAGGCACAAGCTCGCATACGAGGAGTGCACCAGACTAAGGATCCCGGCCACTAAACCCATTAGCTCTGGCAACACCCCACACACTACAAACACTACACAGATAACACTCCACAAATCTTTAACGTGGAGTGTAGAATATGAAAGAGCGCAAGGTGGTGTAGCATCACTGAGTCCGTGGCATTTCATATAGCGGTGGACATGGCACCCATTTCCGTCGTTGAACAACTTGGCTTTATACATATTTATTTTATTTTACAGTTAAATTATTTACGTAATCAGGGATTTTTTTTTCATCTTAAATGTCGCAGAAGCACTTTGTTCCTATATGCACTGCCTACCTTGAGTTGAGTTGTTTTATTTTTGAAGGAAAAGGCAATATGTATTATTTTTCTTCCTTTATTTTACAGTTAAATTATTATTTTTGTATACAGGGATTTTTTTTTTTTAAATGTCGCAAAAGCACTTTGTTCCTACGTGAGCTGCCTACCTCTTTGCACTTCATTAAATTGGCATAATTGGCATATTTGTTTTTGCAGTAGTTTTTTGGGGATTATTTTTCGAGATATTTTTTGCTCCATATCGCCCAGCCCTACATGTAATGTACCATTACAGCTGTCGAGATGAACGAGTAAGTGTTGATTATAGCATTATTTTTAGATATTTTCCTATCATATGAAAAGCGTCAGTGACGCACATTGAGTACACAGCGCAAACAAAGACACAACAGCGCAGTAATCGAATGTGATCCAGTTTATGGTGGGGATAGCTGGCTAGCCTAGCCCGGATAAGTTACCCTCACGCTTACCCCCCTTCTGCTTAATCTTGCGCCGCGTATGGCGCCTCCGCTGTGGGCCAGATGTAGTACTGGGGGTCGGTGAAGTTCGAAGGCCGACCGGTCAGTGCAGCCCGAGCTTCGGCGGGCGTGAGGTTTATCTCTAAAGATTTGGCTCTGCCGATTTTGAGCAGAAACTCACGACTGTATGCACATTTTAGAACAGATAGACACGACGAAGACGTACAAAAACACTGACTCACAAGATAGAAAACACGAAAACACCGTTCTGTTGGGAGAGAGAGAAGCCGCAGCGTGCGCACAAATAATAAAGTTCTGTGTGAACTTGAATAATTAGCTACACATCAGAAATCACTGATCACAGATCAGAAGGAACTGAAAAAATACTTGTTTTCATTTGTACATCCAAACACTGAGAAACTGCCAACATTCACTCGTTCACAAGCCATGATTACTCGAGGACAAACAAATATGGCACTCGCATGGGCGTGCCAAATTCTCTGGGCGGAGGAAAGGGAGGTAACTGTTCCTGTTATGACGTCATAACAGGAAAATTCAAGATAAGCTCGTCTGAGCTGTCATTTTCTCAAAGGCAGAGAAAGACAGCCAGAACTCGGTTTACACCCATCAAAATTTCTAGCCACTTGGGGACAGTATTCAGGCTAGGGGAATTCATATTAATGTTGATAAACCTCATAAAATGAAAATGTCATGCCATGGGACCTTTTAAGAGCTTTAGACATTTTTATTTGTCTGTCGTTTTCAGAAAATGCTCAAAAATAGGGGCGCAAGTTAAGAGGTTAAAAGAGTTAATTCTCATGAAAAAATGCAGAAAAGTGATCAGAACCAGCTGACATAGAATCGTGTCGGCAGCCCATCACACACCGGATGCACGCTTCTACATCAGATTCTATGACATTGCTTAGACTTTGCTTTTCAAGCCGAAATAACGAAATTGCTCAAACTCAAAAATAACCAATTTCCACTTGTTAATAAAATGTATGAGAGTTTTTAGTACTTTCAGTGATGTGCAGCCTGTACATATCTGTTCACATTTAAAAAAAATTTGTTTTAGGGTTTCATGACCCTTTAAGTTTCACAGCTCCCTATGTAGCTCTTTGTTACTGGGAATTATTTATGTTTTGCCCGTTATGCTCATTGTTTACTGGGTAAAGTAAGCATCTGTATGTCGTGCTGTAGTGTGTTTGTGTTGTCTCGCAAATGACCTTGGACGGTATTATCATTGTCAATTAATAGAGGCAGAATTTAATCAAATAACGGACAATAATTAGGTCCCAGTCTTCAGCATTTCAAAGGAACGATTTGGATTTAATTGCATCTTTAGATGTTAAGTTATCTGTTGTCGTCTTCCACATTGAGAAATGATCATTTCCTTTGACCTTGCTGCTCTTGCATCATGAGTGCTACGAAAGGACAAATGAACTAATAATGAGTCTTTGTGTTTAATCTTTTTCTCTAGGAGATTCCATGAAGATGGCCTCTGGAGAGTTTGCAGAGGATCCCTGTTCTTCAGTTAAGAGGGGCAATATGGTCCGTGCTGCACGTGCCCTTCTTTCTGCTGTCACTCATCTTCTTGTGCTGGCGGACATGGCTGATGTGTACCAGCTTCTGCTTCAGCTCAAACTGGTGAGATGCATGCACATGTTTTTACTCCTTGACAAATTAGTTGACCTAAAAGTAAAAAGTTTTATTTTTATTTTTTAATTATTCTTTTTTTTAAAAGAAATTAATACTTTTATTCTGCAAGTATGTATTAAATTGCTCAAACATGACCAGTAAAAACATTTATAATGATATGTTTCAAATAAATGCTGTCCTTTTCAAATTCAAAGCTCCAATGCGGGAAAACGTGGAAGGAATTACAGTGGAGTGTTACAGAGTTTTGGATGAATGGCTCAAAATTAGGGCTGTACAATGAATTAATATGGACTATTGTCTGTGAAATATTAAAGCTGAAAAAGCCACAGTTTCATCTATTACAAGTTCTTCATTACAACCTGCCAAAATAAAAGTTTGGTCTAAATTGAAGATATGACTACAAATTATTACTACTGCACATTAGAATGTACTTCATAAAGTAATAATAATAATTAGGGGTGGTCACGAATATTCGATCTGTAATTAATATTTGAAAAGTAAAAATACTATTAGAGTTGGCCGTAAATGCAGTGAATCAATTATAAATCCTTCTAAAACGTACAGTTCTAACTAAATCCATTGGGTGGCGCTGTGGAGCGTGTTAATAAGTTGATTGTATTTGATCACATATGTCGTCGTTTGCCTCGCGATGTTTGGAATTTCTTTGATGAAAATTGAAAATGATCTTCAAAAATGGAGTTACTTTTGAAATCACATGAAATCTAAAACCCAGTTGAATGAGGAAAGACAGCAGTCCATTACTGCATTCACGAGTGCAGGTAAGCACAGCTGTGCCCTGTGCGAGAGCCAGAACTTATATGGCAGCAAAATGATCTCGAGACAAATGCTTCCTTTAAGTTTCGTCGAAGGTTTAAGAACAGAAAACACAAAGTGCTGTTAGTAACGTCGCTTAACACCATTATCTTTGTGTCTATGCAACGTCTGTCAGCGGGGCGCGTTTCTCACCCGAGAATAATATCATCCACATTGTTATTGTTTTTCTCAACATGAAAATGTGAAACAATATAAACACGATAACCATATACAGACTCGTGTATATGTACATTCTGCACAATAACTGGAGTCTTTTTTTTTTTGCTTTTTTTTTTTTTTCGCTTGCACTGCTTGAGGTTATAATGCTTTTGTTCTTTAGGCCTATATATTTTTTGTTTGCACATAGTTTAATGTTTTAAACTGAAAGAAAACCTTAAGATAGATCATGTAAGTTTGTTGTGTAACGTTGCTACATTACCTAATTGTAAATTTGGTCAGAAATGGTGACAACTTGATGAATAAAAGTCGCATTACAATACATTTTTTTTTTAGCCATTGTAGCCAAAATCGAAATGTTTCTTTATTTATTTATTAGTGGTGGGCATAGATTAAGTTTTTAATCTAGATTAAAATGGCTCATTTGAATTCTGCCGAAGGCATTCAGAATATGTGTGCTCGTAAGTGATCGTTTGTCTTTTTGTAGTTTGAATAATAAACAACTTCTGTCCCTTTAAGACCTGACGCACGCATGGATCCCACTGTTCCTGTGAGCTGGTTACGACTGTTTACGTTAAAACTCACCAAGATGGGCATTGAGACATTTTTGAGTGTATTTGACCATTAATAAGCTGGAAAAAGGAGCTCATTTTTGCACTTGTATGTCAGAGGCGGCTTTATTACGGTATGTGTGTATGCGCTTCAGATGCAAGCGCGAAATCTGCGGGAATTAGTAGAATTAACGATATGTGCAACTCCGCCCAAAATTCAGACCGGTCACACCAATACTTACAAAAGTCCAGCAGAACACCCATTCACCATGTTCAGAGGATTAAACGGACTGAATGAGAGGAGGCGGTCGGAGAGGAGAGCCCAGCTGGAATCGATACTGTAGAAAATGAGTATTGTATCGTTTCAGATATTTCAGTATCGATACATAGCGAAATATCGATATGTTTGACAACACTTGTAGGCATACACACAGGTTCGAAGACTCGTTCTCGCCCCTACAGTGCAATTCGTCTAGGTATACATCCGCGCTAAAATATCAAGGTGAAAGTCATCATAGCTTGCGTAGTATAGACCCAGCTCCCAACCCAAATTTGAGAATAGATTAACGGCGATATATTTTTTTTATTGCCCGATAAGCGTTTCACGTTAATGCCGATAACGGCCCACCACATACACACATGGTAAATATACATGATAATGACATGACAGAAGATACACAGTTAAGAACTGTATAACTATACTTATAAGTTACATTTGTATAATGTAACCGTAAACCAGAGCTTATTGTACCATATATAGGCGCTAAATGCAGCTGCATTAAAAGGAGCGGAGCTGCCGCTGCTGCTGCTAACAAGCGGTGTCAGGTTATCAAAGTGTGTGCAGCTTTAGCACTGCAGTGCGCTCTGTATAACAATTGTTAATATGCCGATCAGACCTGATACATGTATCCATCAACATACATTACAAGCAAATATTTTCTATAAACGAATAAACATTGTTGATAACAAAATAACTGAATGATTATTCAAATAGGTGAGCATTACGCTATTGTATGTTGACACAAAAATACTTCTGAGGTGACATCAACTGAATTACGCGATGACTAGGGTTGGGTACCGAAATCCGGTTCCAATATGGCACCGGTACTTATATAACCGGTATGTACCGGACCGAATCAGAACGCAGATTTCGGTTCCTCATTTCGGTGCCAAAATTCAAACGCGCTTTCGGGTGCTTTGGCTGGCACCGAGCCAGAGACACGCTCAGCGCTGGTCACATCACAACTCATGACAACTATTCAGTGTTTTCAACGACATCATGTTTATTTCAGGTTTCAGACATTTAAATGTTCATAAGTAGGCTACTAGCAAAAAACACACACTGATGTCTATGAAAGCGGCAATGACAATCCTTTCAGGCGGTTATAATTTGACTACGTTACATGTTTTATTCACATCAGATAAATGCACATTATATAGTAGCTATATCGTTTACTCTATTCTTCTTCCAGTTCACTGGTCACTTACTTTCATGTATTTCGTAAGCCGAGAATGAACTCAAGTGTTGTAAATCCGACAGATCCGATTCTGAGGCGCAAACTAACATGGCGCCGCCCATTGCGCTTTATAGATCAACTAACACACATTGACTCACACATTTGAACATCAGATAGTTCGTGACACAGTTAAGAAGTTTGTGAATATTTTGAATAAAAAGAAAAAACGAAATAAACCCGATACAGCTGAGCTGTCAGCGCTATTGCGGCTGCTGTGTCATGTGAGAAACATGACGCGTCGTCATGGAAACATTAAGGCGATGCGTTCTAAAGTATTTAGCCAGAGAAAATGATCATATTTCAAAATAAAGCTGAAGCTCGAAGCTGGTTAGTAGCAGACCGAGAATACAGACTAGGCTAACTGCTGTTATTACTGTAACTGTTATTTAGAGTTATATTAGGCTTGTTGTAGTTGGGTTAGGTGGCTATTAGGTTTTACTGTGAATTTGTAAATAAGTCAATTATAATTTGTAAATAAGTCAATTGTGTTTTGTATTTATTTATATTCATACATTTAAGTATACATTAAACTTTTAATAAATGGTTCAATTTAAATAAATAAATAAAAAGCCATTTAATGTTATCCACCTCGTTTTGTGGCCATTAAAAAAAAAAAAAAAAGTATCGGATCAGGCACCGTTTAGGCACCGGAACCGTTTTAAAAGTATCGGTTTGGCACCGGAATCGAAAAAAACCCAAACGATACCCAACCCTAGCGATGACACACTCTGAAACACATCTACAATGACAATAAATATTATTACTTACGGAGTTATTAACGCACAGAAATGCCACACAAGGAAAAACAGACTTTTGAGGAATAAACAAGCCAGGAAAACTCCGTATAACTCTGTTACTGGACGCTGCTGAGATAAACTCTCTGCACATGCACCAGACAAGTCTGAACAAGTCGACACGCACATGCGCGAGGGAGGGAATTTTGAACGCGAAAGGCGAAGCTTGAATTTACGGGTATGTCCCTCTTTGGCTAATGTACTTTCAAGATGGAGTGGCAACATGGCGACCTGCATTCGAACCCCTCACCCGTATGTATTTTCAATGGCATATTATAAACTTACGAGTACTTTATTACTTGAAAGAAGTAAATATACATTAATGAGCACATATATTTTTGAAAGAACTAAGTGTTTTTAGCTAAGAATAGACAAAAAGTTACACAGTGTAGCTTTAATGAGCATATATGACTGGATTTCCATGAAATACTAAAGTGGATGTCAGAGACACTGTTTTTCATAGAGTATATACAATGTCCATGGGCTGTCAGTCAAAACTGTAAAACTGGTCTATATTATTCTCACCTAACCCTCTACACCAGGGGTGGCGAACTCCGGTCCTGGAGGGCCACTGTCCTGCATAGTTTTGCTTCAACCCTAATCAAACACACCTGAACAAGCTAATCATGGTCTGAAGGGTTACTAGAAAGCTAAAGGCAGGTGAGTTTTATCAGGGTTGGAGCTGAACTCTGCAGGACAGTGGCCCTCCAGGCCCGGAGTTCGCCACCCCTGCTCTACACTGAAGCCTTAATCAAATGTAAAATAAAACTGCATAGTCTTCATTGTATAAATTAAACGTAGATTAATCCTTATTAAAGTTTCAACAGTTAAGACCTGCAATTATGTCAAGACGGGCATTTTGACATAATTTTGTGAGAAATTGGCAGTTTACGCGCAAGAAGACGTGAAAGAGCTCAATTCACTATTTGTGTCCTGTCAGACGCAACTTTCTGGGATTTCTGTCAGGCGCGTGCAAGTTATATTTTGCCTTTTCTTGCGCTTGAATGTTTAAATTGCCAAGGCCAAAACACGCATGCAAATGATAAACTTAAATGACAGTTTTGTCAACTCTTGGCCATCGGACAGTCCTGTTGAGCCCTGCATTTAGATCTAGTGTGTCAATTCTCTTTACGTGGCATGTGTAAAAGCCTCTCTCTTTCTCACGTTGAGTGCACGTGTGAGAGAAAGTGACAGAGGGCGCGCTCAAATATAATAATAATAAATAATTTCAGTGACTGAAATCATACGAATTACTATCCATTGCGTAAAGACATTTTTTATTTTTATTTGCCTAGTGTGAAATTTGGTTGCATATACAAGTGATTTACTCGTATTGTAGAGAGTTGCCCTATAATACAAGTTTTCTCTCTCCATGTGGTTGCTTTGTCTTAATTTAAGATGTTATATTTACTGAGAATTTTCCCCTCTGCTGTTGCTCTCAAATCTATTTCATGCGTTTGCATATTCATTGCCTTGTCACATTCGCTTACGAGAAATGCAAGAACCTTTGGTGTCTGTCGAAAGTAAATGATGACACCATTTTCATTTTTGGGTGAGAGATTCTTTTAAGATTCTGATCACTCTAGACATGCCCGAAGGGGTTATGTGAAAATGGGCAGAGTGTGCCCGGCAATTTCCATTTCACTTTGGAGTGGCTTGCATCATGCCAACCAGCAGAAACTCTCTGGCAAAGTATCTGGTCTTTTTAAAGTGTGTGACACTTGTTGGAATGCAAGTTTTTAGCTGGAAATTTGCCAAAATGTTCTCTGCGTATAACTGGTGTTACCATTTACATTGGAGTCGTCTGATAGCATGGTTATTTTGAACCTTCATATCTTGCTGTAGCACTTAGACTAAGTCCACCACTGATTTCAGATTTCTTTTTATAACCCCTGTTCGTTAACGCTAACCCTTGGAGGTCTCTGGATCTGAAAAAAAGCTAAAGCCGAAGGGAGTTCCACAGGGAACTGGCTTTGGTCCAGAAAGCTGAGTAAAGCATACACAAAGACGCCAGAATTTTGTCCTATTTATCCCGTTCATCATCTGCACTGGTGTCAGTACTTCTCTTGCCCTCAGGCTTTATTGCCCAACTCTTATTGAACTTCCTCCAGCAGTAATTATTTGCGCAGCAAACACAGTTACTTGTGTGTGAATATAAACACTTCATATAAAAAAGAAAACCCTGCACGGAAGCTGCATGTTGCAGGACTTGCTGTAGCCTTCACTTTCTCACATACGCCTCGGTTTTATATTAGATTTGTTTGCATTTAGTCTATAGGTTTTTGGTACAAACTAGATTACATTCACTTTGTTTCTGCAAGCAACATGCTATTGAATCGCACTGTGTAGTCCTTGATTCACCGTAGAGAGGTCTTGTCACGTTTGTGCACAAAATGATTTCACCATGTTGGCAGGGCTGTGAAAAACGTCCCTCTCAAAGATTTACTTGGAAATATATGATACAGGTGAATTTTTTTTTTCTTCAGTGTTACAATTAGATTTTTATGCCAGTGTTTTTCGCATGAAGTTTATGATGGACGTACGTGCAAGTGGAAGCAGAAGCCTTCTTATGGAAGAGTAGGCGTTTTTTTTCCCTTGCTGTTTTCTTCATTGAATTGTTCTGGAATCTCAGCTTGAATGATCAAATGAAGCTTTTTTTTTTTTTTTCTCGCTTTTACTGTTGTGGTTGAATGAGGTGCAATGAATTACAATTGAATGTAGGTGGCATTTTCTGGTTCACTGGTTATGTCACTAATCATTTTTCAGTACTATTGATGCCTGCTTTTGAGGCTTTTCTCGATAGATTCCTTTTCAATTCACTCTCTCACTCTCTCTCAGATTTATATCTGAGATGACTGATTTATTTAAACATAGATTAAATAATCAGGAAATCACCTAACAGGTTAAGTAGGATATAATGAATATATAGTGCATATATTTAGCAAAAGAGTTCATTTGTCTAGTGAACTAACCAGCTGTGGACACTGAATGACTTGCCTGAGGTAAATGTTAAGCTACGTGACATTGTTTACAAGCTGTTTTATTGACATCTTTCCGCCGTTGAAACACTGAGCGATTACACGACATATGATACATTTCAGTGCGTTGTAATGTATCCTCAACATACCTTCAGAAGATTTATTCATGTTTAGTCTTAGGATGAGATTATCTCTTTCTCTCGCGCGCCGCTTGTACTGACCCACATATACAGTGACCCGTTAGGGGTGTGTGCGATATTGACAAAAAAAGAAATCCAGATATTTTCTCGATAACGAAGATGAAACGATATTTTGCTGAGTGTGTTATTGTGCTGGTACTTTGGCAGGTTTAGGACTGCCATGGTCAGCTGACTCCTAAAGTTTGATATTCTTCATATTCTGTGTGGTGGCCAGTTCACAGAAGTGACAGAAATCATCTTTACCTTGATCAATTATGATTTTTTTTTTTTTACATCTTTTGTGTCAATTTCATAAATTAAATAAAAATTAATTATAATAAGACAAAATAGGGCTGTTGCCAATCAAATTAAATAAGTATCAACAAAAATGTATCTTTGCAGTGCAGAGGAAACACAGAAGCTGCATCTGAAGTGGCATTTAAATCATTTACACAGACTGTTTACTGTTTGATAATTCACGCAGCTCAGAAGTGACAAATGAATAACCTGCAGTTATGCAGAAATGTTTTGATGTTTAAAACCTAAAATGTTGAATAATATTGATATTTGAAATTATTTAAAACATGAAAAGATACTTTAACTGTGAATTTAAAACCGCCAGTAGGTGGCAGCAAGTCACGTTTAACGAGTGAGTCATTGAGATTCAAACAATTCATTCAAACAGCTGATTCATTCAAGGAACGAAGCATTAAGCATCTTAATCTATATTAGTCATTGAATCATCGATTCAATTGATTCGTTCAAAAAGCTGATTCATTCAGTATGAAAACAGCTGTGTTTTGCTCAG
The DNA here is from genome assembly GCF_949357685.1 of Gobio gobio. Taxonomy (NCBI): domain Eukaryota; kingdom Metazoa; phylum Chordata; class Actinopteri; order Cypriniformes; family Gobionidae; genus Gobio; species Gobio gobio. The sequence goes on from NC_137109.1 coordinate 41,997,556, forward strand.
AGACGCAGATACAGTGCTGTGTCTTTTTTTGAACAATTTTTCGGTGGCGATATAGAGCAAAAACAGGCAATATGGAAGTCTAAACTGTAAGTCACTTAATATTAACTTATTGATTTTATGCAAGTTTACTAAACAAGATCACATTTGAAAAACTGCAATCTTTGTGATATCTTATTAACTATATTATATGATATAAATATAGCACGCAGTGAAAGCGTGTACTCCTAATGTGCACCCGTACTAGTCTAATCAACAAAACTACATCACGTAGTGTGTGTGTGCACTCTCTGGGTGTGTGTGAGGGATATACTCAATAATGTCAGATCGCACATCGTTAAAACAACAATTATGATATTATTGCGGACGATATATATCGCACACCCCTATGACCCGCACATTAAAGGGATGGTTCACCCAAAAATGAAAATTTGATGTTTGATTTGATGACGACACATTGACGTCTTAAGACAGGAAACGATCGGTTTGTGCGAGAAACCGAACCGTATTTGTATAATTATTTTACCTCTAATACACCACTATGTCCAACAGCCTTGAGCGCGCTCACTTCCGGTGAGTGAGGTCTGTACACGATCTGGCTTGCGTAAACTATGCCAGATCATGGACAGACCTCACTCACTAGAAGTGAGAGCGCGCTCATAGATTTTGTCACCATTCATATGCATTATACGACTGACAGACTGCAACGGATGGAGTTAATCTTAATTTGTGTTCTACTGAAGAAACAGTCTCCTATATCTTGGATGCCTTAGGGTTAAGCAGATAAACATCAAATTTTCATTTTTGGGTGAACTATCCCTTTAAAGAGCATCAAAACAGCATTTATCGTTTGAATTTTGTGATGACATGGAGAGAATACTTAATATGTTCGTTTGGGAACTCTGTTAAAGATCTGTTCGGTACAAGTGCACCGTACTGGAAGCCCTGTCCCAGAACGGCTCGGTACGAATACGTGTACCGTTACACCCCTAATATTAACTGTCGGTTAACCAGTTAATTATGAGAATCCCTGCATATACATTAATAAATAAATTTTTTATATTACTATTTTTATTTTTAATTAGTCCAGAGAACTTTTTAAAGTTGCCATGTTATCTAAGCGGACTTTGCTTTTCACTCACTGAGCAGTTGCTTTGAAGCTGTGAATCTTCGGAAGCGGAGCCGCTCGCATATTTACAAAACATGCTGTGCCAGAGTCAAACCTGATCATTGAACACGGAGGGGGGGCCAGCATATCTTCGGCCTTTTTTTTTTCTTTTGGCCAAAAACTGAAAAAGCCATTTGCGGCTGATAATTCGGGGAATGCATGCTCTTAAATTTTGAAAACCACTGCCCTAAAGGACCTTTTAAAATAGTTTGAGTAACAAATAAAAAGCCTGCAGGATAAACCTAAATGAATTTTAAATGTCACACTTAATGTCTCATTACATTTATTTTAGACCATAGGCTTCTTTTCTTTAATGGCTTATTGTACTTGACGCACAGGTGGAGGAAAGCTTGGTCAAGGTGCGGAACGCCGGCACTGAGCAGGACCTGGGTATCCAGTACAAAGCTCTGAAACCAGAGGTGGACAAACTGAATGTGATGGCGGCCAAGAGGCAGCAGGTAAAATGCAGCCACCCCTCACACCCAATGTTCTCATAATCAGATGAGATTCTTTCAGGGATGTACTGACTTCGACTAGCATTACATCCTCCACCCTCATGTGGAGCGAAGAGCTATGTAGTTCTGGTTAACGATTTTATGCATATAACCACAAACAATCTTCTTAGTACTGTTCTGGGAGGGTGAAGCAAGACTGGGTTAGAACAGGTAGAGTGACAAAATCCATTTAAATTGTATGAGAATTGGGTGTTACGGATTTTTTTTAAGCGGTAGTCAACAGTGATGAATTTTAGGATACATTTTCCAGGTGAGCTCACTGATTAATAGAATGAACATTTTGTTTTCCATTTGAAAGGGATTATAGTATCTTGACAATGTAAATTATTTCTCAGTTTGAATATGGAGTAGAGCTGTTCATTTTATTTATTCAGTGTGATTTTTTTCCCCCTCTCATGCTACACTGGTCCCTTCTAAATTTATAATTTCGTGAATCAGTCGGCAGATGCTGCGGCCTCACTCCCAAGGTGCAAATTGCTCTGGTACTAAAGATTTTTTAAAGACGTTTTTCTTCCATCTCAGAGGAGTTATGCCTCATTCCACAGAGAGCAGAATCCATTTTTAGTAGGGGTGTAACGATACACCTATACCACGGTTCGGTTCATGTCACGGTTTTGGAGCCATGGTTCGGTTCTGTTTGCTACGGAAGGAGGGTTCATGGCGGGCACCAGCAATAATAACACTAGATTCACTTTTAACTTAATAACAACAGCAATAATTTAACTTTATACATTGCTCCGGTATGCTAACTGCTCTAAAGAAAACCTGAAGCCAAACTCGAATGAAATAAATGTCTGCAGACTAGTCAGAAATAATCTACTCATTTTACCATTAAAAAAAAGCAGTAAAAAAAAAAGCAGTAAAAGTAATGTCCCACTGTAGCCTACTTAACAAACATATTAATTGTATCAATATGACTAAAACAAAAAAAATAAATAGGCCTATAAGTTAAAGATATTAAATAGCAGTTTTTGTTAATACTATAAAGTAGCCACCACACTAATTTTAAAATAAACAAAATAACATAAAGTGAAAATAAAGTGACATTTTGTGGTTATGGAAACAACAGTTACCATGGCGAATACACAATACTTCATGAACTGCTAATGAAACATGAAAACTGCTCTTGATAAACAGAATGCACATCATAACAGATTTTTTTAAAATTTTGTAACAAGATACGAAAATGACGATGTTGCTGGGACTCCAAGGTAGCATTTTGGGGAAACTGGCTCTTTGCCCTTCCACCATGCAACATTATTGTATTTAGTAAAATACAGCTGTTATTAGTTCTTAAAAGTGTACTAATTACTATTTAATCTAATGTCAAGGAAGAAAAAAAATATTTTGTGGCATAAGGTGAATGAGAGCTGGGCTGGGGTAGCAGGGGACGTGGCGTGTTCGGTTCGACATGAGAGTATCGCGTTTTTTCGGTTCGGTTTGAATATCGTTAAACCCCTAATTTTTAGTGAGGGCTAGTCCGCACTAGCGAGATCTCTGGTTTGACAGCAATGAGCGATCATGAAAACACAAAAATTGACCCCCATCTTCAAAACATTTCAACTATACTAAAGCGGTTTATTAATTTGTGGGTATGGATTGAAAAACCAAAGGTGCAGTTTACAAATCTGAGCACACTGATTGGAATTTCGCGGGTATGAATTAATCAGGGGCCGATTTGTTAAACTGAGGGATACATTGAATCTGTGAGTACGGTTTATAAACTGAGGGGACGATTTGCATAACTCTGGCCACGGGTTTGCGGGTCTTGTTTTTTCCCCTCCTACCAGGCTCTATAGTACAAACCTGGCCTAAAGTGTTGTTTTTAGTGTTTTTTTTTTTTTTTTTTTAGCTGTAACTTGTGTTCTGACAGACAGCAATTTGTGTCAACACTGTACACTGACTTTAAGTACAGGGCAACAACAGGAACACTTTAGAAATTAGAGGGTGTTCATGCAGGACGTAGACTGTCAATTCAAAAAGTAGACAGTGACCAACACGGCCAATATCTCTGCTTAACGGAAGCGGTCACATGGCACGTTTTTCTATGCTGCAGATTTGCTAGACTGTATGTGTTGGCCCTTGGAGGTACCTTGCTCTGAGTGCTTCAATGTCCTGATGACAGGGATGTAACATCACCCCTAAATTCTCCTTCTTCCCCCTCTTCATATGACAGGAACTCAAGGACGTCCATCACAAAGACCAAATGGCGGCAGCTCGTGGCGTCCTTCAGAGGAACGTCCCCATGCTGTACACAGCTTCACGTGCCTGCCTGCAGCACCCTGATGTGGCCGCGTACAAGGCCAATCGGGACCTAATCTACAAGCAGCTGCAGAACGCTGTCTCCGGCATATCTAATGCTGCCCAGGCTACCAGCAGCGAGGACTCCAGCTTCTCCCACCCTGCAGGTGGAGGAGAGCTAGCCTACGCCCTCAACAACTTTGATGTAAGTCCATTGGATGTCACATTTTTGGGCCAGTTTCTCTGATTGAGCTAATAAGTGGTATCAGTGAAGAATTGTTATTCAGCATCACGACCAAGACTAAACTGAGAATTGGCCTCACTCTAATTGAAGGGAGCGTGCTCTGTGAGGATTGTTGTTTAGGGTTTTTTCTTTTTTTGCCCATTGCATTGGGACAGGAGAAGACTGCTCGATACAGCTTGGTAGTGGTTATAGATTGTAAAATATGGTGATGCACCTAAATGAAAATTCTGGGCCGAAACCGAAAATTTAGGATGCACTTGACCGAAAACCGAAACTGAAGCCGAAAATGGCTTCTTTTAAAAACGTATACTTATGTGGGTACATATAAATATGATATATATATAGGGATGCACCGATCCACATTTTTTCACTTCCGATCCCGATACCTGAATTTGGATATCGGCCGATTCCGATACCAGAACTCTGTTTGCTATGTATTAGGGATGAAATGGTATGGAAGTTTCACATCATGATAATAGTGACCCAAATTATCACGGTTATCAATTTATATTTGAAAATCAACAAACAAAAAATAAATCAAGCAGCTCTAAGCACTTTTTTTAAGCTAGATTCTTTGGGATTTCCTTCCTTATAATGGCCGTCGTCAATGGCATAAATCTCTAATATTATATCTCTAATCTCTAATATTATCTCTGTAAATATATTCTCAAGCAATATTCTCATCAGTGTTCTATCAGCTGTGACGCATTTAAATCTAGCATATTTTGTGTAAGAGCCCATACAGTATCCTGGTGAAATAAGTTCCCAGTTTATTTTATTCAATATAAAATCCAAAAGTTGTGCATCATACCTGACACCTAGATGAACACTTCACAGTCAGTTTTATGACTCATTCTCTTCAAATGCCTTTTAAGTTAGAAACTTGTATAGCCCACTAATGTTTTATGTAACTTTAGAGACGGTCCCTAAATTCGCGAACGTCAAGCCGCCTTAATGCCCGTCATATCAGATGCGCTGTGGTTCTGCTGTGTTTGTTTGAAACTATTTTCGCTGCTGAAATAGAACAAAAACTGTCAATCCCTGTATGATGAATGAATCTCCTGCGTACATCGCACATTCATCTCTGCTTTGAGTGTAGATTTCTGCGAGTGAGAGCGGTGCGCGCTCTGAACAAAACTCCGCTAATCTGAACGCCTCTTATTATATTCATAAACTCAATAGAAACACGTGTGATTGGTTGTAATGCGCAACGCGATTATAACAGATGGCTTTTGAGAAGACCATAATAAGTTCAAAGTGGCTAGTGTGAGTGTTACACGCCACAGCCGAAATACACACGCAGATGGCGATTGTTAATGTCAAGCCCTGATTATTCTCTCTTAAATGTCACCCTAGTCTTGTCTGAACTTGTCTGCGTTTTTAAGTGTTTGATTGCGTTCGTTGTGTTGTAGCCTACGACGCGAGGGAGCTTCCACCTCTCTGAATTACGGTTTAGCAAACATTGTCTTGCTCTGCAATGTTTTCTGTGTGAAGTATTTTCACACAGCTGTCATTGGCTAGCCACAATGCCGCTCAATGCTATCCTGCTGCAAACTGCGGAATGGATTTCCTGATTGGGGGCGTGTCTCATAACTGTGTCTCATTGAGGCGCGCCGCCGTTCAGGAAATCCATTCCATAGTTTGCAGCCAGCTAGCAGACAAGCCGGCGGGAATCACTTTTGGAGTCATTTCAGCAGACAACGTTAAAGCGCAGACATGGCTCATGGATATCGGATTATAGGCCTAATATTATTCTTCAAGTTTCTATGTTCCATGAAATAAAATAGTTTTTTCTCATCAGTTACTCACAGTTACTCATCAATTGCTTTGTAGTTGCATTTAAAACACACTCAAACTAACATGTGCACACAAACACTCTCTCGCGGAAAACCGCGGACTTGGCAACACTGCTTGGGGCAGATAAATACCTGCGTGCAATCCGTGCAAGCAATGGAAAGCGGCCTTCGTTCGCTCGCCAGTAGTCAAGGGGATTGTCGCTTCTGGCAATGGGTAGTTCAGCTGGATACGTCACTATTTGTTCTCATACCACTGACATGCTTAATCTTTGATAGGCAGACGCGTCGCGTGATAACGGTTCGACCGTGAGTGAAACCGAAGCGCTTGCGCACGGATGGGAGGGGCGGGTGACATTTATTTTCAGTTTACGTTTTCGGCTGTTTTTTTTATTTCGGCCCGAAACCGATAATGCCATTTTCGGCCGAACATTTTCGGCGGCCGAAATTTCGGTGCAACCCTAGTAAAATATTCTGAATTCACAGAAAAGGTGGAGTCCTATGCAGACTTTAGGCTTAGGTTAAATAAGTAATTCATCCACCAATGTTTGCCACTGAATTTTTCATCTTGGTTACAGAAAGATCAGGCTTTGGCTTAAAATGCAAGGCTTGATTTGGAAACTTTTGGTAAACTTTGCTTTCAGTTGTGTGAAAAGCACAAAGTTGTTTTGTAGCTAGTGATGATGAGGAACATATTGTGTGTAGGATCGAACCGAACAGCAGTTGCATCATCCTCTGCTACTGCTCCACACGGTTTTATCAACAAAGAGCGTGAGAGCAGCGAGTTGTTGACAAATCCGGTGTGTGATTGAACTGTGTCGAGGAGACTGTAATCACGATTCAATCAGATTATATTTGTATGTCCAAACAAAGCTGAGCTACTGACCTCAGAGAGTCTTTCACAAGTTTGTTCTTTTGTTGCAGGGTTGAGTCATGTCAGCACCTAAAGCTTATGGGAAATAGCATGCTGATTTGACTAAGTAATGCATTTATGTCCTGATGTGACTTGTATTAAATAATTCAGATCAGAGTCTCTACATTTAATTTGAGGTTAAGGGTAGCAAGTGATCATTAGCTATCCTTCATTTATTTGCGCTTTCGAACGGTTAGTCTCCTTCCAGAATAGATACAAACCATTAGTCTAACCGTTTTTTGGTCTGTTGCACTCTCAACATTTTAAACAATCAGTTAGTGAAATAATAAATTCAAATGATATGCATGAACTGAAATGTTGCCATAGAGATCTTAAAGGAAAAAAAGTAGGTTACAATGGCACCGGCTGTGCTTATGAGCACTGGATGACTGCATTTATTTTATTTGTGTCTAGCAAATGCAACCTGCACTCTTAAATAATGAATAGTTTTTTTTGTTCCTGATGGACAGGGTGGGAAAAAATGTACTTCTTGAATGAGACCAGATGAAACTGTAACCGGCTGTATCTTGGAAACGCGCCGGCGAAACCGTCTGTAATTCGGGTCGATCGTAGTGCCTGACAAGGCCTTTCAAGGATCGAGGCAGTAACTGGGAATGGGTGCTTTCTTTGCCGTCACCGCACGTTACTTTTCATACACGAGAAGCGCGTTCATACCTGGACACAAGAAGTTGCCGTGGTAATGAACAATACCTTAACGTGCTGACTTATGTGGACTAACTTTTATTTGAGGAAATCTGTTTATAATATAAGCTATTAGGTTTGAATTATTGGTCCTGCGCTGTCTATTGTCAGTTGATTTCAATATGTCTATAATGTACATGCGTACAAACGTACATGCTTAAGTGAACGCTCAAGTATAATGATCATAATGCAAGGTAAGCATTCGCATGTATGTGATCTATTTTTAGCGGTTGTTTGCTCTGCTCAGTCGAGATATATCCAGCTGCAGCCCCTCAGAACACCAGTTTCAGAACACCAGTTTCAGAACACCATCCACAGAACAGAAAGTGAGCGGCGCTACCCATACACGTTGTTTTCATATGGATTTTAAAGTTACTTTTCATGCAAGAGAAACATGCATTTAAGACAGTAAGATTTGAACAGAAGCATGAAGGAGAATATTTTGAGTTGTGTGATTATTTCTGTCATGATTAGGGTTGGGAACCGAGAACCGGTTCTTATGCAGAACCGAAACTGATTTTTGAAAAATACCAGAACCGCGCGAAATTCCTAAGTTTCGGTTCCGAAAACGGTTCTGGTGCAATGTGTGTGCGAAGCGCTGGAAGCGTATCCTTTCATAGCGAGTGACAGCCAGTGTTGCCAACTCCGTGATTTTCCCGCTTTCCCGTTTTCCACTGTTGCCGCGGGCTGTGTTTCATGTCCGCGGGGTGAAACGATTGTGCAATTGTGCGGGTTTTGTTGTGAAAACCTGGCAACCCTGGCTCACCTCATCATGAATATTAATTACGTTGCCTGCCGCTTCCAGGAGTGCAGCAGTTCAGCACTGAAAGCCCTCGCGCTACACATTTACGGTTTTGCGTCAGATATTTTCTCGTTGACCACCAGCATAGCGAAGAGAAAGTCACAAGTATGGATTCATTTCCAAAGAATGAATGATAATGAAGCAAAATGTAACACGTGAAAAGTTAATAACATGCAAAGGAGGCTGCACTAGCAATTTGACAAAACATTTGCTACAGCACAGAGTGCCACAGGGCTTATACCAGATTTATAGTGAAAGGCCTATATATATATATATATATATATATATATATATATATTTGTCAACCGTTGAGTCACCATGGTTTAGGTAAGCGTTTAGGCACAATTACCTTTGTAATGCTGAATTGCAATTTATTATTTACAAGTTCACTGAATAACTAAATTACTATTAAATTAATATATAACTAATTAATAAATATAACTAATAAATATAATTTATAACTTTGTTTTATTCAGAGACAGAGAGATAAAATGTAATAAGACAATTTCAGAGGTGTTCATTTGAAAAAAAATGTGTTGCAAGAATGGCTTAATTAATACTGTAATATATGTACAGTACAGGACTTTTTTGACATTGCCAACCTGTAAATAAATTTTAGAGCAAGTAATAAACACAAAATGGATTGTTTGAGTTGCGTATTGTGCCTTTTTCCTTTACCACTATTTGTTTAATAATTTTAATGGAACCGGAATCGGAACCGGAATCGTTAGGCGGAACCGGAACCGGAACCGGAACCGGAAAATTTCTCACGATTCCCAACCCTAGTCATGATGCATGTGGTGGTGAACGAATATTGAATCTTTTCACGTCTTTCACGCTTTATCATTAAAACTTTTTTGCATTTGTCAAAAGATATTTTGTCTATATATATTTGTCTGTATATATTTGTCTTAATATTAAATAATTATTTATTAATAAAACGTATACATTTAGTTTTCAGAGATGAAAACACTTTCATCTCAAGTATTTCTGCAGAAATGCCATGATATGGGCTTAAAGGCCCATTTATACTTCTGCGTCGAGTGTACGCCGTAAAGGCCCATTTATACTTCTGCGTCGAGTGTACGCCGTAGTGTACGCCGTAGGCTACGCGCGTAGCCGACGCCGTCGTGAGCATTTATACTTCTGCGCTGTTGTCTGCGTCAATGTGCAATTCCACATGCAGACGCTAGAAGGCAGTGTCCTCGGGCATGTTGGTGTAATCAAGACAACAGCCGAAGAAGAACCAGCTCGATGTGTAGAATCTGTACATTCATGTCGGAATATCAGCAGCAGTGAGAGAGCGGCTTTTCTTGCAGCTTGAGTTGTTGTATCTAATACAAATTAAGCATCTCTAGTTGATTAGTAAAGTTAAATAAGGCGATCTGGCGCTGGAATGCATTTGTGAAACCATGCGGAGCTCGTGGCCGCTGTTTTCAGCAGCGGTGGCTCAGCAAGCGATTGTTGTTGCGGAGACTTCATTCACGAAATATACCCTAATGTGTCCCTGTTCTTGATATACAATTACTGATTAACATCTTTGGTTTTAATGAGAAAATAAATAAACTATATTCAGCGGATCTATGTATTTATTTACTACCATAAAGAATCGCTGGACTGCAAAATAATGTATTATAGCAGACGTAAGGAACTATCATCCAATTTCTGGACACACACACACACACACTCCTATCGCAGATTTTTTATTTATTTATTGACCTGAGGGAAGGGTTCTGGCAGACCAATCACAGCGCTTGCGGTCCGCGTAGAATTGACGCGTTGTTACATTTTTGGAGAGGTGCGCGTCAGGCTACGGCGTAGGGTACGCCGTATCCAACGCGTCTATGCGTAGGGTACGCCGTGCACTCGACGCAGAAGTATAAATTGGCCTTAAGAGTCACAAGTTTTTGTGTTTTAAGTTTTTTTGCATGTTTTTAATTTTTATTATGTGCCGTTTAAATTCGTTTTAAACCTATTATTTTAGAAATATTTTATGTATGTCCTATTTGTTTTCTTTCAGAGAAACACGTTTCACTTTAAGGCCTTGTATTAAATGGTTATTTTTATTTGACATTTGAAAAATAGAAATGTCACATTCTCTGTCTATTATTTTCAATCGAAATAATAGTCAAATGGGAAACACTTTATAACATGTTACAAATGTATTAGGCCTAATATATTTTTTTAAATAAAAATAAAAAGTTGTAGTATTGTTAAAGTAACAATAAACTACAGTGTTTGTGTCCATTAACATTAAATCTCATAGGCTATTTTCTGTCAGTATTATTTGGAACAACATGAATGTGTACAAAATAATACTAATATATCTATAGTCAAATGAGAAACACTTTACAACATGTTATACATTTATTAATATTTTTTTTTTTGGATACTTTATTTAAAAGTATTGTTGTTAAATATTGTAGACATCAATCCGATCAAAATCCATGTGAAAACAGCTTATATTTATCAAAAGAAAATTACATATATGGATAGCGAAACTATGACTGTTTAAGCCCCGCCCCTCACTTCCGGTTCTGTGGATCGGGTTCTGAAACTGGTGTTCTGAAACTGGTGTGCTGCGGGGCTGCAGCTGGATACTATTGGCTCAGTCGGCTGTTCTGGTGTTGCAACATCTGGGTGAGGTCTCATCAAATGGTTCTGCAGATTTGTAGCATTTCACCTCAGCATTACAAACGTCAACGCACCGGAAGCCGCCATTTAACCACTGAATTAGGCATGTGCCGGTATAAAATTTTCATTTTGCGATTAATTGCTGAAGCTTTTATCATGGTGTACGGTATTATCACGATATTGAAATTCGTTGCAAAAAGTGTTGTCATACTTTAACAGGTTTAATAACTTTCTTATAACAAAAAGAACCAAACATTTAAATACAATAAAGCAATACACAAAAATGTATAAAGTAAACAAATATTTAAAACAGATTAAAGTGCTAAAGAATTATAAAGAGCAATAGGTGACGCTTTACAATAAGGTCTCACTGGTTAATGCATTAACATTAACAAAGAGCGAATAGCTACATTTTTACAGTTATTATTATTTGATAATGTTAGTTAAAAAAAGCAACTGTTAGTGTTAGCTCAGGTCCATTAAATAATAGTTACAACTTTTGATTTTAATAATGCGTTATTAAATGCTGAAACTTACTTTTGACTAAGATTAATACATGCTTTAAAAGTATTTTTCATTGTCAGTTTGTTAATGAATGAGCTAATGTTAAATATTAGAGCCTTATTGTAAAGTGTGTGATTGAACAACAATCAGAACATATTCAAATAATATCTAGGGCATGTAATTTAGTCCAGATTCAAATATTAAATGTTTAAGTTTGAAAATGAATAGTCTTAAGTCTTTAAGTATTAAAGGGGTGGTAAACCACGATTTCACTATTCTAACTTTAGCTAGCGTGTAATGTTGCTGCTTTAGCATAAACAACATCTGCAAAGTTACAACGTTCAAAGTTTAAAGCAAAGGGAGATATTTGCTTTTAAAGAAATCCATTTCTAAGAACTACAGCAAACGGCCAGTAGGCGACTACACACATTCCTCCAGGGTTGGTGACATCACCAGGCTCAATATTTACATAAACCCCTCCTCCGAGAATATTAAATAGGGGGGGGGGGGGGGGCCATTTTGTATCGCGGCGCTGTTGTGGTATAGTTAGGCTGGAGTGTTGTTGCCGCGATGCCGAGGAAACGCTGTTATATTCATCCGGATTGCAGGTCTGGGGTACTTGCTTTGTTCAGCCTTCATAGGGACAGGGGTGCGTTGCAGAGCGTTTTAACATACGTGTGTATGAGACAGAAGGGAACAGGCACTTGCGGGGCTCCCGCAGCACATCTCACGGAGGGAAACTTTCCCAATGTTCGCGAGTTCAACACCGGATTTGCACAACGTCAGCTGCGTGAGACAAACGCGGCCAGTGTGTGAATGCACGACGCGCGCGGGGCTCCCTCCCGCAGCACATTTCACGGAGGAAAACTTTCACAATGTTCGCGAGTTCAATACAGGATATGCACAACGGCTTGACCTGAAAGCTGGATTTACAAACAGAAGCTGTTTACGGGCCACAACCTGTAAGTCTGATTTATTTTTCATCGATGTGTTTTCCTGTAATAGGTTGTAGCAAGGAAGTAAACAGATGACAACGCTGTTCTGCAAACCAGTCTGTTAAATGCTTATTCATACTTAACGTTATCCGACGAACACCTATCGTTACAAACACTAACGTTAAAATCTCAACAGCGAACTTGGCATTAGTGTAAATTATTCTTTGATTAGAGCTTTTATGTATTATGTATCTACAGCCATGCTAAACATGGTTCTGTGTGTGATTTGGCTACTATAGTAAAGCCAGTGTTTAGTGTTTTGGGTTAATAGTTCTTGCGACAGATATTTGGCTATAATCGTTCTAAAAATACAAAAGTAACAGTGCCATTCAGTAGCGATCACTATAGATCCGCAGTCTTTACTCATTAGGACTGAACAGGTTCTGCTCGATCATCTTCACTAAAATGTTCTGGGTCTGATTCGGGCTCAGATTGGTGTGGTTTTATTGACGCCATCGTTTCTAATACTGACCAAAGCACAGTCTACCGGTAAGGTAAGGGCCGTGACGTTTCCGACAAACGTACACTGCGGTTAGCGAATCACAACACACTGGGCCAGCTAACCAGTCTGAGCCCATTGCGTATTTTTGAGGGACTGGCTTCATACAACCCGGAAAGCATCAGACCGTTTTACAAGGAGGGACAGAGCAGTGTAGAATAAATGTCAAATATATGAAAAATAATGTTTTTTTTAAAAAAACGAAGCATGAACACATGTTACAGTGCACCCCACAAACACAATCAAGCCTTCAAAAACAATGTGTTTTACCACCCCTTTAAGTATTAGGTTATGTGACGAGCACCGTATCGTTTTGTTTACGAGGATTACCGGGGAAACGGCTGCATTTCTGCTGTTCCGTCAGCGCCCTCTGCTGTCAGAGAGAGTGAATGCGCATCTCCTTCACTTGTTTCGCCATGTGCTCGGCTCATGCACTATGAGTTTATTTACATCAGTGCTTGTTCCTCTTTTACTTATTGTTCATTTTAAACGGTTGATGGGTAAAGTATTCTTAAAATTAATTCTAAAAATCGGAATAATTCGTAAGAAATAATTATTCACTGTATTTTGAAGTGCCCATGATAACAATATTGTGCATGTTCATTATTGCGGTATATCGTATTACCGTATACCGGCACATGTCTACACTGAATGAATGAATGAATAACAGGCCGCGCGCCTCTCGCTCCTTTGTAACATCGCGCAAGGCCAATGAGAGGGTTACATCTAGTGGAGAAGACTAGTAATTAGATTTACGTTAATCTTATGTTCAATGTTTGCGGAAATTAATATTGATATTCAAATGGTGATAAACTAATGGCAAGTCAATAGTGGATGAGAAACCCAGCGTAATTTAAAAATACAACTACCATGACCAATAAAATCTTGGCTGATGGTGGAGTTGGACGTCCACCGCAGGCTGCAGCGAGCCCCTTCTCAAAAAACTGTTTAACTCCACAATTCAGTACTACACAGTTCAGTCTTTATAACGTGTTTCAGCAATACATTTCTAACATTTATAATGTGTTTAGAAGCAAATCTCAGAATTGCCTTAACAGGGACTTTAAGCGCACAGAATAAATGTTAAGTGAATTTTTTTTTGTAATCGCAGCTTTGAATTATTACGTAATTGTGGCAATCGTAATTGATTATAAAAGAAATTTGATTATTTGTGCAGCCCTAGTGTGAAGTCAATTAAGGCTATGCATTCCTCCTGTTAAATTTGCAAAAAAATCTGTCACCGCAGGTATTTGTCTCAGTCTCTTGTGGCAAGAGGGTTTGCTCATCAGATTCCCTTTGCCTCGATTAGCTGTTGAAATATTTCTCACACAAAGGAGTCAGGAGCGGCTTCATCTTGCTAAAGAGAGAACCAAAACATCAAATCAAACCATGTCACTCTGTTCTCTCCATTAATTTTTTTTATTTTTTTGGACAAAAGTGCATTCTCATCCTCAATTCTGGGGCCTTTAATTACTGGAGTAATGGGTTGTTGTGTTTTGTTCTCCCTTTGTTTCTCCAAACTGTCTCTGGGGTGGTTGGCTCGGAGCTCAGGGACTTTAGAAAGCTCTGATCTTCAAAATCTGCTGTCTCTGGGGCTCACATGCTCCGTTACCTACAGGGCCTTTTATATATGGAAAAAAAAGGGTGGCCTCTTCTCATATATATATATATATTTATTTATTTATTAGTGCTGGGCATCGATTAAAAAAAATTAACTAATTAATCACACTTTTTTCTGTAATTAATCGCGATTAATCGCAAGTTTTTAATATTTTACGTTTTTAATATTTTGATATTGTAGTAATTTCAGTTACTCTCCAAATTAATGTATAAACAATTTAAAGACAGCATATTTTAAATATGTGTTGTATTGTCATATTTTTATGAATGAAGGCCAGTATTACTGATACTAAAGTGTCTATGAAACATTAAGGACGTTACATTACAGTATAACTGAAAGCTCCCAATTTCAACATTTATTAGGCTTTAAAAAAAACAACTTTTAATTTAAGTGAACTTAAAACAATCTTTACATAAACCCAAAATAATAAATGTTATATTTACCCATGGCCTTCCCTGTTATACATATACAGAAATGTAATAGTTATCTTTCTTAACTGCATAAATAATAAATGAAATATAGATGAATCATCATTAAAGCTAAAATTTTCTGTTCCCGTTGTTCTTTGATGAACATTAATGACGGACATCATCAGTGCTCCTGTCACTTTAAGAACAGCCGCGGATCTCACGCGCTGTCCCGCGCATCTGGAGATGATCATTTCCTCACAACTCTTTAAGTTCATGTAAGACGTTATTTAACTAATTTAAGACTCCTAATATGAGAATACTCAAAATCCTCTGTGTTATTGTTTGTTCAAGTCTCGATGTGAGAAAAAAAGAGAACTCGATGTGAGCAGGAAACTGACGCGAGTCTATCTATGCGTCGAGTGTGTGTGTGTGTGTGTGTCCCTTGATTAGCTGACATGAGACGCATCCACACAGACAGGACACTGACACACACACACACACACACACACACACACACACACACACACACACACACACACACACACACACACACACACACACACACACACACAGGACATTGGCATACAGCGTGTTCGCGTGTGTCTTGTCACGCTTGGAAGCATTTACATGAATAAGAGCGTGATGATCATGTAACGCTAAGCAAAAATGTATATAAAAACGGACGCTGCGTTATTTGCGTTAAATATTTTAATTGCGTTAAGCTGAAAAAATTAATCGCCCACGTTAACGCGTTAATTTGCCCAGCCCTAATATATATATATATATATATATATATATCTTTTTGCTTCCTTACTCTCATCTTACCCCTTGACTGCAAATACTTCTGGATGTTGAGATTAATACAGAATTCATTAGTCATCTCTCCAGAGCTGTAGGTGTAGTAGCATGAGTCAGTCTCTCTCTGTTCTCGCTCTTTCGCTCCCCTACACCCATCATTCGTTCCCTTTTTCCTTTTTACACTGCAATTATCTACAACAATGAACTGACATCCTCTTTTTTTCCTGCCTCTGACTGGAGCCCAGAATGTGTTGTTTGTCACTTTTGTCGATGGACTTATCAACTGTATCCTTCATCTTTGTTTTACGCCCAGGGTTGGATTCCACAGCATTAGGCCTTTTATTAGTGGTGCTTGCCTGTAAGGCGAAGCACACTATTATTACTCATGTGCGGCGGCTTCTTCCGTACAAATATCTGCGCATAACTTGTCCCACAGAGTTCGTCGTAGACCCATGAATGAGGTTTAAAATCGTGCGGATTGAGAAGTGTGCTATGACGTTTATCGGGCATACGTTGTTCGCACAGCGGCAGCAAAATTTGCAACAAACTTTGACAGGTCATAGCTCCGAGCAAGGATTTTGTAGAAACAAATGTGAGTTACCACATTTGAAGAGGCTGGCAGGCCTTGTAAGAACATGCTTCGTAATGGAGTGCAAGTTGTACTCCTGATGGGCAAGAGCTGGCCAAAATTGTCCCATAGACATACTATGGTGAAGGGATGGCCCATGAAGCAGGGATTGCGCATACATGTTTTTCCTACTGTGGTAACTTGCATAGGGATTTTGTATTGAACATAATTTTGCATCACAGTGTCATAGAGACAAGGCGGCGCCCTCATTTTACTCAGACAACCAATCAGTCTCTCAGGATCATCGTGAAGCAATCCATGGCCAAGAAACCATTTAGATCACCCTAGCAACAAGTTCCATAGACTTTCATTCAAAAGGGTATCTTTGGATAGAAGTGTCATAGAAACATGAGGGTGGGTTCGTTTATTTCGGGGCAACAAACCGACATCACAAAATACTTCCTAGGTACACCCTAGTAACCATTATTGAGCACCCTAGCAACTCAAACCCATAGAGGGATAATCTACAAATCCAAATATCATAGAGGCATTTTTATAGTACTATAATTGGCAGCTTCCAAGCCACTCCCTAGCGACCAAACGGTGTACCCTAGCAACCGTTTAACAAGACCCATATCTCTGCATCAGAACATCATATAGACTTTATATAGTTTTTTGCTAAAACATGTTTAAAATCTTAAAACATGATAAAACAAGTCAAAATATTAGCATTACCTAGCTGTGTGGTTGGTTAAAATATTGTAAAAACATGTTAATATATGCTTCGCAATATCTTTTGAAGCTTTAAAGCATGTTAGCATCATGTTAACAAAATGCTAACCTTAACATTAGCATTAGACAAACATTAGCATCTTGATAAAACATGCTAATAGTCTTAGCACCATGTTAGCAACATGTTTATCGTGTTAGCATGTGACAAGCAACATGTTAAATGTTTTAGCAACATAAATAGAATTTTGTTAAAAATATGCTAATCATGCTAGCATTTTATGGCTAAAGGCAGTGTAGTTGCACAGAGCAAGCACCATTCACATTTTCTTCCATTCACATTTTCTTTACGATCTAGTTGACATTTTGCTGTTTTCTTGTCTTTTTTTTTGTTTGTTTTTTTTAGCTCAACCATTAGGAAGTGATAATTTAATCGAGTGAAGCAAGACTGCAGGATGCACCGGGAAACAATTTAAAGCTGGCAACAAAATTAAGTTCATAGATTTTATCATCATTGCGTATGGTTCATCAGATTGAGTATCTGTGAGAGGCAATAAATCTGAGCTGTTTTAAACGAATTAAGAGTTTTTAAAATAATGCATTTGTGGTGACCCTAAGGCTAACGGTGTGACATGGTTAATTTGTAAGTGACGCAAATGTCCTGATTTTTCCTATTCTTAGCCAATCAATACTCTGCACAAAGCACATTGAGATTTCTCGCAGCCTGCAGCTCTATCCGTACCTGCGGCTGCTAGAATTATCGGTACCCTCAGACTTTCATTATATTGATTGTGCTGTACTATGTGATTGGCCCAGTTTTTTACTCTTGACCTTGCATGCTGCTTTTCTGGAGATGCTATATAGAGCTCATCCCACAGATCGATCAGCGCACAGTTGAATTATTATTGCCATACCACCTTCTCTTTTAATGATTTCCAGTGATGATAAAACCTCTTATAGTTTTGTTTTAGCTGTTTTGAGTGATTTACCATCAGCCAAACCTGTGTAGACATTGCCTTGAATCACTAGATTACCTTTTTTTTCCTGCTGGACTGTTTTCTTAATTGCTGGATGTTGCTTGTCACAGTGGCTTGAGCAAAAAACAAACAAACAAAAAAGCCCATGACACAATGCATGGTTGAGCAAAGCAGTCATCAGGAAATACTGACATCCTTTTGTAGTTTAGGTGATTCTATGGGCAATGTTGTGTTTATTTCCGAACGTTACAATTGCATTTATGTGCTCAACAGATATGTCTGTGATTGGCTATAAAGCTCAACGCTGCAAAAACATGTTGTAAATAGAAATCTTTGACGCTGTTCACAAAGCACTCACACAAACACTCACCAGGGCTCCATTTTTGTTCCCTACTGGCCCAGTTGGGCAAGTGGTCCAAATGTTTACTTGCCCCTGGCAAAAAAAAAATGTGCTCCAACAAAACAAAATAAAAAGTAAGGATGCACCAATCATGATTTATAATCGCTGATCGGCCGATTATAATAAAAAATAAAAATTCACAAGCAAATTGGCCATTTATTTATTTAAATAAATGTAGTTTCTTTGCACTATTACAAAAATATCTGTAGCTATTTGAAATTCGAGGCAACCACTGAATTGAATCACGATCCAAAGATGCTACACACATGTAGCAGAAGCAGTTTTTAACCCCCTGAACACGGAGAACGCGCTGGTGCGTTCTGCTGGATTTTACCTCATGACAGCGTAAAATTTAAAATACTCTGTAATTTTTGGCCTCACAGACATGAAAGATATGTCTTTACAGAGTTTGTAGTGTCTACTTTTATTTGTGCACACTCACGATAAAAACTAAATGTTGTGCTTTTCGCTATATAAAGAAAACAAACAGGATGCGTCTACTTTTAAACAAAGTAATTTATATAAAAAAAATTCTGTTTATGTAATCCATATGAAAGCAACGAGAGATCAAGTTTCTCAAGCAGCTCCTCAAAACAAGTCATCAGCTTCATCATTCTTCTGATTTTCATTGAGTTCGGAAGACACACAGAGTTTACCTTGGATTTACATCATAAGAACACAATTTTAAGATTATTATAATTAATTTGTTACATTTATAAAGCGCTTTTCTAGGCACTCAAAGCGCTTTACATAGAATGGGGGAATCTCCTCAACCACCACCAATGTGCAGCATCCACCTGGATGATGCGACGGCAGCCATATTGCGCCAGAACGCCCACCACACACCAGCTCAGTGGTGGAGAGGAGACCGACTGATGAAGCCAATTGTTTATATATGGGGATGATTAGGAGGCCATGATGGACAGGGGCCAATGGACAAATTTGGCCAGGATGCCTGGGTTTTTAAATGACCACAGAGAGTCAGGACCTCGGTTTAGCGTCTCATCCGAAGGACGGGATGAGAATTAAGGCAAAACTTTATTCTCACTTATATTATTAGCATTATTGTTGAATCAACTTCACATTGTAGGCTACTAGTTGAATTATTGCCAGACTAAAATATGTGAAATTAGTTTGTCAGTTTAGTTTGTTCTGCAAACTAGGTGATTGCGAGTAAAATGCCTTTTAAACGCGACTGGAACATCTGTTTGTGTATTGCAAACAAATTATTGATATTCAGGGTGAAACTGTAATGGGAGATCCATGTTGAAAAGTTATGTAAAAAAAAAATCAGAATTCTTTAATAAATAGAAACTTAAAAAAGCTCTTGTAACATTAAAATGTCTTTACTAACACTTTTGACACATTTAATGCATTCTTGCTGAATAAAACTATGAATTTATTTAAAACCAATTCTGACTGACCCCAAACTTTTGAGTGGTAGTATATAATGCTACAAAAGCTTTAGATGGTTTGTGTGTAACAATTGATATTTATTTTGATGACGTTATAATTCTTTTTAGGATTTAAATTGTGTTTAATAGGTTAAGCAAAACAAATGTAACACATTTAATAGGGGTGGGAATCTTAAGGCACTTAACGATCCGATCCGATTCTGGGAGTAACGATCCGATTCCCAAAACGATTCTTAAGATACTTTTTTGGTAACTAATTATCCTGCTGTGCAAATACATGAACTTTTACATTGTAACCAAAATTGGAGCTAATATGTTTTTTGTTTATAGTTAGAATATCTGTTTGACAGTATTGCCATTGTTAATAAAACTTGCCGAGCTTCAACAGTCATGTTAGAGACATTTAACGAATCACTCGCCAAAATTATGTCTTTGTTCAGAATTTTCCATTCATTTGAAACATTGTGCAGTAGTTCAGCAATATTCGATAAGTCATTCCGAAAATTATGCCACGGATGTTTGTGGGTTTATGTATATCCCGGCCACCGCATCGAAGATATAGGAGTGTTATTAAGCTTTAATGGCAAGGAAAGCGCCGCGTAGCCTACTTGAGCACCACTTCGTTATTTTGGCTCAGAATTTCGTTTGTTGGAAATATGAACTTAATTTAGAAATGACTTTTTTAAAAACTTTGCATTTAATAAGCAAAATACATTTTTGAAATAAAAAATGTAATTAAAAACTGCGGAGCGAGCGCAGACCCAGAGTGGCCAGAGAAATGGAGGAGCGACTGCTGTAAGGCATTTGAGCAAAACTCTGGAAAAACTGCATAAAACATGCAGGTGTTGAACCCTCTCACCGGGAATAGTGTCCCCACGGGTGCGACGCCCCTGGTCGTAGTTTGTTCGTTTTATCTTAAACAAAGCCAATTCACCAGCATACGAACGTTCGCCTATCAACAGGTTTTTCTGTTTGGCCGGTGACCGCGCGCGCACAGTGTTGAAGTGGCCGTTTGAATTGAACACCGAATCGATTCTGAATTTTTGAGAATCGATTCTGAACCGTTGGATAATGAATCGCGATGCATCAACCTTTTCTCCCACCCCTAACATTTAATGAAGGACTGAAATTATGTGGTACAGTTAGGGTTGGGTATCGTTTGGGTTTTTTTCGATTCCGGTGCCAAACCGATACTTTTAAAACGGTTCCGGTGCCTAAACGGTGCCTGAACCGATACTTTTTTTTTTTTTTTAAAAGGCCACCAAACGAGGTGGATGACATTAAATGGCTTTTTATTTATTTATTTATTTATTATTTAAATTGAACCATTTATTAAAAGTTTAATGTATACTTAAATGTATGAATATAA
Source organism: Gobio gobio (assembly GCF_949357685.1). Classification (NCBI taxonomy): domain Eukaryota; kingdom Metazoa; phylum Chordata; class Actinopteri; order Cypriniformes; family Gobionidae; genus Gobio; species Gobio gobio. The sequence goes on from NC_137109.1 coordinate 42,018,850, forward strand.
ATAAATACAAAACACAATTTACTTATTTACAAATTATAATTGACATATTTACAAATTCACAGTAAAACCTAAGCCACCCAACTACAACAAGCCTAATATAACTCTAAACAGTTACAGTAATAACAACAGTCGTCTGTATTCTTGCTCTGCTACAAACCAGCTTCGAGCTTCAGCTTTATTTTGAAATATGATCATATTCTCTGGCTAAATATTTTAGAATGCATGGCCTTAATGTTTCCATGGTGACGCGTCATGTTTCTCACATGACACACAGCAGCTGCAATAGCGCTGAAGGCCCATTTACACTTCTGCGTCGAGTGTACGCCAGAACAAGTGTACAAATGAGTGTACCACATACCGGTTATATAAGTACCGGTGCCATATTGGAACCGGATTTCGGTACCCAACCCTAGGTACAGTACAGATATTGAGTCCCTTATAAAGAACAATGGTTGTCCATTATTTTTGTCCCACTTTTTGTCCTTCCCTATGCATATTTGGATTATGTTGTGGTGTAAATAAAGGCAAACAAATCAAAAAGCCATTCTTTTAATCTCTTCACACTCTTTGTTTTAGTTCCCTCGAAGTCCCACCTAATAGGTGGGCCATTATAGGCCATTAGGGGAGGGTCTGTCTTTCCAGGTGTGAGTAACATCAATATTCATGATGATTCACGCCCTCCTCGCCTTCCTGATACACATGTCTTACAAATTTTAAAAATAAATTAAATTGTTTAATTTCAAGCAAAAATAGAATGGTCTGATTTTTGATTTGTGAAATTATGCTACATAAGACACATGCACAAAACAAAAACAACAGACAGACTGAATAAAAATGCCAAAGTCACTCTCTGACAGTAGGTGGTGCTTATGGAACAGCAACGATATAGCATTTCCTTGGTTACCATTGTACGGAGGTAAGAGTAAAAGAAAATGCAGTTGAAACTTTTCTGAAGACAGTCAGTTCCAGTTAGAGATGCTTTCATATAAACCCCCATCCCCCAATTTAATATTTATATTTTTTTCTTCCTATATTTCAAGCATTGTGAACAGTGAGCTTGCTGGTCTGTCTTCAGCGCGTTCCGTCTCTGCCTGTGTTATCATCCTATTTACAGACGTTGTAATATTTCCACGCAAATTACATTTTGGGAAATGATTGCAATGCAGTTAGGTGATAAGGACCAAAAGCCTTATCGCGCTTTTGATTTTAGTTTGTTGGACAGCAATGGCACCAAACACGACTTTAAAGACTTTTATGTTATTATAAGAAGTTTAAATATATTTTCAGGCCACCACAGTTAATGGATGCAAAGCACTGAAATCTATTTTTGGCGGTCAATGGTAACATTGTGATCGGTGGCCACAAATAAATAAATTTATGGGAAACTCTGATCTGTATACTGTATCCAGTGTAGACGGTGTGTGCGATTTATAATGGGTTTCATTACCCAACGCTCGCATCTGGTGTAGGCAAGTCCCAGCCGTTAAAGGGTTAGTACACCCAAAATTAAATGTGTCATTACTCACCCTCGTGTCATTACTCACCCTCATGTCATTCCAAACCTTATTGGTGCTGCCTATGGCTGGTTCAGAAACAGTTTAAATGAAAACTTACAATAGGAAAAATAATAGACTCGGTGTGGAAACGATCGCCGCACTGCCGGACCGCATCCGTGTACCGTGAAAGCTCTAACCGATTAACATGGGTACGGAAAAAAATATGCACCCACATATGCACTGCAAACGAAGTATGTGTAAAACGAGTGTTAGACCCATTTTATTTGCAACTTTTTTTTCTCTTTTGTATTTCTGTGCTTGTAATTAGTGTATTTTTTTAACTAATAAATGGAAGGCGAAGTTCCATTTCTTCTTTTATTTTGGCTGATCTGAAAAATTATCTGATCCATGACTCAAACTGTAATATGATCAGAACTGTGAGTTTTGTGATTCATTGCACCTCTACATATCCTATTGTTTCGATGTGCCAATGAGATTTGGTCATTGATTGTTAATGGTGCAGACAACTTTGTATATTAAAACTGCTCAAGCTGTAGACGTAGCTGCTCTATTCTTAGTAGTAGCTGTTTCAGGAGACTAGACATCCTCACAAAGGAGAGGCGGTCCTCTGCCCAACCAGATGCCATCTGTTTAAATGGCTTAAATAAAGTGGGTGTGAGTGTGTGGGCACATATGAGGTGGGGAATGCTCAATACCTCAGATCATGTGTGTCTTTAATTTCCTGGTGACCGTGCAGAAACTTCAGCACACATGCAAATTTTTTTCCACATCACTTCTTGCTGCTTAATTTGAAGCTGGAGCGACTTTGCAGTGAGTCAGAGAGAGAGAGAGAGAGAGAGAGAGAGAGAGAGAGGCTTGTTGCCATGCCAACGTGACACGCAAGCTAAGGAGGTCAGATGAGATGAGGCTAATAAACTCGGATTCTTAAAACTGAATTGTTGAATATTTTACTGTGTATATGACATCAGATGAAGGGGATTGTCACGTTTTTTTGAAGATTGATTCTGCCTGCTGCTGTTCTGCCCATTTTCTTTCTTTCTTCCTAGGCAGCCATCTCTTTTCTTGCACATTAGTGACTCTTGTCATCGCTTTAATTGCACCAGACGTTGGCAAGTTTATTCTTTGAGAAGGGGAGTGTGATGTCCCCAAGTGAATGTACCCAGCAGAGGGCATGTAGGGACATCTAAAATGTCATCCTGGCTCAAAAAGGAAAATAGCAATCATTTATATGCACAACTGCATTTTGTTGCCCTAGGCTTAACTCCAATTGCTCTGCTGTTTAGGGTTAGTAGCCTTAAAGATGCGCTTTTACTAAATACGGTGTTTACCCGAGCAGTTCTCTCTGTCGAAAACTCTACTCAAGATGTGCATGGCCCAAGTCTGAGATCTTGCATAATGTGCAGTTAAGCTTGATTTTTGTCCCACTTGTTCCACTTTTTTTTTCCCGTTAGTCCCCAGAAGACCGTACAAATGGCTTTTAAGATGCCGTCTGTTACATAGAGTTGATTTAAAAAACAGCTGAAGTGCACAGGCATGCTAATGCAGCCTCTGATTGAGCAAAACCCGTTGGCCTGAAATTACATCAGGAGCCCCGGACCATCATCTCAGATCTTGTGAATTATTGATTTGTCCAGTTAATGAATATCACAGCTTGTGCCTCAGCGTCCAGGGAGATAGATTCCAAAATCCTGTTCAGGCCTCACCGCCAATAATGACGGCCGTTTAACTGTCAAACTCTTGTGAAGTTGGACATTTGGTATGTGAGCATAAACCCCCCCCCCCCCCACACTCTCATTTAGCAAAGAAATGCTGAATGGCAGTATTTTAGAGCATAAGATGTTTAAAAGTAGAGGGAGCAAGACAGGAAGATTAAGCACTTTCTCAGTATTAATACCCTATTCTTTGTTTCTCTCCCCCTGCAGAAGCAGATTATCGTGGACCCGCTGAGTTTCAGCGAGGAGAGATTCCGGCCTTCTCTCGAGGAGCGTCTGGAGAGCATCATAAGTGGCGCCGCCCTCATGGCCGATTCCTCCTGCACGCGTGACGACCGGCGTGAGCGAATCGTGGCTGAATGCAACTCTGTGCGGCAGGCGCTGCAGGATCTGCTCTCCGAGTATATGGGCAATGTAAGTGCACGTCAAATACTGTTTTTCCTTCTCATTTGCTGCTTTTCCCCTTCTGCAGTCCCACATCCCTTAATGACAACAGCAAGTACCCACCTGCTACCAGAGACAGACACTCTCCTGCAGGGAAGGAGAGGGGAGTTTTATTTCAGGGACAGTGCACACATCACGTTCGCCGGGCGGTGTTGTATAAAGACCTTCAGTCTTAACACAATTTGTCCTGTGCCGTCTGGCTTTTGAAGAGAGGGGTTCAGGACACACAAGCCCCCTGCTGTGCTGCTGATCAGTGCATTGAATTGTTTGACTGCTGTTGTTTTCAAATAATTCCCTTTGTTTGCTCACCAGTATTGGTTTTATTTGTTTTCTCTGATCTTCATTTCATTTGTTTTCTTTTTGCTTCATTTATTAACTTGTAGTAACAGATTTATTTATTTTTTTCCCGCTGGAAGTCCTGAGTAGTTTAAAGAAATTTAAAGAAATAAAAAGTGGAGAGCAACTGTTTTACACCCCTGCGGCGTGCAGCGCGGTGGGTGATATGATATGCTTGTGGTCCGGTTGGTAAATGATGAACTTGTAAGTTCTTTGACACATTTGTCTGTATTTGCCCCACACCGAGAGAAAATTGGCCACTTTTAAGCCAAGCTGGTGTTGAGTGTTCTATAACTATAATTCCCCACTTTAAAACCCCTACCTCATTTCTCAGAATCATCCTCAGGCTGATTAATTCCTCCGATTTCTTACACGGATTGAATGTCTTGCCTTGTACCATCACTGTTTGTCTTCCTCTGTCTTTTTCTCCCCCACTACATTCTCTCTATGGCAGATCTTTTTTTCTAACCAACCTCTTTCACCATCTAAATTTCTAAATGGAGTTGCCCTTTTCTTTCCAACCAGCCAATCAGATTTTTTTGGTTTGTTTTTGGCTGCTATGGTAGTGCATTTCATCTGTTTGCTGTTCCAACTACAAATCTATCACTTTCCAAATATCTAGGGAAAGCTTGGAATCTGTCTTGGAAAGTTTTTCACCCTTGGTGGCCCTTTTTTCAGATCAGAAGTTCCATGCCCCTAGCTCACGGTAACATAATTTTTCTGTCACATGTTAATAGCGGTGTGTGGGCAGCCGAAGTGGTGTTGTGCCACAAACCGCTGATGATGATGTTCGGGGAGCCGATGTCTCACAGGTGTCAGTGACTATTTATGTCAGTCTTACAAAACGTCAGCGAGCAGCAGGTCCCCGGCTCTGTCTGGAAACACGGCGATGTTCTCTGCAACCTGAGCTGACGCGCTCCAGATGGCTCATTGCTGGTTCTGTGTAACTCCAGACCAGGATTGTGAGCGAGCGCCTCTGTCATTACCGTCCATTTTTAACTCTGCGGCGTGAGAGCCTAAAATGGCTGTCTGATAACATCTAGCAAAGGGTTTGGCATGGATAAGGCACAAGCATTCAATAAAAGTCAAATTACACATTCGATTTTCAGTGCCATTTTCAAGTGATCCTCATGAAGAGTGCTCATGCTTGGAATGGAAAAATCATACCAGATTGATTCCAGCAGTGATAGTAATCACTAATATGCAGCTATCTGTGTAATAAGCTTGCCATGTCATCCCATATTAGCTGTGTTACCATGACTGCATGAGAAATGCTAATATAATTTGACAAGACCTATTAAAGGAACCTCATCTTATGTATAGATTTTTTTTATGTCCCTGCACAGAAAAATGACAGTCATCCCATATGTCCCCACACAGCTAAATGATATGGGGCTGTGGTTTTGAATACACGAATGCCGTCCATGAGACATTCATTTCTGTGATCGCTTTTTTGCTCATTCTTGGTGCTGCCGGTTTATTTTAACCACAGATTCATCCAGGCAGTGTCCAGGATGTTTCAAAACAGGTTTTCTACTTGACTAGGCCTTTGCAGCGTGTCTGCCCCAACACACAAAACACTGCTCCTCAGCCCTGAAGCACAGCTGACATGACAAGGCTTTGGCTGCTCACTCGTTCAGACAAGAGAAACAGATGAGGGAGATGATAGGTCCATCCTTCTTGGCTACCTCTGGAGCAAATCCTCCTGGAGCCTCTGGATGATTTGGCCGACACTTTACCTGGCAATACCCTTCACAAAACCAAGTGAGCTATTGTTTACATAGGCAGCAAATTACCTGTTTAGTTTTAGCATGCTGCAAAGCTAACCAGGCAATACTAAACACAAAATGTAGAATCCGGAGTGTGTTGCAAAATTCAAAAGACTACATTTGAAATAGACTTTTACATTGGTTACAAAAGATTTCTGTCACTTTTAATTTATGCATCCTTGCTGAATATAAAGAAATTATTACTTGTAAATAAAAATGTTATTATTATTATTATTATTATTAGTAGTAGTAGAAGAAGTAGTTAGTAGTATTATTTTAAGACATTAACCGTTTTCTTTATAGCTCATCTATTAATTTTGTTTGTCTTCTGATTTATGGACAGCCATACACCACATTCATTTTTCTTTAGTTTCTGAGAGAGGGTAATTACAATGTTTGTGGATTGATTTAAATGTGGATGCAATCTTTTAAATCTCAAGGAGCTTTCTGCAAAGTCTTTAGCTATATTGCTAACATTTGGGCATCTCTGGACTTTTAATGCAAAGTTTTCTTTTTTTTTTTTTGTTATAGTCTTTCAGGATTTCCAATCTCTCTCACTCTTTAATCCTCAGCTAAATGGAGGAGTGTATTGGGTGCAATAGGCTGGAAGTTTCGATTTGAGTAAGACAGGTGCAGCCAAGCCCCCCCCCCCCCCCCCCCCCCTGTTAGAATGAATAACTAGTCTCACATCCAATTTGTGCTCTGACTGTGTCGTTAAATGAACTCAGAAGGCCTGCAATAATACAGAGATTAAATTGGTGTCCTAAATTCAATTTTTAGCCATATGATTTCTCCTGGAATAAAGGAACTGCCTTGTTTGAAGTGACTTAGTTTGATAGAAGGACATATTGGCCAGACAGCATATGGGCTTTGTCGCAGCTGAGACTCTGCTTTTGGAGGTCTTTTGCTCTTTCAACCTCTGTTTTTAGCTAGATATCTTAGCAATGCCCCATCCCCCCTCCCTTTTACATTTTTCAAACCACAAAATAATAAAACTTCAGATGAAACTTTACTTATTAATTTACTGAAGCAAAATGTATCAACACAATTGATTTGAAGACAATGTAATTTTTTTAAAGCAGGAAACATTTCATTTCACGTCAAATTTCTACAAATTGTTCTTTTTTAATGAGAGGTTTGATTGCACATGGGCATTTCAATGGCCTCCCACAAATCATCTGTGTAAAGCAGACTTTAATATTCTATAAATTAAATGAGAGGTCTTGAAAGGTTAATCTGAATCCCAAGTTCTGTAGTTATAACCTCAGGCAGCAGCTCTGGTTTATGAATGTTTATTAAAAATTTAATAAAATGGCTGTGTACAGCAGCTCAGTTTCTGGGCATTGTGTTGACCAAGCTAAGTGCTTAATGAATTAAGGTTTTTAGAACTTGAATGTAAATGCTTTAAAGTTGCTTAAATAAGCATAAATGTAGTTTTTTCATCTCATGTTTGCTTAATATTAGGATGCACTGAAATTTTGGCTGCCGAAAATACCCACGCTTTAAACTGGGCTCAAACTAGAGGAGTTTTAAAATCCTAACCGATTATTAAATCTGGTGGTGTCACTCACCTAAGGAGAATCTTCACAGATTTGTTTTCTCTCAAATCTCAAACATGCACACACTACAATAATTTTTTTTTTGCGCATAACCCACTACAAGATATTATTAATTATATGTCATGACGAGCACCTCGCGTGATCTCATGGGGAAGCAGATGTAAACATGTACGTAGCAGATCATCATTGTCTCATCAGCTTTCTACACTCACCCGGTATGTATATGTAATAAAAAAAAGTATATTATATTCAGTATAATTAAAATGATTGAATTGTATTAGTCTAATATTAATACAATGATACAAGAATAAGCTAATTTAAAATAAGTAAATCATTTTTAAAAAGCATTTTTGGTTTTGGTTTTGGTCGCCCCAGAATTTATTTCGGTGCATCCCTACTTAATATTCTCGGTTTGATTCTTGCTTCTGCACCTATTTAAAATTTAATTTTTAGAGCAGCGTCTCAAAATAATAAAACCTCTATTCATAATTGATGTAATCTTACGATGAATACTAATGTTTTAATCACTGTTATGCAACCTGAATTTTATAGGTTTCATTATCTTTGAGCAGAAATGGTACATGTAGGCAGAAAACCAAAGACACAGATTGAATTATAATGGACTGCCGCATCCCGTTTTATTGCTTGGGTTTACAAAAGCTTTTTGCATTGGTCAAAAATAGATTGCTATTAATTGCTGATTAGCACAGAGATTGATCAGGCCTTTGTTAGTTGGGAAAGATGTGTAATTGTTACTCAGGACCTTAACCCGAGTGCCCCAATCTCTGCTGTAGACCTGAACTCGGTCAGTCAATCAGGTTTCGACTTAAGTCCAACCCAGACTGATTATCTGGATGATTAACAATGCAGAGCACAGCTAAACAAACAAGCCTCTTCACTTTACAGAGCACAAGCTCATGGTTTTGAGTGCTGAGGTTCAAGCACGTATTTAATTATTCCCCCCTCTCGCGACTACTTCACACACTGTGTCTGTTGTGAGCGTTTCTGCTGCATTTTATTAATAATACATTTCAGACCCCCCTAGACTCTTGTTGTAGAGGTGATTGTACACAGGGCGAGCTAGCAGTAATAAGGTTTGACGTGTCGGGCTTTTGACATTTAAATTCTTAAACTTGAAGGCAAACATCTGAAGAATCTGTGAAAAGACAGATGCGAATTCTTCAAGGCCTTACGGAGGGGGAGCTGAAACGGGAGAACCACACACACCCACACCGCTCTCTCCATCTGTTCTCTTCCTCACGTTTTCCTCTTTGCCATGGGCATTCAGCAAGATTGACACCCAGTCTTGTTTTATGACAACTCCCTTTTGTTTTTTAGAAGCCTCTTAACTTGAACTGAGCCTTGTTTCTATCGTTCCTCTTGTTCTTTTACTTAACAGTGTGCTTTTTGAAATTATTTTTGTCTTACAACCCCAGAATAATTTCCCTTTTTCATATATAGCGATAACATTTGAACAGTAATTGCAGATCATTACCATTTGACCTTTTCTGCAGCAATTTTCTGCTCTAAGAAATTCAGTGTAGGGACACCTGCTAGTTAAAGCCAATCCTTAATGAGTCCTTGCTAACCTGTTGGCTTCTGATTTTCCCCAAATATGTACCAAAGTTAATTATGTTGGAGTCAAGAGTTTCTGCAACTTCTTTAAAAAAATGTTTAAAAAGACAATTTAATGTATTTGAATGTTGTTGTTTTTTCTACCTCCCAGATTGCTAAAAAAGCTAAATTTACTTTTATTGTAAATCTCATCTGAATGCGTAATTAAAGCGAATCACACCACATGCAGTGCATCGGGGAGCACTTTACTGTCCCTGAGGCTTTTGCTAAATTTACAGCTCTCCATAAAAACGCAAATCTGTCACACATGGGCTGTCAGATGGTTTCCTCCATACCTGGTCCTTGATCATTTAGCTGTATAAAATCAGTCTTTTCAGAGAGATGGATGAGGTACTTTTTTTGCCCAAGCAATTTTAATTGCATAAAGATCGAGACAGTTTGTCTATTCTAGAGGAAGCTTACTGCACTCAATTTTACTCTCTCGCTTAAAGGAGTAGTTCACCCAAATTGCGGTCATCAATTACTCAACCTCATGTTGTTCCAAACCTAAATGACTTATCTTTCATGTTCTACAGAAGAAAGTCTAAAACAAAAAAAGCCTTTTTTTTTTCTCCATGCAATGAAAGCCTTTGGGGTCCAAAGCCTTACATGTTTGTAAAGGGTAAATAATGAACAATGATGGTGAGCAAACCCTTTAAAGCATTAGCCGCTAGGGATGGGTAATGGTACTTTAGTCTGCATTGTAATGATGAACCATAAAAAAGGTTTCTTTTTCCTCAAAGTTTAGATGCATTTCACACCAAAATCAGATTAAAAGACAAAATTGCTCATCCCTAATAGCAGTTGTTCCTTGATGCTGACCACAAACTGAGGAAAAGTTTCATAGAATTACACTGGAATATTGTTGTACTATGATTAATGAAAAAACATAAATCTTTGGAAGTGTTATGGTATGAAAGCCTGTCACATTGGGCATTGCTTTCAAACCGTTATTATCCAGCCATGCAATACAACCTCTAGTCAAATGGCTTTGTTTGTTGCTTATGAGAATTTTTTGTGTGTGTGTGTGATCATGGTGTTTTGCTCTAAATGTTAAAAGCTTTTTCCTCTAACTGCTGTAAATATGGCGGGAAAGAGAGAGAGACGTAGTAATCTGAATAGATCACTATAGCAAAAGGCTTAAAACGGCACACCTTATTCATAGTTTTAAATATGGTGCTCACATTATAACACATTTGAATACCAAGCTTTACGACACACAAATGGTAGTTGGTGTGTGTGTGTCCAAAAGCATTTCCCACTTGGTACAGTAAATCATGTTTTAGCTGTGTGCGATTTGGCACCTGGGCAGGTCTGGAGCTGGTCTGACCTCTTATAAAAGTAGATAAAATGCGTGCTTGAGCGACAGAGGCGTGGCACTTAGAGGATTTATGCCCCACTCTTTGCAGTCTGTCTCATTGCCCATTACATGCTGGGAGAGGTATGTGTGTGACAGAGCACAAACCACTGATGATTCCATTATTTTCATTCATCGCTCTTGTCCTCGTGGGTCTTGGACCACTGCTGTCGGCTGCTGCAGAGCTGTGGCATCACTCTGTGACTGACAGTTTCTATTAAGGCCCCTTGAAGTCTTCGATGTGTTGTAGAGCATTTAAACGACAGTTCAAACCTGTTGAAGGTTATTGTAGTGCCATTTCACCCCTTTTTTGCTAAGTGTCCTCTGCTGTGTCTTGTCATTTTGTCCTTGTTTTATATGTATTTAACAGCTTTGTTTCGTCATGCGAAGAAGTAAACATTCTCCTTTGTCTGTTCAAAAGATAGTTTAGCGTTTGTGTGCTGTGGCACAGTATGTTCAGTGCTGTTTTTAAAAGAATCATAATAACTAAATTAGTTTCCACACCAGTAGACAATAAAATTCAGTTTATTGCAAGCATTGTTTGTCATCTGCCACTTTAAATGCAAAAGCTCTTTAAAGTCTGGGGGAATCTGATTTGCTGACAATTTTTAGCATTTTATCATTAATCAGCAGGAAAAACTGCTTTCTTGTAGCTCAAACAATCAAGTGTGGTGCTAGCAACGCCAAGGTCATGGGTTCGATTCCCAGGGAAAGCAAGAACTGACAGTGTAAATGTGTACCTTGAATGCAATGCAAGTCGCTTTGGATAAAAGTGTCTGCCAAATGCATAAATGTATGGTAAAAACTGTTCTGAAGGTGATAATAGGCAATTCCATGCAAAGGGCATCCTTACCATTAAAAAGTTTTTACCAAAAGAACAAAACCCTCTTTAAGTTGTCCATTTAGGTCTGTAATATACTCAATTAATGTGCTGTAGAAATTAATAAAATTGCCTTGTTTATCCACCACATATGAAGTGAGCAACGATGCTAAAATTGAATTTTCAACTAACCATATTTAATTCTTTCAAAAGAGGAACCAAAAACCCACCTTTTTTAACTTTATTTTAACAGTAAGCGTTTTGCAGAAAGATGGAGGCATGCCTGAGAAATAAATAAACAGATTTTGTCATAAAACACTGCCTGTTGAATTTATAAGGGCTATAATTTAAGAGGTCAATGCGCTTCAGTGCTCTGTCACGTCCATAATGTTTTAAAGTTTATATAATATATGACAATTATAAATGCAAATAACTTGAAACTTTATATACAAAGCTAAATTATGTCTATGCTTATTAGGATCGACAATTCATCCTATTACTTTGCTCTAAACAACCATAAAATGGCATCATATTAAATCATATGCATATGACAATTAGCCTACTGTGGTCTGTTTCAGGCGTACCATATATCTGTGCATTTCCAATAATCACAATAATTTTTGTGCTTTTAGTTTTAAAATGGAAAAGGGTCTCAACTCTCAAGTTCAGTCGAACTTAATCAGTTCACCTGACTGTGGGGGAAACCTGTGATTTGAACTCCTATATGATGAACATTAATATTTCTTTCTGAATTTGAGCAAGCAGTTCTGTTAGAAGGAAAATCACCGTCTCTAAATTGAGTCTTGAACAACGCTTGTCAACATGAGAAATAATCCTTAACCTTTTGAAATGCAGCGATTTAGTATAATAAAGTTGATTATTTTGTGCAATCTTGCCATGGTGTCGCTGATGTCAATATTTGGTGTGCCCACTCGAGGTCTCTGTGAAAGTTTTAAAGCAGTCTTTTAGTGCCACTTTCAGACCAGTCACATCTGTAACAGCTTTTTTTCCCCTCAATGTGAACACGAAAAATAAAATAAAATGAATAATTTGTTCTGTGGAGAGCCAACCCTTCTTCATTCAGTGGGTATTATTACTTTTGGTTTACGTAGTGTAATCACAGAATCCCTAAAAAAAGTTTTCACCTAAAACTTGGAGACTTTTGTCACTTCTATAACGCATGTATATTTCCCTCATCTAAAATATAAAACGCATGTGTAGACTGACTACTACTTCTCTCTGGACTCTAAGGCTGTAATCAACCAAAGAAAATCTTGGTCGACTGAGGTCCTGAAATTTTCGACTAAAAATGACGTTGGGAAAAAAACGTTAAATTAATTGGCTGCGCACTGTGCGCAGTACTTGGTGACCTTGTTGTCTGCCTAAATGAATTATAAATAAACATAAAAACTAGTAGGCTATTTGTAGTATATTAAATCGTTTTTGACATTTTTAAATTTGGACTGAAATGAGTCTGACACAAGTCTGTCGGCTCTGACAGCGTTGCATCACGTGCACCTGCGCAATATCATAGCCTATGATTTCCGAAAATATAGTAACGTTACCATGTTGTCAACTAGTGATATCATCACAAGAACTTTTGAGGAATATGCAACATCATTTAGACAATTGTTTTTGTCATATGTATTATAATAACTGACAGACACTATCATTTCAGCCGCTCTGTGCAGCTCGAACATAGGAGCTCAGCTCAGCTTCGCAGCTGAGACACGAATAGACTATTAACTTAAAGCTTTTACTCTTAAACTCAAAAGGCACGTCCACTTTAATAAAAAACGAATATTTATTAAACAAGCCAGATCAAGAGCAGAAACGAAATAAAGTGCATAACTGAAAAATAAAGCATAGACTCAAAACGAATACAAACAGTGGGCACAGCGCATCACGCATTAGGCTCCAAATAAAACATTTAATAATAAAGTGCCCAAATCCAATAAATAATACTAGAAATAAATGTGCAGTTTGCACAATAAAAAAAGGGACGGGGCAACTCAAAACAGACGGTGCAACCTAACGCAGACAATTTAGTTTACCGTTTTTAGGTGGTATGACATGTTTGTCGTCGAGCTGTGATATGCAAACTGTTGCTTGCAAAATTTGCATTCAACCTTTTTCCCATTTTCTATTTTTAAAAAAATGCTGCCACACTGCCGATGTCTTTGTTGACATGGTAGAAGAGGACTGACTAGGAAAATGCTCTCACAATTAAATAAATTACAGGCCTATACAGCAAAGAAGCCTACTTCAATATGTCTCTCTTCTCCAGTGGGTTGGGCTAATCCAAAAGAAGTGAAAACAACGGGGGTGTTCTGAAGACAGACTGTTACCTGTGAAACAGGGGTGCTCTGAAAACACCCCCATTAGCAATTAGTGCATTCCACCTGATGAAATGAACGCGGCCAAACTGATGAAATGAACGCTGCAAAAAATCGACCAATCAGAATTTTGGTCGAGCCAGAACTTATCGACTAATAATCGACTAATCGACTGGGCGGTTACAGCCCTACTGGACTCCTTTTATTAAGGGACTATAGGTATTAAATGCATTCTGTAAGAATTTATATTTCAAGTTTTGACTGCAAATGTCACGTCCATAACACTGGAATTGCAATATATAAGAGATTTTAATATTTGGTGGTTTAAATTACCGCTTGAGGTCTCTGTGAAAGTTTTAAAAGTCCGTAACTGAGAACGGTCATGTCTGTAACAGTGTTTTTTCCTCATAAATGCAAACATGAACAACAAAATAACATTTATTTAATAATGAATAAAATGTATGTTCTGCAGAGAGCCAACCCTTCTTCATTCAGTGGGTGGTATTACTTTTGGTTTACGCAGTATAATTCACAGAATTCCTAAAAAATTAACACTACAATAATATTTGTTAACTTAAGGTATTAACTGACACACTAGCTAACATGACCTAACAATGAAATGCATTTCTTTTCGGCATGTATGAATCTTTTGTTAATACAAATAAAATTGTTCATTGTTTGTTCATGGTAGTTCAGTGCATTAATATAAATATACAATTTGAACTTGGTGTATTGGTAAATGTTAAAATTAAAGATTACTAAATGCTGCAGAAGTATTGTTTATTGTTAGTTCATGTTAACTAATGTACTTAAAGGGGTCTTGATGCTTTTTCTATTCCTTTAGTGTGCAATGTATTTGTTTGTGCAGGTATACAATATTTAAAAAAAGCTTGTGATCTCCTACAAAGGGATATATTCTATTCTATAACAGAGAACACTGACCTGCCTAAAACACCTAGATCGAAGTCCAGATATTACTTGCTCAAATGTCACAAAGGGAAACGTTAGCATAATGCCTGCCTAAAGGCTTACACAAAAAAAGGTGGCGATGCTTCGGTGAATTGAATTTCATCTGTTTTTTGAAAGGCCAAACAGAGGTTAAGATTTATTTATAAAGCTGTTCCTGAGCAGTGCAACCCAAATGTTTGCTTGTGCACAGCTCATTTTACAGAGGACCGCTTCCTGAACCTGGTACAATGCCACAAATACTACTTACCACTGTGAAACAGTCTGCTCAAGTCATGCTTGCTAAGTGGTGCTGATCGATTGGATTGATCATCTGCATTTTCAGAATCTGACTCCGGTACTAGTATAGTATCTGTTCGAGCCTAAGACATTATTAACTGTTTACAATTGCAAGGCTCGAATTTGCAACCACTTTGGTTGCATATGCTCCCGAAATGGATTCTGTGCCACCTCAAAATATATTTGGGAGCAGTGGTCGACTGGCCATAAATCGGAACTAGCTGGTTTTTGCTCCAAACCCACGATCGCCAATCGGATTTAGTTTTATTTTGGTCGATTTCTGTTCCGGACTTGCCACTCAAACTGCATTGCAATCATTTCCCAAAATGTAATTTGTGTGAAAATATTACGAAATCTGTAAACAGGATGTTAACAAGCCAGGGACTTGTAGTGTGTTTCTTTTGTGTGTAGCATCTTTGCTTGAATCATAATTAAAATGCAGTGGTCCCTCTAATTTCAAATGCATAGAGCAAATAAACAATAATACTTTTGCTTAAACAAAGAAAAAACAACAATACTGCCACACATATCACTACTGTTTAAAAGGAATAACAGTTTATTATACAGTATATAAATTGTTGTGGTGTGTGCTCTTTTATTTTTGGTGGATTCTCCAAAATGTTTGCTGGTGCCCCTAACATTTTGAATTTAGGAGCACCAGTGCTATCAAGTAAAAAAGTTTATTTTGAGTCTTGAATTGCTTAAAGCCTTTGGAAGCTGGAGCTTGCGATTTATTGTAAGGGGCGTTACATTTCCAACGCACTGGGTCTGTTGGCCAATCAGAGCGCACTGAGCTTTTTGGAAGAGGCTTTGTAGAAATCAGTAAGTTTCAAACAGACAGGGCATTAATTAGCTGCAATAATGTTTAGTATGTGAATCTTTAAAAAAAAAAAAAATACAATAAAGCATGTTTACCTATTCTATTACTCCCAATAAACAAAATAATTAACTTTAAAAATAGCATTATATAACCCCTTTATCTAACGATAACAAATCAAACCTTTTTATAAAGTGTTCTCTTTTTGCACCACTGAAGCAAAAATGTCGGATAACAATAAATTGTGCTGGATTAGTGCTCAGATATTTTCTGCTCTATGGAAAAAAAAAATCTTTCTTTTCTAATGCAGTTTTGATGAGCTGTGGTCCACACTGTGAACTCTTGACAACCTCTTTTTTTATTTTCCCCTCCTCTCATAATGAAATGTCCACTGACATTTTGTTCCTACTCCAAAGTCGTAGAGCCTGGCAGAGCTGGTATCATAACGTACAATAAAAGGGCTCTTTACTCTGTCCTCTTCCTCAGTGTAATTTTTTTTTTCATTCTGGCACCAAGAACACTTGAGTGAGCTGTACAGACTTCTAAAACTAGGAGTGATCGCTTGGAATGATGGTTATTTCCAGCTGCTGTCAGTGATTGGAAAAATGTCCCTGTCTTGGTCTCGTACACAATAAATGATTATGCTCACTTGGTTGAATCATGATGTCCCTAATTTACCCCAACTTCTGTTCAATTGAAGGATAGGTCCTTTAGTTTTGGAATGGAGACCAGACCCATGCCTGGCAGAGACGGCTTTGTACTGTGAATTATAAAGCAGATAGTTCCTGTCCTAGGTGCTGATTGATCAATACAGCGTTGCAGTTGTCCTGAAATCCACAATATGGTAAGAGCTATTAGGCAGAACACTAGAACCTCCATTCAGTTGGCTACTAGGGAAGTTAAGATTTTGGTGATGATAAGTAGGGCTGGGTGATATGTCCAAAAAAGTATCACAATAAAGTTTTTCATATCAGTCGATTTCAATAATTATCACGATAAATATCAAACCTTTATTTCTTTCAAATTTAAAGTCAGATTTTTTCAAGTAAAAGTTGTAGAAACCAGACCATTAATTGTGGGTTCAAATTTTATTGTCTACTCTTTATTGTGAAGTAACAAAATAAATATCTTAATAGAAAAATAATTTCTTAGTTTCTGCATGTGCTAACAGCTGATATTGTTTCTAGTCATGAAACGGGTTTGTGTTGCCTGACTTTGATAGCACGTATCGTCAGTGCAAGCTACAATATTAATATTACATGTTTTGTCTCTTCGAAATGGACATTTGACAGTGAGTTGACCGTAGTAGTTAGGATGCAGTTGTACATTTATGTTCATTAACAAAAACAGTGACATCTGTAAAAATTGTAAAAACCTCATTTTTATATGGTAAAATGTAAATATTGTAAAGATTGAGTTTTATTCAAACCATTGGCACCTCACTACCTTGGAAAATTTTAACTATATGGTTTCTGTGGTATTTTTATGAAAAACAGTAGCCTAAATACATTTAGTATTAATGCTCAAACGCTATAGCTTAGTCACAAAAAATACCGTAATTATATTACATTAGGCTACTCGTTTAATACACTTAATATATCTACATTAATAATATAATACAATTATATA
The DNA here is from genome assembly GCF_949357685.1 of Gobio gobio. Taxonomy (NCBI): domain Eukaryota; kingdom Metazoa; phylum Chordata; class Actinopteri; order Cypriniformes; family Gobionidae; genus Gobio; species Gobio gobio. The sequence goes on from NC_137109.1 coordinate 42,036,005, forward strand.
TGAATATCCCACATTTCTGACACAATACCATGGTGCAGTTACTACAGTATTTTCATGGTAAATGATGGAGAATTGGAGATTGAAAATACTTCTGACTGTAGTTTTTCTCCTGTTTGTCAGAGCAGTTTCATCTGGCTTTAAACTAGTTTAAAATCAGAGACATTTGTGTTCTTCTCTGAATTAAAGCGCTTCTCACTGGATCTCACGGCGCTGTTTAGTGGTCGCGTGACCGAGACGATTAGTGAGTAAATGCATCTGCTCTAGTAAGCTCACACTGCGCTGCTATTTGAACTTTGAGCCGATTGGTATATAACTTAATTTGTGCTACCTTTTTTATCAACAATTTTGTCATCTTTGGAAAATAACTTGAGGTTAGTTTCACATTCACTTTTACTTTCGTCACCACTTCCTCTATTTTTTTCCTCCTCGTGTCAAGTTTTCTTTTCCAATAGCTTACAATGTCAGTAGGTAATGGGTGTATATTTTGACGTGCAAGCTAAAAGCTGTTGTTTATTTCTGCTGTGTGATTGACTGTTAGATTAAGCCATATCGAGTAAAAATGTCCAGAGCTTATCATCAGTATCGACATCAATTTTATCGTGATTCGATATATTGTTTATCGGCCCGCTAATTTATTCACACGGTTATACGTATGTAATCTTTAGCAAATCTCAAAATATCCATTCTTTATACTGTACCTACATAATAATATTGTGATTCCCAAATGTACTTGTAACATTTAAAAATGACTGGTTATAGTGATTTTATATATTTATTCAGACAATAGTTTAGTATTTTTGTTTATTTCAGTTATCGACCATAAATTATTATTGGCTCATCAGAATTTGAATATTGTTGCATCCCTAGTGAATTTAGACATGGCTGCATATAGTCCCTAAAATGCTCTTCAAAGTATATATACACCGATCAGGCATAACATTGAGGTGAAGTGAATAACACTGATTATCTCTTCATCACGGCACCTGTTAGTGGGTGGGATATATTAGGCAGCAATTTAACATTTTGGCCTCAAAGTTGATGTGTTAGAAGCAGGAAAAATGGGCAAGCAAAAGGACTTGCATATTCTCTATATAAAACAGCCCTTTGTACTTCAATGCTTAACTGAAGTCCTGTTTGGTGAAAATTATACAAAGAACTGAGACTATATTTCACATTCTTTATTGATCCGGAGGGTGAAATTAGCTTTATATTCATTTGAAGGGTAATTCAACTGCATTGGTACAGGTTTGTTTGAGGCAAATGCATTTGATTGGATGATCAGTTTGACAGATGGTGCGTCATTGCTTTCTGGCCATTGGAGGCTGTGAATTTGGCAATTTTTAAGGGACATAACAAATGTTCTCCTGTTACTCACAGCCTAAACTGATAATGGGTGAGTGTGCAGTGTTTTAGGTAATCAACGTCACCCTAATATATTTCTCACCATGTCCTCCAAAATGTTTTTTAATCCAATTTTCCTCAACTAAATTAACTGATTTTCCATCTGGCAAATTTTGTTGTACATTTAATGCTGGCCATAATTTGCCTTTTGCTCAGTAAGTGCATGTCACTGTCGCAGTCGCCTTCCTTGTCAGATGTACTTTTCCAGACAGTTAATCATAAGCCTTATTTGAAAGGAACAAATCACTCTTATTTTAAGACACGCTTCGCCCTAGGCTGCAAGGTGAATGTGATCAGTGAATGTACTGAATGTTTGAGTTAGGGCTGGGCGATGGGGGCCCCAAAAAATCATATATTGGTATTTTTGGGTTGAACAACAAACATTATTATAATCTGAGCCGTGATATCAAAGCCACGCTTACCTAATTAACAACTTTTTGTGAAATAAACAGTTAAGGAAATGTAGAGATTAAAATTAAAGCTCCAATCTCCTCCTGAATTTCCCGAAAAATGTCCATTAGTGCCTCAGTGATTACATTGTCCAGAGAAGCTGTCAATCTCAGCTGTCAATCATGACGTCACACCCCCGTTTTTATAGTATCAAATAACCAACTAAAACAAAACTTATTTAAAGAACGAACTCCTGAACTAACATCAGCGTGATTAAAAACAGCCTAAAATTATAGAAACCACCTTTTGGAAAAAACGAGTAGGACAGTGTATAATGGAATTAACGCAACTAGTTAATAGTGAGAATTGGACCTGAAACTAAAGTGTTACCAAATTTTCATTATATCCAATTAACTTTTTATTGTTAATTGGCCTACTTATTTAAACCTTTTTTTCTAAAACATGTTTACATGTTTGTTTATTCTAAAATGTTTCATTTTTAAATAGGTTTTATAAAAAATAAAGTTGAAGTCAGCTTATATTTAGCATTTTTATTTTAGGAAGAATTCTATGGTGATGTGCAGTTTTTCTAGCTGTCGTGTTGTTGGTCTAGGGTAGACAAACAATGGGTTGAAGAAACCAAGATATTAAAATTCATAAAGGATGTTCCCTCTTTCGTATAAAGATTAAACGACTTTCTCCCGTTTAAGGGTGATTGCGTGTTAACATGCCTGTGACCTTGAGCTGCTTATTTTCTCTGAAGATTGAAGAAGGTATGCGTTTTCTTTTAGTCCATTAAATGCATTGTGATCTGGACTTTTAAATGATAGTAAAAATCCAAATTATGTATGCAAGCCCAGCAATGCTTTGGGAAAAAGAACGAAAAGACTTGCAAGCCGAGCGTGTTTAATGTATTGTCTCTTTCTGGAGAAACGGGATGAACCATTGAGTGCTCCTCAAGCACAAAGACATAGTTGCTTTAGAAGTATTTGAAATGTTGTTCTGCTCCGCTAGGGACTGCAAATGCTGTTCACTGTTTAAAGCTACATTTTTAGACCAACGTTTAGACTTAATCTAGGAGAGGTGGTCCTGGGAATTTGCATTACACACTTCCTGAAATGTCTTGTAATTGCTTTTAATAAATATCCAGAGGAGCCAAATAAATAGTTTTCTAGCAGATAAATGAGGTTAGGCCAAGATTAATTGCCTCTGAACCCCCCAAACAAATATTTCAATTAGTTTGACCCAAACACAAATGGTGCTACATTCTTTCAAAAACTGCCAAGCCCCACGAACCATGGTGATTTATCTTTTAACGTAAATGCTTGGCTTTCTCATTTTTAATGACTTCTTTGTAAGTACTTTCTCCCCTAATATGTTATGTATAATTTTTTTTTTTTATAAATGTCCATAGTGATTTGTTAGATTTCTTAATGTTTGAACTTTGAAGCAGCTAAGAGGAAAAGAGAAATACCCAAATGCTTGTTTTTCTATTGTTCATTTTACCAGATCTTGCCGTGTAAGCGAAGCTGTTTATGAAATATACACAGACAGCAAGTCTTCAAATGATTCGAAAAGCAAAATCAATGGCTTGCTCAAGCTTCAAAGGAAAGTGTGGCTCTTCCAGTTTAGTTTTGATCTAGTGAGCATTTGTTAGAACTAGATAACTCTGTTTTCCAGCAAAAAAAAAAAGGTTAAGGAAGTGTCCTAGCTCCTTCCCTTCACATCCACCACAAAAAGGAAATACTTTATATTTTTCCAAGGGCAGAATGATGGGAGGCTAGTGGCTATTAAATATCACTGTCATGGATAATGGCATTTGCCCACATTCACTTCGGTGATGTAGCATTTCTGACGCTAAACTGGGTTACCCTCAGAAGAGGCTTAGGACTTTGCCGTTGTGATTGTCAAGGGCATCATCGGCCTCATAGGTAATAAAGAAAAGAACATTTACTCTTGATATATTGTCAAGATCCAAGGAGAAATGGCTCTTTAATGGTCCTACTGGTTTGATTCTTGTCACATTGGCTCTTTTTCATTCTTCTTTAAGATTGCATTGTTTCTTAGAGAGCCGTTACATGACCATTTAGCTCATGTGTTATATAGATACATGCTCAAGCTCTTGTTGTTCTCGCCATTCAGATAAAAAATCTTGTAAGCGGCTTGTTTTATGAGACATTTAAAGCCGTTGACTTTGTAAGATTGTTTTGCAAATGGCATATTAAAAGTTAATAGCCTGTGCTGGTCCTTGTGTTTCTTGAACACATTGCAGGCGTATCTCTGTGGCTTGTTTTCAAGGGCGACCGTTTTATATTGGGTTCAGCCCAAGGTCTGTATTATTAGCAGAGGCTTACAGTATTGTTTAAGTGCTTTTTTCTGAAAGTAGCACAAAGTTGTATCCGTGCAGCTGAATTTTGTTTGGTTGGTGCATGCTAAATTATATTTTGTAAACAAATGAGCAATTTTCTTTAGTTGTATAGAATGGTCACGGAAAATAAATCTGTGTATATTAATGAGTTGTTAAGAGATACCTCGGTCTGGTGTGTAGTTCCATTAATCTATTTCCTTTAAGATTTTATGTGGGTTTTTTTTTTTTTTCTTGTGGCCAGAATGGCCTCTAAGGAGCAGTCGTAGCATGAATATTAATGAATTAAAAATTGAAAGGGCAGGATGTGAACATTTTAAGAAATTAGATTTCACCTTGCACAGCAGAACTTTCTCTCTGTAAGATTTAATAATGATTGAAGCATTAAGTCATGCTCATGTCTTCTCTCATTGTCGTCTGGAATACACTAAGCACTCTTGCAAGGGTGCTACGGTGTCACAGATATGCTCTGGTAGTTTGACATATGGGCTTGTATTCAAAGTGGCCAATGATCATTCCCCAGGTAATTAGGGTGCATGGACGGTTGCATACATTTCTGTTGAACATTCGTAATAAATCAAAAGGTATAGTCACCTTTTACTGGGGTCCGTTCTTCTTACCTCGCTTAATACATCTGAGATGATTTGACAGATCACAGATCTTTTAATTTGTGATAACTGATGTCTGGCTAATTTGGTTCTTCAAACGAATTTGCAGATTGGATTAAAATATCTGGATTAAAAGATCGAAGATTACGGCGCGTTCTTGTGTTCCCTGAAGAGGGCAGATGCATCGATACTTGAAACCACAATCAGCAATGCAGCGATTGGCTGGCATCAAGACAGCAATGTAATGACATCATATCATATAATTAAAAAAGCCACCTGGCAAAAAAACTTGACAAATTACACAAAAAAGCCCTACGAATTTCTGGACCTTTTTAAGGAAACAGCTAAATGACCAAACCAACATAAAAGTTAATAATAGATAAATGATAAATGTTTTTTTTTTAACATTATTACCAATTATTTATATTCACGATTGTATACAGTATTTGTTCACCCTTTACATTTTTATTTCAATGTTGTAATTTAATTTTAAATTCAATTTGAAGCAGATTTGTAACGTGACAGTATTAAACTTTCTTAAGGGTCAAGATCAAATTTTCTGCATCTCTTGCGCTGCATCAAGCCACCAAGCTGAAATTAATGCATGGCTCAGAGTAACTGTACAACATGTGTGTAAACCTCCAATAAAATTATAAAGTAATTATTCCATCACAAATAAATCGCTCAATCAAGTGGCTGTGTCTATAGTATTATACACATTATATTATATACATTCTCATATACATATACAATATAATTTTTTTTATCATTATTATTATTGACCCTGGTTCAGTAGTGAACTCTTGTAATAAAGTAGCAGTGGCTGGGACAGATTTTAAGTATCACCTCAAGATGCAATCTAATCCTGTTTACATGAAAAGCTGCTCGCGAGCAGGTTTACGCTTGCGGACCTGTTACTATGACAGCAAGTCCAGGATGAGCGTCGAAGAACCAAACAATCCAATCTCATGCCAAATCGTCAACAATCAAATCCAACTAACGGAGTTAGCGACGTACGAAGAACGGACCCCTGGTGACATCGCTTTTTTATTTTTACAGATCATCAGAGCAGACTGTGCGAAGGACGAGAAAAGATCCCCACTGTGAACAAAAGCATTAGTATTCAAACCCTCGAGGTTCAATAACCCACCTTAGAATCGGCCTCACGGCAGGCTTTAGCCTAAAGTTGACAGTATGAAGACAGATAGCATGCCATGTTTATTAACCGCTCTGTACGATTTGCCAACAGCGACTGGATGCCAAAACTGATTGCTCTGTGAAGACAGATGAACGTTGCAAAGCTTGACATGCCCCATACTCTGCCCCTCAATCTTGAGCTGAGGCTTGATAACTAGATGTTGTCCAGTTTTGCAGACCTCTTTCTAGGATACTGAGGAATGACCATAATGCACCTCGTCTGGTGCCCGCTGCAGGTGTCTTCATAAGACGTTTCGCTCTAGATGTTGTTTTTTACCAGTGACAGGTAGGCGTATGAAATTAAAAGGTTGTCCTCGTATGCATAATGTACTGAGCTAGGGACATGTCACTGTTTGGAAATGTATGTTTCTAAATAAACTGAACTGCTATCGGTTTATTCAATTGAATCTAATGAGAAATGATCAAGGCTCATTAATGTTAGCTTCAGTGTTCATTTGTACACTGTATTGTTTACAAAAATATCTTAAATTTATGGAAGTAAAATGAAAGACTAAATTTAAGTCACCTTTACTCTAAAATTGCATGCAGTTTTAGTCAATTGAAAGAAACTTTAAATTACGAGTCCAAAATTAAACCAAATATTCAAGCATCTTGTTTTAATTTAAACTCGCCATTTGATTTAATTATTTGAATTGGTATATTCTTAATGTTAATTGCATAGTTTATTTTGTTTTGTTTTTATCATTTTAATTGTTTTAATTAAAATTGTTTACTCATTTTTCATATTGTCTTTGTTAACATTGACAATCTAAAAGTCCTTTAACAAACGCATTCATCTGTAATTTTGTTACACTGTTTAGCTGTGCAAATGGACTTTATGCATGTGAATTTTGGTTTATCATTTAAATATTTTGATGTGGTTATGATGTTACACTTGGACCTGGTTTCATAGATAGGGTTGAGATTAAGCCTGGATTAGGCCTTAGTTCAATTAGGACATTCATTTGATTTTTATAAACATGCCTTGGAAAAGAACATTTACTTGTAAACATCTAGGCTTAAGCCTTGTCTGTGAAACCCAGGGTTAGAATAGCTTCTTAATCTTATACAGTAAACTATATAAGATGACTAAGAAACTAATTTGGCTGGACTCAAGGAAATATACAAGTGGAGGCAACTGCCAAAACCCTGTCTTGTTATGGGTATCTGACTGAGCTTAATTGATTTTGTCTGGTCCGGTCCAAGATGTGTTTTTGGATTTCAACTTTGAAATGTGGAAAGCAGTAAATGTTATGGAGGTATTTGCTGACGAGAATACAGATCGATGCGTCCTCCCTGGTAAGCGTTTTTGAGATTAATTGGAAGCTCATAATAAATGCTTCAAACATACACCGCTCTTGAGTCCTTGAACCCTGTGGGTTGTTGAGTTTCCCTGTAGCTTTTCTCTCCTGCCTGCAAATGGCTGTCTTGCTTCCGGCCTGCTTGAAAAAGCTTGTTTTTGATCGAATAGACATGGGGTGGTACTGGGAGAAATGGGCTATAGTTACAGCATCTGGTTGGTCTTCCCTCTTAAGATCTCAGTGTAATTTGCCCTTCGATATATCCGATTGCTTTTCAAGAGCACCTCTCCAGGAGGTTCGAGGCATTAATTGGATTTCCTTAAATGGTGCACGTGGTCTCTTGACTGTATTCAGCGAGTCAATGATGAGTGCGATGCAGATGTTTCACCTGTGGCACTGAGACATAATAGGCAAACGTGATGAAATCCAGATAGAAGTAATTATAGCATGCTTGCGTCACATTTGATTATGAAGACCGTGTGGGTGACTCTGGCAGGCTTTCTCCGTGCCACATTTTCAGCTCGACCCTGTTCACTATTTCTGATGGTGTGGTATTTTAGGGAAGAAAATACATCTCTATTCACTTGTAACTGCTTTTGTTACCAAGCTTTGTAGCATGAAGGTCACTTCTGTTGACAAGTCAAAGAACGGTTATGTCAGTGTTATTAGGAGCCTTTTCTTAACCTGCTACTGTGAATTAGCTCTGACTCATTACATTAGCTCTGCATGCACCTTGAATCTGGTATTGCTTCCCTCTGATGCTTAGATGTGTCAGACATTCTCATGAATAGGGCTGCATAAAGTTACTTCTGGTCAGAACAAGGATAATGAAAGTCTTTGTTCGTCACACCCTAGATGGTAATGAACACGAATTCAGTTTGGCTGAACACTGTTTCCTTGACAACCATGTGAGAGATAAATGGAGCGTTTTGTCATTTTTTTTAATCCTGCGTGTCCACATCTAGCGACAGTCATCATTATTAACAATGTAGAAAGCATATGCAATGGTTGATTCTTTTCTTTCTAGTGCTTTTATAGCAGGTACATTAAAATGTGGATTAAACTGGTAAAACTCTTTTGTGCATCTGTTGCCATGCATTGCATCATGGATCTTATAAACTACGGCAGTAAATATAACAGCAGTTTTCAGTTACAGAATGTGACGATTAAATGCAGTGTTTAATTTTACATTTGATTATTCACTGTATGAACTAAATAAAGATTATTCCTTAAAGTAAAAAAATATATAAGAGCAGTGAGTGATTTCTTTGTATTTTGTAGTTTGATTAACCTTAAAAACGCAGACAGCAGCTGGAATATTAGGCTGCTGTCACTTTAAGATTAATGCATGGATCCAATATGCTGCTACACATGCATTGTTTTTCTCTACTGTTTAATAGGGCTGGGTAAAAATATTTAATCAATTCTCACTTTTACAAAACAATATCGATTCTTAAATCCCAAGAATCGATTAGTCATCCTGTTTTCAGTTAATGAATGAAATAAACATTGTAGCACGTCTCCTATCCAATAAATCACAATAATCTTTGTGCTTTATTTCTATTTATATGAAATATAGTCTCAGATTTCAAATGATGTATATTTTTTTACGGAATTCAAAAACATATACCGTTTTGGTGCTGTGGTGCGAGATCGCTCTGCCACAGCTCAGCACAAGAGAACCGGCAGCACGGAGCGCACATGAATGTATCTTCTCTTCCGCCTTATACCAGTAACAGCGCGAAATAAACATGAAGGAGGCTTCTTGAAAGTGTGTTAAAAGATACAGGACAACTTACCGAAATCCATATCATGTCACATAGAATAGCTACATACATAGAATAGCTACTATATACATAACTCCTGAATAAAAATTTAAATGTGTTTGGACTGATTTAAAAAAAGAAAAAAGGTTTTGAACAAATTTGATTTGTTTTGTCGATACTGAGCACAAATGCAGGTGATAAGGGGTTTTATTAAGCGAGTCATTGAGGCGTTCATTCAAACGGCCGATTCATCAAGAATGAGACACATGTTTGTGAATGGGTCATTGAATCTTTGACTCAACCGACTCGTTCAAAACACTGAATCATTCAAAACACGATTGAGTGTTGCTCTGAGATGAGCTACTATGCTGTGATTTTGTTTGGATTCATCGGATCTATTTTCGCTGTTAAAATAGACCAAAACAGTCATTATTGAGTGTACAGTCATATATAAGTGACTCAATATTATTAACTTGTTTGTTGAACTGTCATATGAAATCAGTGTCACATTTTCAATCGTGAGATGATGGTAAATTAAGTGATGGTCAATTGTCAGCTCTCTTGGTCGTCAGGGCGTGTGATGTATGTTGCTGAACTGTATTTAAATGTAATAAATATAAAAACACCACTTTTGAAATTTAACTGCAGTATGTCAATTTAGTTTATTTGTGTGTGCTGCGCTCATAGACTTTAGAAAACGGCGCTCATTTGTTTGATTTCTCCTCGAGAAGCTGCGCAAGCCTCAAAAGTTTAAGGTCTTTGCACCCTGACTGAGTCCGAAACTGTCGTATTCGTTTTTTCATATTTTTCATTTGTCATTTGGTGGCTCTCAAAATATTTGCTACGGATACGAAAAATGCAGAAAATCGAACCATCCGAATTAATTTTTATGACGGACGGAAGTTTCAACTGCAGTGATCCAGCTTTGGGGGGGGGCCCAGCTTGCAAAAGGTTGAGAACTCCTGACATAGGCTATTCATTCAATGTTCTTCAATATTTAATGCATGTATGTATGTAGCCTATGTATGAATAAATCTGGCTTAAAAAAAAGTTTTTATGCAGCTACCATTTAAATGTTTATATTTCAAAAATCTAATTGGAGTAGAATTATGATTATGTAATTGTAAAGTTATTATAACTTTATTATTATATATATAAAAAACATAATTTAGTGTAATTTAAGTGTTTGTATACAAATCTGTCAATTTGTACCTTCAATATTAGTAGGCTAATGTGCTAATGCTGACTCCCATAGTTTACAACATTAGTTCAGAAATTAGTTTTCCTTGAGAAAATGTTCCATGTATTATACCTGATACATATCCAAAATAATCGATATTGAAATGAATCGAAAATAATCTAAAATCGAATCGAAGGCTTGTGAATCGAAATCGAATCGAATTGTGAAATTGGTGTCAATACCCAGCCCTACTGTTTACCATGAACAACTATGCTTATTAGGATACTCGCCAAGACAGGCATTTTGAAATAAATTTGTGAATTTATCTGTTAAAGAGCAAGGAGACTTGAAAGTTTTTTTATTATTTGCACAGCTTTCTGTGTGTGCTTCGGATGTGTGCACGCACAAGTTCACAGCACGCAAGTTTTGTCATCTTGTGCTTGAATGCTTATGGCAAAGGTTTGAAAAAGCGTACAAATGATAAACTTTCGTGACCATGCAGCGCTGGCTCGATTTGGGACCGTGGCAGTTCCTTCAGCTGTCTGGAATGTTTTTCACGCTGAAAGGGGCACCTGTATCCGACATCTAATAGAGAAGACTAGTAATAAGATTAACGTCAATCAGATATTATGTTCCAATGCTTGCGGAAATAAATACGGGAAAAAGATTGATTCGTGGCTTTTGAGAATCAATATCAAATTGAACCTGCATAAAAAAAATAAAAAAAAAGATTAATCAAAATCTTTTCTTTCTTTTTTTTGCCCAGCCCTAGTGCAGTGTGTTAAAACGACGACAATTAATGTCTGCTAAAAAAAACCTGTACATGTGACAGAATAGAGGTTGTGCATTTGACTTTCTTCATGCGCATCTAGTAATTATCACTACATTTGGTATCATCTTAACGTTCTAGGGCAGAAGCGCTTCAGCTGAATCTAACGAAAAATGCTTTTATTTTTCGCTAGCTGTTTCATTGAGCCGCATTGCGCCTCTCTCTATCATTTCCTTTTTGTTGACCGCTTTGATCAGGGAGTGGATGAGGGATGACTATCCTTGGTGGCTAATGGAGCTTCGGCCCTTTGCTTTAATATAGTTCATTTTGAGAGACTTGTTTTGAAGAGAGGTGTCCATTCATCCTCTGTGGTCCCTGAGAGCTCAGTGCTCTAAGAAAATGATGCAGAGAGGAAAAATAAGACCCTTTTTTGTAGACTTAAAAACAGAGGGAGCAAATTAATGTTTGGAGCGACTGTCGTGATACAATAAGAAATCCTCTAAAAGTATTAGCCTGTTTTTATCTGGTCCCCGAGTTGCCTTTTCATTTGTGTGTGTGAGTTCAGTGACTTCCTGCAGGGTTTAAACAAGCCTTCGTAATTGGGTACACGGCATACAGTTCGAGCGCAATGTTGAGACGCGCAATATTCTCTCACTTTATGTTCATCTAAGTATACTTAAATCCTGAGTTAATTCACTTCTGTTTTCATTTCCTAAGACGGGGACAGACCTCTGCCATGCAGAGCTGCAACCAAATTAAAAAATGACCTTTTGGAGTTAATAGCTTCCTTACACAGTTAGTGAAAAGCCTTAGAAAGCCGCTGCGTCTGAAGCCTCTGTAGTCACAAAGCCTCTTCTCTTACAGACTCCCGTCTGGTCAAGAAATGGCTGTCCTCTATAAATCATGTTCAGCTTCAGCCATTCTGTTTCCCCCACTCCCCAACAACTTTCATTTTTCTCTGGAGAAAATGCTTCTAGGCACAGCATCTGTGAAACAAGGGGTCAACAGCTGCCCGGAGGGAGTTGACCAATTGCTTCTCCCATTTACTTTACTCCTGCAGTAAACTCATTAAAAACAATTCTATCGTCTGGGTTATACGATCTTGAGATTTACAAATTATATAAAATCTTTAAACTTTGAGGCAGAAATCATGAATGACACGCGTGGTATCGTTGTTGAAATGGCTGGGTAGCTGAATGTAATATTTATAGAAAAAACATTTAAAATGGTTACATAAAAGCTGATATTCACAGTGCCTGATGTATTAGACTCCCAAGGTTAGGCATACAGTAACAGTCGGGGTATTATTTATGTTTGTGGTCTCTTTCATTCTGCACTGGAAATTGGTTTTCTTCCAGCTTGCCCTGCAGTACTTGTGCAGTGCACAGTATATAACACAGGCGGGTAGCTACTGTGGCATATGCTTGCTGCCACCCTCACACTTTTGAAATCTCCACAGAGGCTGCAGCTGCAGGGTTATTGAGAAAATCACTGGTGATTCTCTCATGGTGTAATATACCTACATTTTACCTTATTTATTTTACACTTTGAATATTGTAAAAAATATTTTTCATCTTAATTTTGTTTTTATTTTTGCAGTGTCTATATGGGTACGGTTCTTCCTCTTCCTGACCAAAGCTCAGATTTTACAGAATTATTTTCTCATAATACTGTTTTGGATGAAAATCAGTAATGTGGGTTCAGAGTGACTAACTTGCATTTTCATTTCATTTATATTTCGAAGAGTATTTCTAGAGTGTCTGAGACCTTGGTAATTCCCCACTGGTGGTGTCATGAATCAGCACCATTTTACACTCTCTGCTTACCGAAGAACCTCAGAGGAACGGAGAAGGAAAAACCTGTCCATACAGAGATATTTATTTATATATTTATCTCTGTATGGATTGGATTTATAACAGGTTTTTCCTTCAACCAATGTAGTTAATACCAATAACCTGTGTGTGTGTGTGTGTGTGTGTACACGCGTTATTGGTATTAACTACATTGGAACTGTTAAACTTTGATAGAAAGGTATGTAATAGATTACAATCAACCAATCAGCTGTTCAATTTAAGTACACTCTTAGATAATACCAATTCAAATACCAAGGTCAACCAATTACTAAGCAATGCTTCATTTTGTTCAGTCTGGTGTAAGGTTGCATTAGCAATTCAAGAAAAAAACACTTCAACAAAACATGGTCAGGTCAAAGTATCTGAACAATTTTGGTCCCCACTTTTATACATTTTACTGGTAGTCAACTGTTTAAAGTATTTTTGGGTATATGTTATTTTACTTTAGTTTGCTATCCTCATTTACGTAAATTAACTATAGTGTCCTGCACCCACTAGTAAAAAGATATCTGGTGTCTGAATAAAATTTTCACATGAGAGAAGTAATGGTCACACGTAATTGTCCCGCAAAACCTTTGAGCTGCTTTTCTGCTAACGTCTGCCAACCTACCACTGTTTAGATCATATTTAAATCAAGAATCAGTGGGCTAGATAGTCATTTTCGACCAATGTCAATCATTTTCGTGTTTATAATAGCATTTTTAAGCATTATTCCGCCCTGGGCTAGAGTGGAATCTCTGTTGTGTTGTTGCGTTTGATACCAGTCATTCAGGCAGGTTATCTCCGTTTAGAAGGGCAGGTGAGTGCTGGGTTATGAATGATAATGTTAATGATATCAGAAGCCATTTACTTCAGAAGGGCACCTTGCCTCAAGCTCAGACCAAATACCCTGAGTGCACCATTCTTAAAAGCCTTTCAGCCATCTCTGTATTCAGCACGCTTGATACATGATAGGCTTTCTACTATCCATTGTGTAGAATATATTTTAAAGGAACCAACAGTATTTACAGGCAATTATAACCTTATGTACCTAAAGAGCATATTAGACCAAAACATTTATAAATTGTAACATTTTTATTTAAAAATATACGTCTTAAGGAAAAAAAAGATCTTTTCAGTTGGCCACATCTTTACCCACTATACAGATATGAAATAGTACATATTACAATACAAAAGGAAAAAGCGGGGTTTTGGGGAGAGGAGGGTGAAAAGCATTCATTTTTGCACAAAGAAGTTTTTGGGTTGTGATTTCAAAGGGGCTGTTTTGGCCAGAGTGAGCAGCAGGACTTCAGTGTATGTAAAGACCCCCCCCCACCCCTCAAAAAAACAAAATAAAAAGTTTACATGAGTGCAAATGGTTTCATGTTAAGTGGTTTTTGTGATTGCTTATAAGCTGAAGTTTTTAACAGTTTATCAGTATTTCATTAAAAGGTCCTTCTTCCCCCACCACACACGCCTAAACTATCATATCAGGATATGAGGATTTTTTTTTCTTCTTTTTTTGGGATGGAGCTGATGTGCATGTGTCAGGTAAACTGTTTTCTTTAAACATGCAAGGTTGTTTGAGGAATGCATGGAGCAAAACTTGGCTTCACTAAATCCAAAACAAAGCAACAACATTGGTGGATGTTCATGGCTCAGTGAATGTTAGATGTAATTTTCGTCGTTTAGTCCAACAGTTCCTGAGCTACACCTCTGGATGAACTGAAAAGACCAGCTACACAGACCTGCTTTCCCTTAATATTTGTTTTTACCAACATAACGTTGTTTTGGTAACACTTTACAATAAAGTTTCGTTAGTTAAGATTAGTTAACTACATTAGTTGACATGAACTAATAATGCACATTTATTAATCAGCATTTATTAATCGTTGTTAATGTTAATTTTAACATTTACTAATACATTATTAAAATCAAAAGTTGTATTTGTTAACATTAGTTAATACACTGTGTAGTAACATGAACAAACAATGAACAGCTGTATTTTTATTAACCAATGATAACAACGATGAACAAATACAGTAACAAATGTATTGCTCATGGTTAGTTCACATTAGCTAATACATAAACTAATGTTAACAAATGAAACCTTTTTGAAAAGTGTTACCTGTTGTCTTTGGAGAAAGTTTTGCAGTCATTTCTCATTCATGGTATTTTACAGCACCCTCTAGAGGGCAACTTTAACCAGTCTCTTCTGGCATGCTTAATTTCAGTACTGGACAGTTACTAGTTTTGTTTAAATAATTTTTTTACTACCACTAGGTAGGTTACCAGAAAAGCTTTGATAAATGCCAATTTCTCAGATTTTGAGCTTTACACCAAAAACCTCTGCCATGGTATGACTAAAACATTTTTCTCTTAAGCTATATAGCTTGATGACTTTATATATATATATATATATATTTTTTTTTCTGCGATAATTAATTGTGTCTTGACTAGGGTGGGGTTCAGTGCTTTCCAGATGTTGCCCAGGGTGTTGTCATGCAGTTTTTTTTTCCTCTATTGGTTTCTGTACCCTGATTCAGCCTTACTCAGTGGCTCCTAAGATGCTCATTGACTTCAATTAGATGCTAACTGGTGTTTGTGCTCCCTTTACCCCCCTGTGCATCCCTGCCCCCAACTCTCGATTGCAACACAAAGAGCTACTGCAGCAGCTTCTTTAGTTTGATGCTAATGTCTGTCCTCTCAGTGCTGCATACAAATATCTCCTGACCCAGCCTCCTGCCATCTTCTGCATGCTCTCCTGAGAGCTGCGCTACGCTTTACCTCAGCTTTTCTCTGTTTCTTTCGTGTCCTTGGTATGAACCTCTGGATATTTCTTGCACAGACATTAAAAGGCTTTTTTTTGTATTTATGGACTAAAACGAGCAAGGCTGTCAAGTAATAACTGTCTTGTTTCTATGAAGGCAAATGTCTTTTTTTCTTTTTTTTCCTCTCTCTCTCTCCCTCTCTCTCTCCATCTCAAGCACTGATTTTTGTACTGGCCGAGGAGGCTGAAATATCCAGGGCAGAGGTTTTGGGTGACGGAATATTAGATTATTTTTTCCCAGGGCTTAATTGACTCAATGTTGAAGCTGTCAGGTGCGATTATGCTCTTTGCTGCATTTGAACAGTGCGACGCAAAGCGTGCACATTTATTTTAGGAGACAATTGTCAGTGTCCTCTGCATTTCTCCTTTCTTGTCCCTACCCATCTCACTAGTAAGTTGTTCAGGCTGGTATTTGCTTCATGTAGCTTTCTTTGATGGTCTCTACCATTTAATTAATGATGCAGTGATCTAAGCAGCATTGTTCTGTCACAGTGAGGATGTCAGTGTTTTAAGCAATCTTATGTAAGAGTATATGCACAATGATAATTGAGCAATTGCCTCTGTTGAACATTTAGTTAATCCCTGCTGAAGTTGTAATAGTTTGGACAATTTGTTAGAACCAGTGTAGAGCCATATTGGACATTAACCTTTTCACACAAAGTGCTAGGCTTTAAGATTTCAAGGAAGTGGACAGAGTTTATTGAATTTAACCAAATGCAGAAACGGGAAGGCTGTTAAGTGTTCTCATTAGTTTGAATTTAAGACTCGATTAAAGTGAAAGGATCATTTCTGCCACATGAGGAAGCCAAGTAACATGAGTGGGTTGAATTCCCTGTTCAAATCTAAATTTCATTATGTGGCTCAATTTGTAACAGTACTTGTTCTCAATTTAGAAAAGGTCAGTTAAAAATTATGCTTAGTATCCATCTGATTTTTTTTTGTTTCCTCTCCCCAAAAGTGAATATGTGAGTGAGATCTATAGTGTTGCTAACGTGCAGTTTTTTTTTTTTGTATCCTTTTAAATTTGCACTGCTCAGCATATGTAACACTATTTTTCCATGTAATAAAATTTCACCATATATCAGAAGATATGTCATTTTATAAACTGTTTTCTGGAGCACAGGGTTCCAGGCGGTTTGGCTATAGATTTCTCATCTTCTCTGTGCTGCAGAATACATAGTACACAAACTGGTGATGCAGTGACGCATCCAACCTTCCTCTGCTGAGATTGATTGCCCCAGCTAGATATGAACCTTTGTATTTGTATTACAAAAATAAACTTGTGGATTTCTCTATATTTCCTCTTTTCAAATTCATCCCAGTCATCTCAAGCTTTCATAGATTTCCAAAGCTAACAATTTCAAAGAAACTTTCTTCTTCATACAAACTGAAAAGGGAACAAAAAAATGTCCAAAAGCAAACCCTGTATTTTTTTTTAAATGGACGAATGGTTAAACCCATAAACTGCAAGAATAAATAGTTTATACTTCACACTCTTTGTAAGGCAGTTGCTGACATTTGCACTGCCCATAGCCATTGATGATCACAAGTGCACCCTCCTCGTGACTGGGCTCGTACTCGTTATAGGGCACCTGTGTAGCAAGGTCCGCCATTGGCTGCCTCTGCTGGGTCCTCATCTGTCGCCGGTTCTGAATGGCCGTGCAATGGCGGATTCGCCTCAGAGTGGGAGGGCAGCATTTTCTTGATATGTACACTACAAAAATAATGAGAAAGAATGAAAACAACAGAGCCATGGTGCCAATGATGACCCTCTGGGTCAGCACTGTGTTGTCCATAGCGGAGTAGTCCTCTGTAACATCTGCTCCCTCCACCGTCATGGTAGTAGCAAGAGCAGTGCGTGGGGGTTGGGTGGTGGTGGTGGTAGTAGTGACAATCGTAAAGCTCCCAAAATCCTCTGCATAGAAGTCTTGCGTAGGGGTCTGCATATTTCCAAACAGGGAGCTTGTGATCTCGGGGAGCATGACATCCGTGCTGGTACTGGTCAGTATGACCGGGGCTGAGAAATTTTGGCAAAGTTGGAATCCGTAAACAGCATCCAGTATTTCCTCACCCTGTGCGTACTCAGGACTGTGGCAGAGGATAGAATGCTCCCATCGACCCTTAAAGGTGCTCAGCCAAGTGGCCAAATTGCAGATCCGTTTGGTACATTCCCAAAGGTTGCTCGACAACCCGATCGCAGTTAGGGACTTCCACATATCCATGGTTAGGGAATCGAGGCTGGTCAGTTTGTTGTTATCCAGCAGCAAGATCTTGAGGCTGGGCAAAGTCTCAAACACGTCGGGGGTGAGTACACGTATCTCGTTCCCAGTGAGATCCAGTTTCTCCAGAGTTGTCCATTTCCATTCCATGGTGCATGTTAAATTGTTGATCTTGTTCCACTGTAGATAAAGGAACTGCAGGGCAACCAGGCGAGGGAAGTGCGCCAAGTTAATCTTGGTCAAGTGATTGTGTTCCAAATGGAGCTCCCGGAGCTTAATTAACCCGGCAAAGCCGTTCCGGGCCAGGCTTCGGAGCCGGTTGTTGCTCAGGCCAAGGTATTCCAGGCTCCGGCAGTCCCAGAAGGCTCGCACGGGTGTCGTGCGCAGGGAGTTTGACCGCAGGTGAAGGATCTGAAGTTTCCGGAGCCCGTGAAAGAGCTCAGGCTCCAGAGCCATCATCTGGTTGAAGGAGAGATCCAAGATCTGCAGGTTGATGAGGTGGATGAAGGTTGTGTTTGGCAGCTTGGTGATGCGGTTTGAGCTCAGGTTAAGGTCCTTGAGCTTGTACAGCCCCTGGAAGGCATCCTCATGCACGGTGGTTATTTGGTTGTGGTCCAGATGAAGCCAAGTGAGCTGGGTGAAACCAAAGAACTGGTCTGAGCTGAGCTCACTGATGCTGTTGTGTCTAAGCGAAAGTCCAAGGGCCCCTTTATCCACACCGTCTGGGGGCGCCAGGAGCCCCTGCGTGTCGCAGTAAAACTGCAGGTCTTCACATCGGCATTTCTGGGGGCAGGTTGTGCATGACACAGGAGGGAGGCACAGTAGCATGCTGATCACACAAAGTGCCGCTGGTGCTTGTCCCACCAATGGCCACCTTGAATGGAAACCTAGGTGGGTTTAAAGATAAGAAAATAAACCAGGGGGAGGGAAATCTAATCTCTGCAGTACACAGAAACATTTTTTTTCACTATCATGCACGCTCTCTCTCTGTATTTGTCAACAACCAAAGCAATCTGCTTGTTGATTCAATAATTTTAAGAACATTTAAAATGAATGTTCAATTAATTGTACTGATAGTTATGCTCAAGTCATTTTTTATGCAGAAATGATCCATTCATGTGTTTGGACTGCAGTATTGCAATATTAACATTTTATTTGCAGGTGCTTTAGGTTTTTAGTCATTTTAGTTTTTTCATTCCCTAGGATGTAACCCCCCCCCCCATCAACCGAGAATGCCTTCATTTTCCTTTTATTTATTTTTGCAGTCATTTTAAGTGGCTTGCAAGTCTGCTTTTTTTCCCTCTGCTGGAAAGGACCACTTATTAAATATTACAAGCCTATGAAGAAAAAAGGGAAAGCAGCATTTTAAGTATATAGATGTTTCTAGAGACCCTGACAGCCACTGTCCCCCCTCCTATTCACTACATTGTCTATTCAGGTCCAGACTCCGTGAATAAAAGGGCTAACTTACCCATTCTTTTGTGTACATCGGAGGCTGCATTCAACTGTCCTTTTCCGCAGACTTTTGGAGCAGCCAGATGGAAGAGAAATCCAAAGGGAAAAAAACCTTTTGGGTAAATACAAGAGGAATCAAGCTCTTCAGAAATAAAGAAGTGCTGAGCCCCCCCAGTTGAATCAAATTCAGGAATTCCATGTCCTGGGATGCGGCTTTCTCTTTTTTTTGACTCTGTCCTTTTTTCAGTCCTGCTATTCAATTTCCAGATTAAGAAAAGATGAGCATTGTTTGCCTTCCAAGAATCCTTAAATTTGAAGTTGATGATTTGCATCCAAAGCAGCACCGCTGAGCAGATCCCTCCGTCCCTTAGCTGCCTCTTTCCTTTTCCACCGCAATGATGTCAGCTCAATTGGTTAATTGAAGATCACGCATTCCTCTTTCAGTACTCAAGGTCCTTCATCCCTAACTTGTTGATGGCAGGCAGAGGCTGTACTTGCGACGCCAGTTCCGTGTGGCTCTGCTGTTGTGTGGCGTTCTCTGCACCGAGGAAGGGAGATGCAGTGAGGGGAAAAGCAGAGGAGAGGAGCGGAGATGTTATTCTGTGCTTTTGTTGCAGCCACTCACTGCTACAGAGTGGTGGCAGGCTGGCGTCGATCATCAGTGCAGTTTCTCTCTCTCTCCCTCTCTCTCATGCGCGCTTTGGTTCGCTCCCTGGCTCGCTCACTTTCCGCCTTGCACACTTGCACAGTGCTTTGGCGTTTGATTCAACGCACCCTCCCCCTCCCTTACTTTTTTTCCTCTTGTTCGTCACAGTCAGAATATTGATAACTGCAACGTGTTGCGGCAGTTCACAGCAGAAATGAACAATTACATTAAATCTCTTCGTCTCTTTCCTGTCTGCTCTGTTTGTTTATTTTGTATGTGCCTGTATACATGTTATATGGCTTTTTGTTTAGTTTATGTTGGATGTTTACGTCTTTGTAGCTGTAAATTAAAACAAGCAATTTCAAATGATTTAGTTTTGGGTTTTTACTTCAATTAAGTGTTGATGAATGAATTTGATATAATTAAGTTGGCACAGGAAGCTGATGCTTAATTTGATATATGATGACTTGCAATCAGATTGGTCCTTCCCTTCTCTCTCCCTTTCGTTTGTTCAGGTCTTCTACACAAAACGCGTCATAAGAAAACCAACGTCACCGAGACCTTTTATATACTCCTGTCGATCTGCAGTGGTGGAGACACAATCTGAATACTGGACTTAATAGAGCATTCACACTGCATAGCCCCACGGGAGATTTCACTAAACATAAGACATGCACAACTTTGCTGTTGTCTGCATTTTTCTCAGCTCCTCTGTCATTTGGCAGATTTTTTCTTCATTTGGGTTTACTGAACTTAATGTAATGGAAATCTTTTTTAATGAAACAGCCTTTTTGATGACAGCCTATCGAGCTTACTGGCTAAATGTTTGTGTGTTTTGCTCACCTGCCACTGTGGCGAGTGGATTTCCAAAGTTGCTAGCCACTCTGCTTTTTCACTGGCCACATTTTTGACATCGATACCATGGGGGAAAACTGACATAGATATTTTTAATATCTCATCATTTGGAAGCAGGCATATTAGGCTGCTCTCACTTTAAGACCTGACGCACGGATCATACTGTTACACATGCATTTTCTTTCTCGACTGTTTACGTTCACTTAAAGTCCCGTGAACCGGTAGTTGCAACTGACTTCACTGTTGTGACGTATTTCCAAGTGAAACGGAATATTGAATAGAGGTTTTATTTTAGTGCACCTCCGCTCCATCCCACGCTCTTACTGACTGTAGCAGTCTGATGTAGCAGATTGATGGTTGGAGGGGAGTGGTTTAAAGGGTTAGTACACCTAAAAATGACACTAATCCTAATGTTGTTTCACACCCACGAGACCTTTGTTCATCTTTGGAACACAAATGAAGATATTTTTGATGGAATCCGAGAGCTTTCTGTCCCTTTATTGGGAGCTAATGACTTTCAAGGTCCAGAACGATAGGATGGACATCAATTAAGTAATCCATGTGACTCCAGTGGTTTAACCTCAATTTTATGAAGTGACGCGAGTGCTTTGTTTGCACAAAAAAAAAAAAATTTAATTAACCCTGTATGGGGAGCACCATGAAACATGTGCGTTGTTGATGTAGTTCCGTGAATGCAGTATGGATATTATTTTGTAAATAAAGCTGCTTTTTTCCCTGCAAAGCAAGCATCGCTTGCGTCACTTCATAAAATTGAGGTTAAACCACTGGAGTCTTATGGATTACTTTAATGATTTTAATGGACTTTCCTACCCTTCTGGACTTTGAAAGTGGTAGTTGCGTAGCTTCCAATGGAGGGACGGAAAGCTCTAGGATTTCATCAAAAATATCTTCATTTGTTTTTCCGAAGATGAACAAAGGTCTCACATGAGGGTGAGTAATTAATGACAGAATTTTCATTTTTGAATGAACTAACCCTTTAAGGATATTCAACCCAATCTGTCAAACTGACAAAGTCATAAGAGGAGGAAGCGCCATTCCAGAGCGGAAACAAATTTTCAGATTTTGAAATTTTATCACAACTTTAAAACATAACTGATTGTATTTACGTGAATACTTGTCAAGACCGTCATTTTGACATTATCTTCGGTGTATTTGACTGTTTAGTCGCAAAAACAAACTCAATTTAGTACTGAGAGGCGGCTTTATGTGATTTACACTTTGGGTGAGAGCACAAAGTCTGCGGGAATGAGTCAATATAGAGGTTTCATTATATAGAAAAACAACTGTTTTTGTTTGCTGACAGACAAACTCTCCCAGACATTGCAAAGTAATTTTCTAAACATGTCCCCTTTATCCTTTAAAATGATGCCACTACAGCCACCAATGCACTGCTTTTGTAACACATCCAATTCAATACATTTTAAAATGATTTTTGCTGGATGTCAAATCGCCTGCTGTGAAAAATAATTCCTGTTAAGCGCAATGGTTGGTCTGTTGTGGTTGTAGTTTGTGCATTACTCTGTGTAGTTTGGAACATCCCTGGTTATTCTGTGCTTTTGTTGTAGCCACTCACTGCTACTTTTTTGTTTCTCCTGTGCACACGGAGAGTATAGGTTGAGCTAAATTGCTTTTGTGCCATTGTACCTACTGTGCTTATTTTGAACATCTGTGTTTCTTTTTTTGGGTTGGTCACTTTCTAAAATGACCTGGGCCATTTTTTTTTGCCTATGATTTATTTCTTTGTCGTTTTTCTCTATAGGTCATATTACTTTTTTTTACAGATACTTTCCCTGTTGGTGTGTAATCTGCCCTTAAGAGATGTGCCTGCTGAGGAGGACTGTTTTTAAAAAATATTTATTTTTTCCTCCACCAATCTGTGGGGAGATTTGTTCATGCTGCAAGCATGGTTTTACCTAACCATCTTTAACTATGTGTGAAAACACCACGTAAACTAGTGTGAGGAATCAAATGACTACCCAATTAAGTGGTGCTGCTCAAAGCTAAATCAATATTAAGCGATCCAAGTCATTTCAACCTCTGGGGGAAACATGCAATCATATAGCTAATATCCATCAAGTTTACTTGGGTGTGGATGAATGTACTATCCACACTAATGTAGGACATTTTTGTTCAACTCCATGAGCAACTCACCTGAAGGTTAGAATTTAGAATTGACATCCTCTCACCATTACACATGAGAGTCTACGTTGTTCTGAAGTGCTTTCATCCGACCAGCACAAAATCAGCAGGGGATTAAGGCCGATGGCAGTCACTTGCCTCCTACCGTGTAGCACCCAGTGAGGTGAGGGTAGATGGGGGCTGAACTGGCAGTGACACTGCAATATTTCATTGACTGTCACGCTTTTGCTGCTTGTGCCCCTGTGACGGCCTTCCCTTAGGCGTTTCCTTGTGCTGGAGATTTACCTACCCAGTGCACATGAGCAATTTGTCTGGGGCATGTGAGTGAGATCCGCTCTCCCACATTAGCCAACTTGACTGGGAGCGCTGGAGAATAAAACGCCTTCTAAAGTGTGGAAATTGCTCAGATTTATCTCCAACATCAATTGCCTTTCATTGTGTTGGCTAACATGTGAACTCTACTTGACCAGGTTTACTCTTCCTACTTGCCTTCCGCTGAACTTTTTGTATTGTTAAAAGCTGTCTGTTCGATCACATAATGGGTTTTATTTGAAGATGTAAGTGCCTTGCTTACATTTTAATCCTCGAAGGTTGGGGCTGGAAGAATCGGACCCCAGTTCAAAAGCATGTGTCGCATTTAAACTAATCTTTAAGTGTGCCTTCCCCTCTATCCTTTTTTTTGTATTTGCACTGCAGGAGAGCTATTTGTGTCATGAATTATTTCACGGGCTACTTAAGCCCAGCTCAAGAATGTGACAGACAAAATCTCTGGATTTTTGATATGAAAAATGTATCAGTGAAAGAACGTGGGCGGGTGCCTCCTGACAGTACCACAAGTCACGTTAGTCATACGAAACAATCGCCAAAGGGGGTAAAGGAACCAAAACCCCTACAAAGTTTTCAAGAATGAAATGAAATGTTTGCCACAGGGGGTTACAACCATTAAACTGACTCATGCTGTTTTACTTTTTTCTCCCTCTGTGGAATGCATCTTATCCATCATATCTTATAAGTTTGTCTTGTCCTTTCAGTTTTCAGCTCTAACTCCCACCTATCGTTTTTATTTTTCCCAGAGAGCCTGACTATAACAAGTTTAAATGAGCCTCTCTAAGTATATTTTCCCTTGTTTGTTTTTATCACAGGCTGGACACAAAGAGAAAAGTGATACCCTCAACACGGCCATCGACAGGATGACTAAGAAGACCCGTGACCTGCGCAGACAGGTCTGTTCACCATGAAGCAGTGCTCAGAATATTTGACGTCTTTCTTCATAATGGATCATGACTGTCCCTCTTTAGATGCATGCTGTGTTTACATTGCATATTAAAAATGAATACACCAAACACAGGTGCTCTGAATGATCATACTCTAGCTAAGGATTTGTGTGTTTGCGTATTCATAATTTCAGCTGCGAAAGGCTGTGATGGACCACGTGTCGGACTCTTTTCTCGAGACCAATGTTCCACTGCTGGTATTGATCGAGGCTGCCAAGAATGGTAATGAAAAGGAGGTGAAGGAATATGCCCAAGTTTTCCGTGAGCACGCCAACAAACTGATTGAGGTAGGCACCTGTTTTCTGCTCTATAAAGTGCCAATTACTGTCCCTTGTCTATTGCGGATTTTAAATTCTGGAATTATTTCAAAACAAATGATGGAACATTATTTGTACTCATCCAGACTAGCTATTCTTTTTTTCAACATGGCATCTCGAAGAGAGCACACATGAACCGTGATGTGTAGGTCTGTTGTCTTTGGTTAACACATTTTTGTTTGTTTATTGTTCATCACTCAGATAAGCCTTTCAGGGATTTAGTGTGGCCTAATTAGAAGAGGTGATTGTTGAAATGCACAGCCCTGTCCCGACCCAAAGTTGAATTTCTGCATGCAATGTAAAAACTTTGGGTGACTGACTTGCTTTTGTAGTAGTTGTAACTTGCATGAAACTAAGTGTGAGATGTTCTACCAGACTAGATTCAAATTAGAGACGAGTCAGTATAGACAGCCTAACTGATTTTATCAGAATTAATGTTTTTTTTAGCTTTCATATTTTAGAATGCTGTGCTTTAATGGTGATTATTTGAGACTCTTTTTCTCCTGAGGGGATTTTAGTACGCTGACAACATGCTTGAACGTGCTGCAGAGAAGTTGCATCTTTAAAATCATCCCCATCAAAGCATCACTTTTGTAACAAATTTGTCACCTTCAACGGATTTCAAGACAATTACTATCAGACTTTAAAAGTCACTTGATGTGTGTGACTTTTTTCATTATTATGCATAATCTGTAGGTCTTGCGAGGACTATGATAGTTTTGTGCAATAGAAGTTTTTAAATATTTAGTCTTATTTGTTAGTTCATTAGATATTTGTAGGATGTCTTTCAGTTACCCTAGTGGTCTTCGCTATTTTTTTTCTGGAGAGCCACACTGATGGGACAAAATCAACAGGAGAGCCACTTTTACAGCAAAGTTTCAAAGTTACATCCAGTCATAAATAGCATGTCTGCTTATCAGTCTGTCATCCCTGAACATACAATAGGCTATGCAATAAATACAAAAGGTTGATAGCTAGTGGGTAGGCATAATATATTTATGTAAACTTTCTTTTAGTGCCATTTTAAACTAGATTATTCACACATTTTTCTGTTTAAAACATGTTTTTAATACGTTTCATAATGTAGAAATTTCACAGTAAATCACCAAATTAATGTAGAAAAAACAAAGACAGTATATTTTAAATATTTGTTCAATGGCATCTTTTTATGAATGAAGGCCAGTATCACTGATACTAATACTGATACTGATGTCTCTATGAAATATACCCTCCCCCATTTTAAACATTAATTATAGCCATTCAACATTACGTGTAATTGAAGGCTTTTTAACATTTATTAGGCTTCAAACTTCATTAGTAGTTAGTACTGCTGTGACTTTAAGATATGCCGCTGCCGAACATGACGCAGATCTGGCTTGCTGTCACACGCGTCCCATTTCCTCACAACTCTTTAAGTTCATTTAAGACATTATTTAACTGAGGATACTCGACAAAACTGACATTTAGGCATAATTCTGTTATAGATTGTTCAAGAGCGAAAGAGAACTGGATTCTGGCGCGCTGTCTGTGCTCATGATGCTGGCACGTAACCCACACCACTCAACCTAGTTGACAATGCATATCATATGCATGTAAAAAGTCATTTTGGCGCATAAATAGCACGATGAATACAAATTGTGTAATAGATTTGCATTTCATGAGAACGTGTTGATCTATAAGAGCACATTCGCTGTTAAAAGCTGGAAAAACAGCCAAAACAGAGTCATGGGCGTAAGGGCAGAGCAAGTTTAAATATCCTTTCTAGTCTGTATTTCCATCTTGTAATGCAGCTGTTTTGGGGTGTTTTTATGGAATGTATGTATTGACTGCATTATAATTTCACCGTATTATGTACTGCCATGCGAGCCGCAGATTAAGCTGGTGTGAGCCGCGCAATGAGTAACGAGTTACCCTATTGACAGGCTTTGCCCTTCCACGTGAGCCTAAAACGCCCTAATTATACCAGATACTAGATGATTTTGAGAATAGTTGCAAGAAAAAGTATGTGAACAGCTTGCAGAATGTGTGAAAATGTGAAGAGGAATCATACAAAATGCGCTATTTTTATTATTTAGCACTGTCCTGAATAAGATATTTTACATACATTTTTTTTTTTTACATATAGTTCACAAGACAAAAAAATTACGGAATTTATTAAAATTACCCATTCAAAAGTTTATGAACCATTGATTCTCAATACTGTGTCTCGTCACCTGGATGATTCACGGCAGTTTTTTTGTTTTGTAATGGTTGTTCTCGAGTCCCTTGTTTGTCCTGAGCAGTTAAACCCAATGTTCTTCAGAAAAATCCTCCAGGTCCTGCAAATTATTTAGTTTCCCACCACATTTTAACCCTCTCCAGCAGTGACTGTATGATTTTGAAATCCATCTTTTCACAGAGTACAATTGAGGGACTCAAACACAACTAAAGGTTGAAACATTCAAACACGATGCATTAAGAGAAAACCTTTGAACAGGATGAAGAGGTCCACATTTTTCTTATTTTTAAATGTTTAAATATAAAGTTTTTTTTTTAAATGTAGTACTGCCCTTCGAAAGCAACAGACGATACTTGCATGTTTTCCGGAAGACAAATTAAGTACAATTTACCTTGATCTTCAAATTCAATAATGCCCCCCCCCCCCCCCCCCCTCTCCCTTCAGCTTCAGTGAATGGGGCTTCAGTGAATGTTTGAACCTTTTTTTAATAGCTGTGTTTGAGTCTCTAAATTGTCCTCAATGTGAAAAGATGGATGTCAAAATCATACAGCCACTGCTGCAGAGGGTTAAAATATGCAAAGATGCTGGAAAACTGAATAATTTGTAGGACCTGAAGGATTCTTTAACTGTTTAACTGCTCAGGACAAACAAGAGACTCAAGAACAACCATCACAAAAAAACCAGCTGTGAATCATCCAAGTGACGACACACTGTATTGAGAATCAATGGTTCATAAACTTTTGAACGGGGTCATTTGAATAAATTCAGTTTTTTGTCTTGTGGACTATATCGTTAGCCTCATAGCATAATTGCCAGATCAGATTGGCCAAAAATGACTTATGCTATGAGGCTAACGATATGTAAAAAAAAACATAGAAATAGAAATGTATTCAAAATATCTTATTCAGGACGGTACTAAATAAAAAATTGCGTGCATTGTGCATGATCTGTCTTATTTAGTTCAAATTATTCACATTTTCACAGATTCTGCAAGTGGTTCACATACATTTTTTTTTGCAACTGTATATAGCTTTCTAAATGGCTAATTAAGAGTGCTTTATTCCACCCACGAAGCAGAAGAAATGGAAGCTGTCATTTCCGCAAGTAGTTTGTACACACTTGAAGGAGAGAAACTTTCCATTCTGATTTCAACAGGCAAGCTGACGTAAAAACAGAATACATTTTAATCGATAGCCAGCACCATCACTATTTATGCAGGAATATGACAGAAGTCTCTGTCATGACTGCTTGATCTGAGCAAGTTGTATCACAGCCCTTTTATCTTTTATGCTTCATATTTTTGTGTGAAGTGTCAGACAGGAGTCAATAAACATATTTTTTATACCATAGGAGAGATGCAGCAAGGCTTCTGGGTTTACAATGCCACAGCCGAGGAATCACTGCATCTGTATGGGCAGTCACAACTGTGAATCACATTTAAGCTCAGCCAAAGAGTGAAACTCCTCAGAGCCCAAGGTTAAGTGCTGCCTCGGTGGGGGAAACGCGAAACAGCTGGATATCCGGTGTCTTATTGATGGTCTTCGAGAAATCTGCATTGTTGTGTCTGTTTGTGGTGACCGTATTCATGACCGATAAATAGGCCGCTTCTCTTGTGGCATTTTATTTTCCAGATAGATGTTTTTTATGCAGAATCACTGGGGGTTTTATATCTCATGCTCACATTGGCAGGGCCAGCAACAAGCTGACAGAAATGTTAGCTATCCTCATTAGTTTTTCAAATCTGTTCATCTCAGTCCCTGTGGTAACACGTCATCTACCGACATTTCAGACTGACCTCTCCCCACAGGGGGCAGGCCCTGCCTCGTGTGACACGCTCATACAGGGGAAGGACTGGTGAAGGAAATCGAAGTGAAGGGAAAAGGAGGGGTAATGAGTAAAAGCCTCAGTCTCACTGGGGGCTAAAGATAGTCAAAGCACAACACATCTCCAAAAGTCGACTCCTTATTCTTCTCTGCCTCTCTTCTCCCTTCCTCCTCTCTCTCTCTAACACTGTTTTCGTTGCCTTGATTTGACACCAGTCAGTGGTCGCACCATATGGATTCCAACCTTAATCCAAACACGGATTACATGAACAAAACATGGGCTCATTTTGATAATTCCATTTGAGAGGTATTTACGAATGATTGGGGTTTGCATACTTTCCTCACTTGTGCAGAGGCAAGGTCTGCTTTTGTCCTTGCAAATGTTAAAGGCAAGCTGTTATTTATTAATAACAATGTGAATAATGTAGATATTTGAAAAACAAAGTTATTAAAAATAACAATCATCACAAATTTTACTTTATTGAACATTTGTGTCTGTATTGATTTTGCTGCCAAAAAACGAATCTAAAACATCCGTAATTAACACCGCGTCTTATGGGTTATTTCTTTAGTATAAAGCAAATTACTAATGCACAAAGCCATATTCCAGCTGTGTAGAGGGTCAGCTGATGCTTGACCTTTTGTTGTCTGCTTTGTGTGGTGGAGGGTAGTAGAGGGGATTTGAAATATGTAGGCTATGGGGGAAAAAATAACCGCATTGTCTGGAATAGCTGAAGCATCTCACTCCTGGTTCGTATCCAATCTGTTGGCAAGGAAATGTATTCTTGTGCATTAGGGATTTTTCTGCATTCATGTAGGTGCCTTCTGTTACAAAAGGAACAGTGGGTTGAAAATGATGTGCCATATTTGGGAAGTCCTCTGTTTGTCGATGGCTTTCATCATGAAGGATGGTCTAATGTATTTTTGACAGGCAGTGAAGGCTTGCCTCGCAGCAAGAGATGGTTGAGGAGGGGAATTTATTTTAACCTCTCTTAACTCTGCCTTCATACGGTTTAACACTAAACTTTTATTATGCTGCTGATTTTTATGAAAAAAGTACTTTTAGTATGCATGTAAAGTTTTCACATTTCATAAAGCCATCTATTTAATTTATAATACATTTATACAATTATAAAAAACTATGCATTATTAACTTTCATACAAATGCACTCACACTCACACACTACTCAAGTCATCTAGTGAAATTATTTTTGTATCGCAATATATATCGCAGAAAAAAAAATTGCAATATTGTGCAGCCCTAATGTTCTGTTATCGTACTTGTCAAAGGTACGAATTGCTGTCATTTAGGAATAAGATTGCATGGGTGCTTGAATCGAGATTGTGATCTTTTAGCGATTGAAAATCGACAATTCCAGAATGTTCATTCTGTGAATGATATCCTTCTTTTACAAATGTGTCCTACATTCCACAAATAAGTAAGGAGATTTATAGTGTAATGCTTTTTTTTTCTCTTGCTCTGTTTAGAGTTTAAATATGGATGTGGTTTTAGCTGTAGGGATTGCCGTTTAATTTGCGGTACAATGAAGCATCCATGGAAACGACAGGGATGTACTGCAGCCAACACTTCCCTCCCCTCACAATCTTTTTACTCCTGCAGAAGGCATGAAGTCGACACTCTCTGTCTCTCCGTGGTCTGTAAAAGTGCCGAGCTCTCTCTCTCTCTCTCTCTCTCTCTCTCTCTCTCTCTCTCTCCTCTCTCTCTCTCTCTCTCTCTCTCTCTCTCTCTCTCATCTCTCTCTCTCTCTCTCTCTCTCTCTCTCTCTCTCTCTCTCTCTCTCTCTCTCTCTCTCTCTCTCTCTCTCTCTCTCTCTCTCTCTCCTCTCTCTCCTCTCTCTCTCTCTCTCTCTCTCTCTCTCTCTCTCTCTCTCTCTCTCTCTCTCTCTCTCTCTCTCTCTCTCTCTCTCTCTCTCTCTCTCTCTCTCTCTCTCGCTTGCTGTAGTGACTCTCTCTTATTTTGCTGCTAGTGAAATGCAGTCTCTCTTCGCCAAGTAAATATTGAGCTTGTGCATCATTCAGGGTTTCCGCGGGGTCTTAAAGTCTAAAATTTCACAATCAATTTTAGGTCTTAAAAATACTATTAGAATTTTACTAAGTTGCTTTGCTTGCCGTAAATGCAGTGAATCCATGATAAACCCCGCTAAAAATGGCAGTTATTGCTGTTGAGTGTTTGATTGTATTTGGGGAGAAAAAATACTTTTAAAGATTTTTTGTTGTCCAGCAAATTATTATAGGTAGGACACTGAAATCTGGCTATTAGATGTGTTATGACAATTATCTACATAAAAAAAACTTGACTTTTGACCCCTATTTTAAAGTTACTGTACTCTGCCAATATTTGGTGATGATCACCATTTACAAAATCATTATAGTAACCCCTTTATAAAATCTAGTGACCATGGCATTTATTTTGGATGATTTACAATTGATTTTTTATATGGAGCAGTTTGGTAGCCTATTCATTGGATGGCTGACTAGACTATTTATGCTATAGGCTGATAGCTAGCTAAACCAAGTAGATGGCTCGTTTCTCAATGTGGATTAGTAGAGGGTATTGGCCTAATTCTGCCCTGCATGCATTGTTCGGTGTGTTCCTCTGTACTCTCAGGATACTCTTACAGAACTCAGCATGCAGGGTTTCAATCAGATTGTTGTCCCATTTGTCAAATTCATTGTTTAGGAGAGGACCCAGACTTCACTGCGATATAATTAAATGGGTTCTATGACTGATTGAATATTTTTATGGAAGTAAATTATTATATTATTATTATTATTTATTTAAGATTTGAATATTTCAATTCAAAACATTTCACACACATTTTCATTATTAAAAATTCAATAATCCATATTCACCTCTCAGATTTCACTTCCAAAATATGATATTACCTATAATATTCGACAGGCAATTTTCGGTCCATTTTATTTCGCTTTACAAATTTGCTTCCACAAATGCAGTGATTCGACAGAAAATTCAACAGTTCACATCCGGGAACTGCAGGAATAGCAGTAGATTACCGAGCATAATCTCCATCTGCTGTTAGTTGACCTCACCAGCAGGTGGTGAAAGCGCTGTTGGCGAAGCCCAGAGCAAAAGTGTAGAGAGTCATTCATTCATTAAATGCGTTTACAGAAATGGAGATAGCGATACGTATTTGATGATTATCAGGGCCAGTGTATATATATGGAAAAGCTGACAAAGACACAAAAGCAGTCTTCACAGTTACATACAAGTCTTCACGATTATTTTTGTACATTTAAGCAGCTTTCTCTATTGCCCATAGATAGTCACATATTTAGGGACCGTCTTAAAAGTTGCATATGATGTGTATACACGTTTCTAACTTCTAGCATTGAAGAGAATTACTTAGTCATATAACCATGTAAAGTGTTCCATGTAAACCATGATGCGCACTTTTTTTTTTTTTTTTTTAAATTCGAAATGTGTATACACATGTCATATGTAACTTTAGAGACGGTCCCTAAATGTGTGACTATCGTCCAGTGTCATTGTCAAGCCAACTTTATGCCAGTATATCACTGGGAAACGCTTAGCTTGAAACTTTGTGCGTTATGCTCATATTCTGAGTCCACCTGCTTGCCTGTAGCCTATATAGTATAGCCTGCATCCCCAATAATTTGCGAGTTTAGTCTTTATATCACTGTATTAAGCTACATTAAATGTCCCGGTGGCAGGGGAGTCCTGGAGTATGACGTATTGAGGGAACCCCCACTACTGAAGCACAGCGCTGCGATATAAAGTTGTGGAAACTAAACAACCGAGAGATATGTATGTCTACCTCAGTATATATCTCTATCTCTCTCCATCTCTCTCTATCTCGCTCTATCTCTATTGCTATCTCTCTATTTCTATTTCTATCTCTCTCTCTCGTTCTCTCTCTCTCGTTCTCTCTCTCTCGTTCTCTCTCTCTCGTTCTCTCTCTCTCGTTCTCTCTCTCTCGTTCTCTCTCTCTCGTTCTCTCTCTCTCGTTCTCTCTCTCTCGTTCTCTCTCTCTCGTCTCTCTCTCTCGTTCTCTCTCTCGTCTCTCTCTCGTTCTCTCTCTCTCGTTCTCTCTTGTTCTCACACACACCACCATTCATTCAGTTTATTTTGTATAGCCTTTATGTTGTACTAAGTGCTGGTTGTGGATCACGTGTACTCCACCTATACCTATTTGTTAATTTCCCTTTTTTTCACCATTTTGAATGCCAATTATATTAACTTTGAACTTCTGAGCTTGCTGGAAAGAACAGCAGCTTGGCTCTGAGTGTCAGTTCTTGGTCGCAGAAACACAGTGGCGTTCAGTTTTTATACCGTGAAATGCATCATTCCTGAAGAGGATAAAAATAGAACCAGCTTAGTTTTATTGCCTCAAGGCCTTGTTCTCAAAGGTTCCTGGCTGCTCAAGGAACACTGAGATTGTGCAGGGACTAAACACCATGTGTGACATGGAGAAAGAAAGAGGAGTGAGAGACTGAAGAGGAGCAGAAAAGAGTTGGTATTGCAGTTTAATCAACTTCTATTTACTTCATTTACATCAAAATAGTAGTTTTTGTTTTATTTTTACATGCTTGTCTTCTATTGTCTTCAATGCTAAATGAATGCATTGTTGAAGGGCAGTTTGTGTTTAGGAAAACGAAACTTGAAAAAGCTGTTTTAAAACATTAACTCGACACTGTTCATAGTAGAGCTGTATGATTAATTGTTAAAAGGTCGCAATCTCAATTCAAACGCCTACACAATCTCGAAATACAATAAATTGTGATTCTCAATTTATCCAGAATTGTGCAGCTGTAGTTCATAACGTTTCCCCATTTGCTGGCACTGAACTTATGTGAGTCATGCTAATGAAACTATAAATTGTGTATATAAAGATTCTTCTCTGAATCTAGAAAAGCACATTTCCAGTTTATCTGCGTGGAAAGATCTACCGATCAGTGTGATGATCTATCTCAACAGGAAATGAGAATCGGCTCACAATTTACCTCCATCTTCGTTTTGGTTGATGTTTAGCTGCAAATGAAGACGTCCAGAAGTCATCAGGGAAGTTGTTCTTCAGTCCCTTTGAGCTTTTGCAACACAGAGTGCATCCGGTCTGCTGCAATACTGTATGTGAACAAACTCCCTTCTCCATTGACCAGCAGTGCCACAGAGCAGTGAAATACCAGCTGCACTAATAGGATGTTGCTGTAAGAAAGAACGACCTCAGGAAAGAGGATCAGTACTTGAATGGAAATGACTCAAAAATTATGCAGAGCTGCAAGTTATTGATTGATGTTTTGATTGTTGCAGGTCAAGCTA
>NC_137109.1:42070130-42210130 GCF_949357685.1 Gobio gobio
TCTTTGTTCCCCAAGCTCGAGCGAATATAATTACAGACCTCTCACCCTCCTTTTCCATGAAGTGTTGCATGTTGATGAAAAAAAAGTGTTGCAGAAGACTTACAATTTCCATTCAATCTTGTTGCTAGGGAAGCGAGTTGTATTTTTGTTTACAGAGTTGTAAAAAAACGGGGCAGTGGAGGTTGTACTTAAGTGAGAATGTGATTTATATAAGTCTGTAATCACTGTCCAGCCTCCTGTTCTATCCCCCCAGAGGCTTTTGATTTAGTCCCCAGCTCCAGTGGGAATCCCATTCAGTCAGCTGCAACAATGTGTGCCACGTGTGTGCCAGTGCTCTAAATTTGAAGAGAAAATTTAGTTCACGAGGCCGAAAAATAAAATTCTTATTGAGAACTTGCAAGAAAGGTTTATCTCAATTAAGGTGGTCTGATTTTTCATTATAATTGTTCAACCTGTCCTAACCAGGTGTGACCAATTTTGGATACACCGGCATTCACAAGTTTGGGTCAGTAAGATTTTTGTGTCTTATGCTCATCAAAGCTGCATTTATTTAATCAAAAATAGGAAAAAAACGTAATGTGAAAATACAGTAATTTAAAACAATTTTTCGATTTTAATATTTTCAGCAGTTT
The DNA here is from genome assembly GCF_949357685.1 of Gobio gobio. Taxonomy (NCBI): domain Eukaryota; kingdom Metazoa; phylum Chordata; class Actinopteri; order Cypriniformes; family Gobionidae; genus Gobio; species Gobio gobio. The sequence continues at coordinate 42,070,763 of NC_137109.1, forward strand.
TCAGTCACATGATCCTTCAGAAATCATACTAATATGTTGAATTGCTGTTCAAGAAACATTTGAAAAATATTGTAACTATTTTTGTGGTAACTTAAATGCTTTTTATTGTTCAAAAGAACAGCATTTATTTGAAACTTTGTAACGCATAAAATAACTTATACATTTTTCTTTATTTCAGTATTACATTAACAAAAAAGATTGTTGCTATATCATACCACACCTGGTTAGCACACTGTTATTTAACAAAAAAGATTATCATGCTCTTTTTCCATTTGATCCTTGTACTGAATGCAGTGGCACACATTCGATAGAAAGCATTGCTCAGCATAGTTCTAAAAGGTTGTGAACCTTTTATAGAATTAAAGGAATGTTTCATAGCCTATGCGCCACCAGCCAAAAGCTGTAAAATCTCTCTTGCTTGCCCAGGCCAGGCCGGTCATGCAAGAAATGAGAGAAAGAGAGAGCAAGAGAGGAGGTAAGGACAACGGAAGGTGTAAGAGCAAGGCAAAGAAAGGAGCAGGAAGGGGGATTGAACATCAATTTTCTTTTTTTAATTGCTTATCCTTTGTCATCTCTTTTCCTCATTAACAGTTGTAGATCAGCATATTGTGAGCAAATTTATGTACGGTTTGTTATATATGAGCTTCTCTTTGGAATTGGCAGGCCATCATGGCTCAGCTACCCCAGGAGCAGAAGGCGAAAATTGCTGAGCAGGTGGCCAGTTTCCAGGAGGAGAAGAGCAAGCTGGACGCTGAGGTGTCCAAGTGGGATGACAGCGGAAATGACATCATTGTTTTGGCCAAGCAGATGTGCATGATCATGATGGAGATGACAGACTTCACCAGGTGAGCGCAAACCACCCTCTTCCCTGCTCGACTGCCAGTCAAAAACCACACACACACACACACACACACACACACACACACACACACACACACACACACACACACACACACACACACACACACACACACACACACACACACACACACACACACACACACACACACACACACACACACACACACACACACACACACACACACACACACACACACACACACACACACACACACACACATCTCTTTTAGACTCAACTCAATAGACCTCTCTGGCCATGCACTGCTGCTCCGGTTTCACTGTGTCCCGGCTCAGTGCTTCAGCTTTATATTGGTTTGTATGGCAGTTTGCATTGGCAATGAAATGTGCACTAGCGTTTTTAAAGGGAAAACTTTTCCAATATTGAAAGAGAGGCTGGTGAAATCTGTTTTTTTTTTATACCCAATTTCCCCTGTCATTTACCTAAATTGGCCATCAATTAGTTGGGTCTAATATTAACTGAGACAAGCACTCGTTCCATCTCATGGAATCTTTTTTTCCCTCTCACTGGAAACAAATGAGCTGTGGATTATTTTTCTTGGGCTTTTTACCTGCCTCATTTGCCTGCCTCTTTTTCTTTCCATCATACGTGATCCCAGAAAGGGAAAAAAAATCTTTTGCCCTCTTAAAAAAAAATTGGTTTAAAATCAAAGGGCAGGAACTGCTAACACAAGAAAAGGTCTCCTGAATTCCTCTTCTGTTTACTGACAGAATCAGGGAAAGGGTCATTTTAGGTGTGACAGCAAGCTCGTGGGTCGCACACCTGAGAGTGACTGCCATCTGCTCTCCCAGAGGACACTGTGTGTGTGACAGAGTGATAGAAAATGTCTTGGTCTATCGCTTCTTCCTGTCTATGCTAACCAAGACCCATTCTTAAAATGGATAATGCTGAGGACACCACTCGCCAATATTGCACACATTGTAATGACTGTAGGATGGCTGTCACTTAACCTTATCTCAAAAACCTGGGATAAATATATAATTTGATCTGGGGGAAAAATGGAGCTTTGTTTGCCTAGTCTCCATTTTTTCCCCAGATCAAAAATTATATATTATGTTCATTGAAATGTAAAACTATTAAAACATTATTATTTTTTAATTTATTGTTTTGCTCCCTAAACATAATTTGTGTATTTATTGGATGTTTTCTGTTTAGGGCAGGCGAATGGTATCATTTCTGTTCAAGGTGAAATGGAGACACTCGTACCTCTGGTTGAAGGCCCCCAGATATCTGTCATTGTCTCGAGTAAAAAGCAACAAGGCTGTAGTACATCTGTCAGATTTGGTGGCATTTGCATGAAAAATGGCAATCGTTGCTGATGTGTCACCTGCAGAAATGTGCTGAGTGAAGGTCTCGGCAAGTTAATTCAGCCCACGCCCAAATTATTGCCCCTCGACCTTGAATGGGTACACAGTCCCATGAAGGTTAATGCTATAAAGAGGAAATTGATTTTGGGAACCTTTATCCGGCCTCAATATCTGCAGAGAAGCGGCTTGCTACCAATTCTGCTTATGTCCCTTTCTGCTCATGAATAAGGCATGTGTCGCCTGGATTTGTGTCACATATTTTGGAGCCACCTGTCTGTGCATGCTGTGGTCCAGTACTTGAGCTGCTATATGACACACGCACACACACTTGCACTACCCCCATCTGGAACCAGTATCAGTGGCTAATTCATGGGCACTCAGTCAGATTTGCATATCTGAGTGTGGGATTGTCAAGCGAGATGAAGTCTCCTTTGCTTGACAGTCACCTTGTAGTGGCCATGCTCTTACCTAGGGCGGGTTATGGGTGGGCCACCAGCAAAGCAACATCAAAATAACCCGTTTTTTGGGTTTCAAAATGTTAGAAGTGTCGGTCGCACTGTGGGGTGCATTTTCTTTTTGAGACACTGTCTCTGTTGAATTCCGGTGACTGTTTTGATGGATGCAGTGCTGCCAGGAGGACCCTGTCTGAACAGTGTAGAAAGAGAGGGAGAACTGCAATGGGGAGGGGTGAGTGTAGAAAAAGTGCAAAAACACAAAATTCCATCTGTTGTGGGTTGGATTGTTCAGTTTAGCCTGAAGAGAGCAGCTTTGAATCCAGGTTGTGCCACTTGCCAACTGTGCCCCGCGGTCCCTTGTGGGCACACAGAACTGGCAAATGACTGGCAGGATCGTAGCCGGGGAACTGCGGGGGGGTGGGGTGAGATGGGACACTGGGATTGATGAGGCCAGAACTATTTAATGAACTGAAGTGGCATTGACCCCAGGAAGCTGACCAGACATCATAGAAGTGGGTGGGAGCTGTTGCTAGCTCACGCCATCTGTCTGTCTGTTCGCTTCTCGTTCATTCTTACCCCCCTCAAAGTCTTCAGGCTACTAGTGAATGGAAGCGTGTTGGAGGGGGATGTTCCTCCTTAATGAGATTAATCAATTGGAAGCGAACTGATCTCGTCTTTCCCAAAAAGCCTTGTTCATGCTGCGCTATGTTCCTGAGTGTGAAGCAGTGAAACGAGAGTCTGTTTTTTTTCTTCAACCTTGTCAATATGACCAGCCATTTTTATGTCAAACGTGTTGACGTCTTGACGTGTATCATCCATGCTCACACATACTCACTAGCACGTCACATGAGACTGCACGCAGAACAGCAACTGTGAATGAAACTGCTATCTTTTTTTCCTCCAGGGGGAAAGGACCACTCAAAAACACCTCTGATGTGATTAGCGCTGCGAAGAAAATTGCTGAAGCCGGATCAAGAATGGACAAGCTGGGCCGTGCTATTGCAGATCAAGTAGGTTCAACTCTCCCAAGTCTTTTGCAGGAAGAAGCATGATCATCTTTTGGTGAATTATCCAAGCGCTTGTGTTTTACTTAAGGATCTTAATCATTATGAAGCACTACAGTGGAATGCAACAGTGCATAATTTATCTCCCAATCAATTCGTATCCCTGGCTTATTTCCAACACCTTTCGAAAATCGGGACACAGACCGTGATGGTAAAGACAGCACTATGAGTCTGTAAATTCAATCCCCACAGTCCGACACTTATTTTCCTGGAAAGCTCCTCTTATTCCTTAAGCTGAGTGACAATGACGGGTTCACAGGCTTCGTGAAAATATGGGAACATTTCCAGTAAACATCAAACCGCCGTATGTGCTGCAAGGGTTCTTTCAGATTTTTCTTGTCTTCTCAATAGCGCAGTTAAAAGGGGTATTGTGAGCTTGGGAAGGGGGTTTTGCATAGCAAGAATCATCACCCATCACTCATCCCTCCTCGAAGGCCTCTCCTCTCAGTTTGTCATTTAATTAAAAGAGTGTGTCACGCTGTGCTAACATCACTGTGCAGCAATGCAGTCTACCAGTTGACGGGCCAATAGCACTCGTAGTGCATGTTTTTAAGAACTACAAGACATTTTAACACTCTGTGCTGTTATACTAAAGGGTTGGCACTGAGAACTTGTGAAGCGCTGTATCACGCTAAATGTTAATTTATTGAGTTCATGCATTTGTGGCAAGCATGTTTCACACATGCAGCGCAGTGCAGCACCTAGGGAGGGAATGTAAAGATTTGCCGCATGGCTGTTAATTAGCCATGCCTGTGAACATCTGCAGTGTGCTTTCAAAAAGATTCCTTTAACATAATCTTGCATAATAAGCAGCCTTCATGCACACTGAAGCTCTGCACTTTTGATATTTTATTTAGATTGCACTTTGATCGGACGTGAAGCAGCTCCACTTTTCAAGTCTGTTGTAATGTTACCTGCACTGACCCAATTGGAGAGGAATACTAAATGTCCAGTTCAGAGATGGTGAAAGCTTTTATAGACAGCCACATCCCACAATGTCTTTGATGTTGCTTATTCAGTGCATTGAATACAATGACATCCCCTGCAGAAAACAGATGGGAACTGTGCAGGTGCTTGTGTGTCTGTGGATGTTTGCTTTTCTGCATACACTGGCACATAAATGAAAATGCATTATGTTTTGTAAACGTTGTCCATTATACTGGACCCACCAATTTGTTGAGAAATAGGATTGATTTGAGTGTAGGACGCATTCAAAATGACCGTGCCAATGCCACGAGTGATGAGAATTTACCATGCTTTTTTTTAATTTTTATATATTCTCGTTGTTGTTTTTTTTACTTTTAATATACTATTAAGTTGTATATAAAATATATTTCTACTGCTTCTAAGAACTTAGCTAATACAATACTTTCATTTTTTGTACTTTCCTTTACAGAGTACCGATACCTGTATATTTATTGCATTTGTAATTTAAAAAAAATATTGAGTAGAGAAACCAAAATAATATGAATCAAATTAGTTAGGCTTAGCAAATAGATATTTCCTTCATTTATTTTCACACCTAATTATGCCTATTAAAATGTATTGTACTTCTGTTACTTTCACTGTTCATGGCTGATATCGCTTCATGAGCTGCACGTATCCAACATACTGTTACGCATGTGCTTTAACATAAGACATAACCGACACAAGGATACTCACTGATATAGGCATTTTGACAATTCAGTGTGAATTTGTCCTTTCAATCACTAGAAGACGTGAAAGAACTCCGTTTGGATTCCTCTGTCTGAGAGGCAGCTTTCTGGGCCTGCACTTCGGGTGTTTATGCACTGAAAACTACTTGAAAACATAATGAGATTATGGTGCCGCTTTCCTGTAATGTAAGGAACCACTTGTTGTACATAAATCATGTAACAGTTCATGTTTTTACTTACATGTACGATTTAGTTTTAATCCAAATGACTCGTGCTGAGTGAGCGTTAAGCAATCAAGAGCATGGAACAGAAGTGTGCTCTCTCTTTACTGCCAGTTAATGTTAGTACTAATGTTCCTCGTTTTACTTTCTTTGCTATTTGACACATCCAGAACTTCAAACTTTCCAGTGGCACCTGTAAAAGGGATACGCTTGACAAGCCACTCCGCGTATGTCGCTTATCAACTCGTGAACAGCAGCTATGCTGTTTGTTTGCTCTGTTGTCAGTGTTTCTTTTTCTGGACAGTGTATACATGCTGCTTGGTATCGGAGCATTTTAATGACATGAGTGCTGGATCGGGCGTGATACTGGTATCAGTGCATCCCTAATGATGACAGATTTTATTACATATTATATTTTACTATTTGAATGTATATTTTAATAATAATTAAATAATAATATAATAACATCAAGAGTTATTTATTTACTACAAATCTCTGAATTTTGATCTTTGCATATTTTTGAAACAAGCTAGTCTTCATCTCACTCAAACAGATTTTGATAAATTTTGGTACTTGGCAAACATTCATTTTGTATGCTGTGTGAGTATATTTAAGTATTTGAATGGTGTGAATTACTGTGCATTGATTGAGGCGAAAAATGTTTCCTCCAGCTTTTAAAAGGGTTTGGGCAACTCCAGACGGCTGGAGCCAACCCAGACCGACCCAGTCCCGAATGCCACCCCCCACCCCCCTCTTGTCCTGCCTGCGAATAGAGGAATTGAGGGCAGTAGGTGAAGAAAAAGTGAAAGAGGGATGGGAAGCCCCATGTGAGACCTGAATTCATTAAATGTGATTCGTCTTTAATTAGAAGCGTAATTACCAGGTGGCAGCTTGTATTTTTTATATAAATATATAAGTTTATGCCAAACTATATTTAGACTGCTCCTCACACCTTCTTGTGCAGACGAGACTGCCAGAGGCTAACTGTTGTAAAATGAACAAAGGGAAGCAGTTCCTTATACAGAAGGATGAATCATCAGATTTAGAGGAGCCTGCGGAGGGATGGAAAGCAAATAATCATGGCACTGCACCCCCCACCCCACCCCACCCCCACCCTCTGTCCTTCTCTTTGTCATATCAAAGCCCTGCCACAGAATACACAGTGGTGGGCTATAGCATCACTCCTGACTGCTTGTCTAGTTTGTCATGTCATGTACTTCTGTTACATCTGAGATTGCCAACAGACACAACAGCAGAGCTGGCATGTGTTGATAGGCCAAGAATAACAGTAGAAAGTTGAATATGCCAAAAAGGGATTCTTTAGGAACCTCGTACAGGTAAACAGGATGAAACAGGATGGGGGGGGAAATGATATGAAGAAAAAAAATAATGTTGAAAACATGAATTGTATTGCATAACTCTCCTAGCCATCAAAATGTGTCCTAGCAGGAAACTTAAACCTAACTATTCAAAAATGATTTGACAACATATAGGCCACCCAAGGATGCAAACAAGACAGCGATACCAAAGTGGTTGGTGTGGGTGATCAGTAATGAGTATAGAGAGGCCTTTTAAAGAATGCATCTGGTTTGAGAATCAGACCTTCAGAATCCATCTTGAAACTTCTAGCTGTTGGATGAGGATCATCCAGGTGCAGGGGGCTGCCAGAAGTGTTCGGCAGGTTTTATAATCACTTAAATGGCTGTAACAAAGCTTGATTAAAGTTTAAAGAAATTAGTGTAGTGCATAGATAAGGAGGATGCAGCATTTAGGTCATTGCCACACAAAGGTCTGCACTGCAGTTTATTAAGAATTTACGAGCAGATTCTGCAGGGGCAACTTCTGAGGATTTCGTCTGAGCACAGTGCTGAGCAAATAATGCAGTGTAATTGAGATTTATAATGCAAATGTCTAAGCCACCACACTGGCCATAAATATTCTGCCCTACATGCACGCACATGAAGGCATGAAACCACCACACACGGACATGATCGCGCAACACCTGCGGGCAGCAGCACATGCGCTTTATTCCGGTGATGTATACCGACATGCATAGTTTTCCAATTTACATTCAATCAGGGAAGATTTATGGTGATCCATAGGCACCACCACAGGTTAGATTAATCCCATTTCTGGCCCCTGGCTGCTTAACGGTGACAAGCTTGTAAATTTCCCTCTCTACAGTAGAAGAGCAAAAAACAAAATCAAGAAGCGTTCTCACAGATTCTCAGCTCAGCACTTCAAGGTACCGTACATGACCACAAGTCTAAGCTCTTGGTTTTGTGGTATAATTGTGATTTATTAGCAGTGTTTGTTTTCATTGGGTTATTTAATCATATTTTTTAACATTTTGCGTATTAAGTGCCTTGCAGAAGTATCTATTCTAAGGTATTCAGACCTTTAGCCAGTTTTCCCATTTTACTCAATTACAGGAGCTACATAGAATAATGTTTTTTGTTAGGAAATGTTCTTTTGAAATGGTCTTTTTTTTAGGTATTCAGCATTGTAGCAGCTGTAAATGTACACAAAGCAATTTCTACAATTTTCTTTCTGCCTATGAAGCATTAAGGTAGCTACAACACTTCCTCAAAATCCCCAAAGGTAGAGATCATTATTTAGATCCAGAAAAATGATATCCATGTTTCCTACTCTCATAGAAATGCCAAAAAAGTTATCCAAGTCATTTAAATGACACCCTTTTAAAGGTAAAATATTTATATGTTCTTGCAAGCCATAGTGTTTGAGCTGTGAATGAACTGTGAAATGTTCATAGTTGAGTCTCTTCAGTAAGTTGTTTTTCACAAATTTAGTTTGTGGTTCATTTAACAAATTGGTCTAAATCTAAATTAGTTTTAAAAATCCTTATTCTGTGATATCAGAGGTCATGTGGAACTCATTGGTAAAAAAAAAAGCAATTTAAAGGATTGATGTGGGGGGAATATGCGAGAGATAAACCAATCCATAAGTGAAAGAATTCAAGAGTCTGTTTGAGTGTTCAAGTGGCCAATGTTGGTTCTTTGTCCATCATACTCTGCAGTGAGAAGAACTCAAGACTTGGGAGTTCCTTAGACATTTCGTTTTGATCTCAGTCCAGTTCCATAGCACCTTTTTAAGTGTAGTGTAGTGCATCATCCTGCTAACCTGAACAACCCGAAACAGATCGGCCTGTCATTTCTGCCAAAGTTATTTGTACATATTATTAGAAAGTATGGAGAGAATACATATTTTCGACATTTTTGAGAATATTAACAAAATGGCTGTATTCATCTAATTAGCTGCATTTTTTGGGCATGATCACCATGTTTGGAACACGTCCATTGTTTTCTAGTTATGTCCAGTCAAATAAAATTCAGTAAAAAATATCACACGGCAGCACATTTCAATGAAATGGGAGAGTTGTTTAATGGTCTCAGTATAAAGCGTGTGAAATAGGTGCTTGTAAATATGCGTGTGGAGCAGGCAGTCCTATTAATAACTGTTAGGGAGATGATTGTCTATTTTGGCAGACGTGTTGGCAGCTTTTGCCATGTCATGCTGTGGCAATTCAATTGCTCCAGTGATGCACATATAAGGCATGATTCATATCATCAGCAAACTTCACATTTTTAAATGAACTTTTTTTCATCTGTCATCATGATTGAGTTTATAACTCTTCCCTCTGATCCTAGATTAGGACTTTATTAGACTGAGATAGAATTGGCACTTGCAAATATTAGTCTTTTCTTCTTTTTTTTTTCTTTAGGTAATTGTTTGGATAGGAGCAAGATCATCTCTCTGTTTAAAATGCCACTTGATTGATTATCATGGTCCATGATGGCTTTAGTGCACAGCCAGACCATTTAAACGCAATATAAAACGCATTAGCCACATGAAGGGACGTTCTTCTCTCCAAGTGCATTAGAGTTCTCTTTATTAAAGAAACTACAAGATTAATCTTTTATCTCTGTAAAAAATGACTTTGATATTAACAGGTGCTTTTAAAATGAACCTTCGATTGCCTTGGGTACTTTTCCTTTTCTAGTTTGTACGTTGAATACTGATGACTGAGTGGGCTGAATTCCCCGGCCCTTCTTTCACCTCTGTAAAAATATAATTTACGTAATTGTTTGTATTTTTGAATCTATGCTGGATATCGGTTTTATTGCTGTTGTATCCACCGCTTCCTCCAGATCTGTATTTCAGCATGTAGCTTGCGCAGCCTGTAAATACAATCCAAAATGAGTGCACACCTGAGAGATGTGCTGGAAGATCAAGTTCAGTTGCAGTCCAGAAACTTTTCTTCAATGGGTCACAGTCAGCATGTCAAATCTCCACCTGCGCTGTTCTCAAACTGTTCCAGCATACGTTTATGGAAGATGAAGTTTGCTTGCTGCAGATGGTTTTCTTTTTATGAAAAGTCAGGTGGACTAAGGCAGTTTTGCAGCAGATGTGTTTTTTTGAACGCTTGTTTTTATGCTTCTGGACAACCCGTGAAGCAGTGGTTCTCAAACCTGTCCTGGGCAGTGGGGACCCCTCACCACTGCACATTTTGTATGTCTCTCTCATCAGATTCACCCAATTCAAGTATTGCAGTTTCTACTAAGGAGTTGAATCGGGTGTGTTAGATGAGGGAGACATGCAAAAGTGGTTTGAGAACCACTGCTGTAAAGCAATAAATAAATGTACACTTCTGAAGATTTATTTATTTATTGTAGTCCACTTGGCATATTTTTTTAACCTCTGGAGATTAACAGACCATTTTATTTTAGGAACCTTTTCGTGTGAACAGTGATTTTACATTGTTCTTTTGTGAAAGATCTTTAAACTTCAGATGCTGGATTAGGCTTGTGAAAAGTCTGTCAGCGCGCAAGACAATTGGTAACTCTTTCTGTGGTTTGGGACAGATATAAACACCAGGTAATCATATCTATGGAAATTCTCTCTCAGAAGACCTATGGGTGGGCAGAACGATTTCATCACTGCTCTAATCACCTCCATATGTCATCTGCTCTGTTTAGTACAACTCATTCCATCTCGAGAGAGGTGTAGCAAGCAGCGTATCAGTATCTCCTCAGGCTTTAGTGGGCATAACCCACAAAAGAATGCATTACACAAGATGCTCCATTTATAATCACGGCTGCTCTACATTAAAATGCTGCTATGTCAGTAAATACGGGAAACTGGCATTTCTCTTCCCTGATGTGTTGAGAAAGGTCAGAACCCTGCTTGTGCTGTTCTACTACCGCAGTCTATTTAGAATGGAATTCAGCAGGCCAGATGACATTTTCTGTGATGCTGTCTGACCTTCCTACTCATTTTTATAGCTGGATATTTTTAACATTGAGGTGTGAAATCCGTTATTTATTACCTGCATTCTCTTCCGCTCATCAAACCAGATAGTGGCGATGTTTTGAAAAAAAAAAAAAAATTCAGGGTCTAGTTGACTCTTTTTATATATATATTTTTTATTCACTCATTGTTTACCTCCATGCCAGAGGACAGCGGGTTATTTACACAATATAATGCACACATTTGCAGAGAAAGAAAACAGTTTTCTGGGTCTCTTTCAACAATTCTGTTTTTATGAATATGTAGAGTGAAAATTGCTCACTACAGCAGTACAGCTTGAACTTAAAGGAATGGTTTACCCAAAAATGAAAAGTCTGCCATTTACTTTCCCTCATGTTGTTCCAAAACTGCATGACTTTCTTTTGCGGAATACAAAATATATTTTGTACAATGCTTCAACCAATTGTGTCTAAGTAATGAAAATCTGTGGGATTCAAAACAACATTGGACACCAGAATATCAGAATTTCATTTTTTGTGTGTGTGTGTATGTGTGTTCTACCGAATAAATAGTCATAAAGGTTTGGAACAATATGGGGGTGAATAAATGATATCTTTTTATTATCATTATTGTTATATAAATGTAGCTGTAATGTTTATCACGTAGCATCTTTCCCAGCACCATGATGACTGTAATATGAACTGCAGAAGTGCTAAACTGCTCACTGCATCATATAATTAACAACACAAACTATCAATGTATGAATCAAACTCCCTAAGACTGCGACAGTTTCTTTTCCACGCATTTTATTATATCCATTTATGGTTAGTCAAATCATATAATACAGTGAAATTGCTCCGGAACTCTCTCCTGTCTGTCTTACCTGCACTTGAGATGGTAACGTGAGCTCTACTGATACGCCTGAGACTCCTATTGGTTGTCGCTTGTGAAATTTGCTTCTAATTTGCATTGTTGCAATTTCTGAACTTTTGTTGCGTATCTTCTGTTGCTTGTCACTGTTGCTCGTGTTGCCAGAAGTCGTCAGCGCTCCTTTGAAATTAATGGGATCGTGTCGCTGCGTATTGCTGGCGGTGTGAATGGGGCTTGATACCTGTAAAAAGTGTTCTGGGAACCATTAAAACGTGTATTTTAGCTGTCTTGTCTCAACCAGAATCAGTCTCCTTAAAGTAATTTATTTTGTAAAGTCCAAAGTCTGCGATCAAGCTAGGTGATATCTCTTGAGTGTGTGCATTTACATTGCTTTAAGGGGGTGAAGTGGGTCTGAAGTAAGGTTACAGTGTGTACTCTAGGGTTATTTGAGTTTCCTAAGGAGAACACTCTTCTCAGAAGTTGCTCATTTTTAATGGAGTGTATTGGGTGAATGCAGAATCAGCTCTTGGGCCAGCCTGATAAGGGACTTACCGGACACTGCACTTCTAAAGAAAAGAAGAAAACGCTGTTTTAGCACATTTAGCACAATGAAAATTGGTCACGTAATCAGCCGCATTGGCAAAACTGCATGTGATCTGCATGCAGCCTTCACAGGTGGAGGAAGAAAATGTTTTAAGCAAGCAGGGAGGACTTTTGGTTGACGTGCATCATGTATTCACATGCGTCCAGGTCAGGGCAGGCAGGCTGCATTTCCTGTTCAACTTGGATGAATTCAGCAGCTGAGCATGCACAAGTGATGCTTTCAAAGGGCCAATTCGAGCTGTCTCAAACAGGAGTCGAGCCTCTAATTGGTATGCTTAGCAGGTTTCATTTTAGCAGGGCTCTGTTCTGATTCACCACCGCCATCCTCTCCCTCTCCCTTTCTCTGCCTCGTTCTGCTGTTTGTCTGACTTCCTCTGCAGTAAGTTCTCTAGCTCTAGGGAAGAAAAGCAGCTCAGTGATTGATAAAAATCTGGGGCTTTATTAATGACTGCTGGAATAATGGGTGGAATAGTAAAGCAGATGAGAGGCGGCCACTCTGGCTTTCTGTGTTCGAATAAAGACACTGCTGTGCCCCTGCTGGCTCTTTATGATGAGCTAGAGAGAGGGAGAAGTTCTGCCCAGACATGCCCAGACATCCTGACTTCCCGCTGGGGAGTGATGATGTGCCCAGCTGGATAATCTTTACTACAAATCCCAGAATGCTTTGAGCCAGCTGGAGTGGAAATGTGAACGCCAAAGCAGTCAGAGATACTCCGCTGAATATTCCAGCAGCGCTGCTGGGGCTCACAGCATAGCCAGACTTGTTGCTGGATCAACATTCCAGATGTAGGGGTGAGAAGCCCTTAAAGGCAAGAAAATTCCTGCTCTGTATTGCTGTGAATGTAATCCTCCCCTACAACCCTTGGCACAAAATGCTTTTACAGTATCCTGCAGTCAGAGTCAGCAAATACTTGTAATACTGTAGGTGAAACAGACCCAATACAGACTTTTTCCTTAGGCGAAAAAAGTGCCTTTTTATAGCATTTGTGTCTCTTCGAGGAATGGTGCACCTAAAAATGAATATTCCTAACATTTACTATTTTGTGTATTATTATTTTTTTATATAGTATATAAATTATAAATGTCTATACATTTATAATACTTTTATTTTAGTGTATGAAAAAGTATATAATACATTTATTTATACACGTGTATGAGTGTCTATATACTAACAATATACATTTGCATTTACAATACATTTTTATAATTCTTAATTAAAATTTGAATAAATGCTGCTTTTGAACTTTCCTATTTATCAAAGTATTGTAATGTATGTGTTAGGGTTGTCATTTTTGAGAATCTTTTCTTCAACTCCTCAGGATCTATCTCGATGAGTGCAGGCAGAGCGCGCGCGCGGTTGTGACTCTCTTGGGAGGGCGCGCTGCGCGGACACAATTTCAAATCCATCATATTAGTTTATTTATCATTTTGAAATACAGGCAAGGCATATGTATTGTAGATGATTTTGTACATCTACAATATACATGCATATATTTTTTATATATATTCGTTTGTACGTAACTGTTTAAAACCCGTGTTTAGACCCGTGTTCTCCCTTGTCCGACCCGACCCGCACCCGGATCCGACAAAGTTAGGATGTTTTTCACCCGTTTCAGCAATATTCGCGGGTACCCGCACCCGTGCAGGACTCTGCACGGCACTTTAAAAACTGAATAGTTTATTTATAGTTCGATTACGGATATTTCACATCATGTTCGAATGCATATTCGAATATCGAATAAAAAGTAATAGCCCTAGTATGTGTGTATAATTCCAAGAAATATATATAAATTGAAAAGTGTTCCTATGATGTCCATGAAAAATTATGTTTTTCATTCTTTTCTGTTTTTTAATTCACTGACTGGTAGGAGTTTTTCAGAAACCCGTTTGGAAACAATTTTGCATTTCACGTAGTGCTTCTAGTAGCACCTAAATCTCACATTTTACCTTTAACAAGCAAAACTTCAGTGAAAAACTGATCAAATGGCAGCTAATTCTCAGGCGGTCTTTTAAGATGAGCAGCCTTTTGCCCTCTTCATCACTCCATCACTCTCTTCATGTTTCTCACCCCTGTTCTTCCTCTCATCCTACTCTCTTTTTGCCCACTTGTCTCCCATCTTCCTTTGTCTTCCTGTCTCTCTGTCTTGTCTCTAATGGTCTGTGCCTGTCTATCTGCCCTTCTCTCTCGGTGGGGTGTATAGACAGACTGATGATTATTAAAGTATGGTGAAGATGGCCTGACTCAGACTCTGTATTTTGCTGCATCCCCAGTTGAATCTCCCGCAGGCACATCTCTGGAAGTTTGGCTTTATATTGCACCTTTTTTTTTTTTTTAATCTTGAATTACTGGCCTCAAACATTAGAATGGGTGGATGCTGAGAGCTCATTTGGCAAAATGCTCATAGAGCTTTTTTAATTATTTGAATGTAACGTAAATGTTGAAGATGGTTACCCATTCATCCTTCAATGAATCAGTGTTGTTACTGTTTAGTCTTCAGTCTATTCAATAATTATTTTTTGGGGGAGAGTTGTTAGGCATTGTAATCCGTTTTTGATTATGTAGACATGGAAGACTCGTATTAAATGGCCATCTAGATTTAATTCAAATTACCCACAGGCATTTTGTCATGAGTTCTTCACATCTTCTAGATTTTCTTGCCCCAGTTTTATACAATATGGCTTACTAAGCACTATTTTAACATGGCTGAATAACTCTTAAATCTTAAATTGCGCTCACCAGAATTCTACATAAAATTGTAATTGGTGCATTTTGCTGTGTGGGATTATGCATATGACATCTATGAGTGTATGTCCATCCCGAAGCGACTTAAGTATGCATCTACAGGTCTAGCTGTTGTTTAAAATAATGGAAATGGGACATTTTCCCAAATGCTTTACTGCATTTGGGGGAGAGTTATTGAGATAAAGGCACTGTTGGGAAGCTGGCTTTGTGTAATTATGTGCAGGCACCCTCAAGCCCTACTCGTTCATAGCATCAATGCAGAGATGTGGGGCCAGACTCTTTGAACATTATCACTGTGAAGAAAATATTGTTACCTTGGAGACTGGTGAAGCATGGTGAGGTATTGATATTGGATAACCATACTATGGGGGGAAAAACAAGTAGGCCTACTGTGCTTTTTATTGCACCAACGACTGGTTAATGGGGCTGGTGATGTATTCAGTTGGTTGGCAGCACTGCAGTGCATGCTTTAAACATGTAGAAAAAAAGCAGGATCATTGTCTAGTAGTGATGTGCACAGCGACTGATTTCATTAACGTTTAAACGGTAATTTTGCAACCGATTAGTCTAAACCCTCCTCCTTGAAACAGTCCGTATATGTGATCCATTTGAATTAGACTACTTAATCTATGAAACAGTCAAATCCTATACTGAATGCCACTAAAAGTAGTCAGGTACATGCTATGTGCTTGCTTTGCATTGATTATTGTATATTAAACTTAAACTTTAACTTTAGCAACGTTAACCATTATAGACAAATTTATTCAAATCAACTGAATCAATAGGCAGCGCAGGACCAGTTCAAACTCAATAGCCTATTATAAACCGATTTCCTCAAATAAAAGTTAGTCAGCACAAAAGGTATTGTTGTTCGTTACCACTGAAACCACTTGCATGTCTGGGTTTGAACGTGCTGTGTAATGTAAAGTATCTGTACACATGAGGGGCAGCAAAATCGCTAGAAAGGCTTGCCATGTTCTGACAACTATACATTATTAAAGCGCATTCTCTTCTTCAGGATGTTGATTATAGAAACTGTTCAAGTGTCAATTAAGTTTCATTCATAATGTTTCTCCTTAATCTGACATCAAATTTTTTATACTGTATTGTCCCTAATAACTGGTAGTATAACAAGCCTATAAGCAAGCTTTGTTATATACTAGTTCGACATGAAAGGCTTTCAAAATCCGCCCTCACCTTGCTTGTCTTCGGAGTGGACATTTCTCTGAACCCACCACTAGTGAAAGAACGCATGCTAAATCTGAAGTCAAATTAAATAAAAAAAAACATTCTGCTCCAGATATCCACTTTTAAAATGTAACATTAACATACGGTAATTTAAACGTAGCCTTTGTAAAAATATAAAGCAAAACATTTAATGTGCAAAAAAAAAAAATGGAAATGTAGTATTTCCAAGTTGAATAGCAGCAGCAGTATTGTTGAATCGAGTAGTCGAATAGCCTCGCACATTTATTTGTTTGTTTTGTTTTTTCAATAGTGTCTTGTCAACAAGCTAAATCCTGACCTAAAAAAAAACTAAAAAGCTGCCATTGCATCCATGGAATGAGAACTTTGTAACAAACTATTTATTTTTGAAGGCGTTTAACTGGTAATAAATTGTTTGAGTTGTTCCCTTTAGTTTTTTCCCTTTAAATATTGGTA
The DNA here is from genome assembly GCF_949357685.1 of Gobio gobio. NCBI lineage: Eukaryota > Metazoa > Chordata > Actinopteri > Cypriniformes > Gobionidae > Gobio > Gobio gobio. The sequence continues at coordinate 42,087,491 of NC_137109.1, forward strand.
TATGTACATATGCAGACTTTATTAGCAGTAGTATTATAAAAAATATATATATTGTAATTTAATTTAAACATTATTATATATTAAAGGGTTTTTATTAAATTATTTAATTTATATTAAATGTTTTATCTAAATGTTATCTTTTTATGCATCAAACCTTAGAGCTGCGTTATCATTTCTTTTTTTAAAGCTTATTTATGTAGGGCATCCTTAACTTGTTGTCAACATTTCACCCTGAAACTCATCCACGAAAATACCATAATTTGTAAATGATGCATTTGAAAATGAGTAAAGCTGGCTTTTGATGCAAGATCAACTTTGGTGAGAAACTGTGGTTGGGTTTACACCAAAATATTCCCTAAAGCACATTCCTCAAGTGCATAAAAGACTGTTTGTTGTTGTTTTTCTTCTGGTGGAGGCACAAGGATTTTTTTTTTCTTTGTTTGCTAAAATGATAAGGACAGTCTGGCTGTGAGCCCTCGATGGGCTACCTCACCTGCCACAACGGGGAATTGAATGCATTTGACTAGCACATGCAGTTGGACAGGTGACTGTGGAGCGTTAGGGTATCCGCAGGCAACAGTCAAAGATCCTCAAAACAACCAGCATGTTGAACGCTCTTTTCACTTGCGATATGAGTTGAACTATTTCTGTACAGAAGCTTGTTTGACTCAGCGTCTGTCTCGGCGTGTTTTCTTGTCAGGTTTATTAAATGGTGCATCTGTATCATTAGGCCCACACAGTCTGCATTTCAAAGTGCCAGAAATTTCCACAGCGAATGAATTGAACCGCCCATCTTTCACACACTTCAAAACCCCTGCATGTTAATTTTCTAAAAATATTTTGGCCGGTTTTTGAATGATTGAAATATGTATATGTTTGACAGTAAGTAATTGCTGTCTTTCTCTCTTTCTGTAGTGTCCAGATTCAGCCTGCAAGCAGGATCTGTTGGCCTATCTGCAGCGTATCGCCTTATACTGTCACCAGCTCAATATCTGCAGTAAAGTCAAAGCAGAGGTGCAGAATCTGGGCGGAGAGCTTGTGGTGTCTGGGGTAAGTCATATTTTCTGAGAGGGAGAAAAGGACTAAAATACAGAATCGTGCCTCTGTGGTGAAAAACCTGTTCATCTGAAATAAAACACAATGTTATTTTCACCCATCCAACAACAACTTGTGCAGATAAGCTCATTTATTTTCCTGTTTTTGATTTACTGCTTAGTAGTATTTACAGCTTGCCCATTTAGAGCCCTTATTTTAAACCAGAGTTTGCTATTTTTTTATTAATCAAATTTTAGTTTAATCATAATTACTTGGTTGCATATATAATATGTGTAATTACACTGCCTTTTAATTTTTATTGTTCTGTCAATCTTAGCCTTGTGAAGGCAAATGTTGTCTTTTTAAAGTGTTTTTCCTGCAAAGGTTACCAACATCAATATTTTAGCAGAATAGCTGGTTGCAAATTAAAGGGCTGAAGTTTAGGGTATTAGCTTGAATATTGTGTGCATGGTAATATAATTCACAGGGTTTCCACTGTCTTTAAAAAACTGGCAACATCAGGGAATTTTAAAATGAAAAGTAAAGAGAATTCTGTAGTGATTATAAATTATAAATATAAAACATTTCCACTAGATATTGTGCTTGTGTAGGGTAAAATTTGCCTGCAAGCTAGACAGTACATTTAAGTATGATCATTTCAATCCTTTTATTTGAAAGATGAATGCCGGACAACATACAAGCTGAAATCTATCAAATTCTATAAAAGTGAAATCCATAAACAATAATCATAATTGGCTGAACGTGTCATGGGAATTCAATGGTCATAAAGTGTGGGAACTCCTCTAAAGGTCTTTTTCAATTTGCAGGTGGACAGCGCTATGTCTCTGATTCAGGCGGCCAAGAATCTGATGAATTCTGTGGTGTCCACCGTGAAGGCCTCCTACGTGGCCTCCACCAAGTACCAGAAGTCTCAAGGAATGCAAAACCTCAACATGCCCGCCATCTCCTGGAGGATGAAAGCTCCCGAAAAGAAGCCGCTGGTCAAGCGCGAGAAGCAAGACGATGGTCAGACCAACAAAGTGAAGCGGTCCTCTCAAAAGAAGTTTGTCAACCCTGTGCAGGCCCTGAGCGAGTTCAAAGCAATGGATAGTATTTAAGCAGCCCTTAAGGCATTTCAGTAGATTGTTCCAGTAGATTGAGCCTTAAAATCAGTCCGATTTAGCGAGTACACATTTAAACGCATTCCTGTACCTTAGTCACCAATCTGCCTTTTTTCCATAAGCAGTGGCTATGCCGAGTGCACTAAGGTCTATATAGCAAACGTTATATTTTTACACACGAATGCATTAATCTGCTCAATCTTTACACAAGATTTCTTCCCAAGGACCGGTAGGGCATACATCAAATTTTGGGCATTCCCTCAGTTTATGTACGTTTCCCCCATTTCTAGATGACTATTGTGTATTTTTTTAAACATTTAAGTGTATTTTACGAGAAGACTTTTATATATTTCACACTAAGGGCTTTGATATTGCCCGGTACTGTCTGATTTTTGTTTTTCTTTTCCATTCTTCATGCCTATGCAAACTCACTGTAACACTTGCAATACTTGTTTTTGGTATGAAACTATAAAAAAAAGGCTTTGATTTAGTGTAAGTCTCAAGACCAAAGTCATTGTATTTTGCTGTGCCTAATAAACTTTTTGATAACTTTTTGTTTTGCTTTGATTAACTGTAAAAGACTAATTTTGGTGAATATTAATGCTTTCCATCTCCAAAAAGTCTTGTGTGAAAAAAGTGACTTGGCGTGAAATCCAAATCGCATAAAAAGTTGCTTGTCTTAGTGACTAGAGTTGCCTATAAAAAGAGAGAACAATCTCAATGCCCTCCGTAATCTCAAGGAGTAGCAGGGCAAAGCTAAATGCGAATGAGAGGCTGAGAGTGAGCGAGTTCAATCTTCAGCCCTGTATTTAAATTCAGAAGACTGGCCTTAGGCCTCTCTTCTCCTCCTCCTTCCCATCCTCCTACCCCTCCATGACTCAGACACTGATTAAATGAATCAGCGCTCCTCTTATTCGGAGGAGTGCTCGCTAAGAGGTGGAGAACTCTTGGGCTAAAGGGGTGTGGATGGACTGGGCCAGAAGTCTATGAGCCGCTCGGCACTACCAACGATAAATGGGATCAGCGCCCCGAAGGAGCTTCAAAATCACAGCGATCGATATCTCTCATAAGGCCACGCTAGTTAATGAGTTCATCGTTATCTGCTCATCTGTTGAATATATCTGTGGGTCGAAAAACAGCGCTGCTGCGTTCATATTAATGACGTTTCTCTGGCGATGATTAAAATCTTGATTGTGAAAGTGCAGGATGATGCTTGCTTGATTTGTTGCGAGATGCGTACGACCTCAAATGCAGTTGCTCAGTGATTTGACTGGTCAACGGGGAAAAAGCTTTTCACATTAGTCAGCGCAGTGGGTGGTAAAGTGTTGCTTCTTGAGCTGCGTTCTGACCATGCATGCACATTTCCATCACGCGTGGATGTGTGACGACTTCTTTGAAGCAGCCGACGCAACTTCCAGGCTGAACCCAGTGGAAGCGCATTTACTTGTTTCTGCATTTATAAACAACAGCGTGTTGGGTCACCGGAGGTTACATGACAGATGGCTTGAGGGATGTTTTTGATTCAGTTTGTATGTGTATTGCAACTTCATTGCATGTCAGAAGTTCCTGTGGATTTAGTATTGGTTTGGGATTTAACTTTTTTTTTTTTCTGTCTTTCATTTCTGAAAATGACTGTAGTGAACAGTTTGTGTATGTTATGTAATGCTTTGGGAGTTCACTGCTAATTGCTGTTTTACACATTTGCATTCTTGGTTAAAACAATAAAATTAAATAAAAATCAAATGAAAACATCTAGATACATTGTCATTTGTAATCAAAAAGGAATTTTTGAAGTTGTGAGAATCTTCTGATATATTTGCGTACGCAATTTTTGGTCATGTTGAAATTAGTGCTCTCAATTGATTAAAAAAAATGAATCGCACCTAACATTAATGTTTTTGAAATATTCTCATATTTTAATTTCACATTTAATCTTCAAAGTAATGTAGAAACAAAGACTATATTTTAAATATTTGATCTAACCGGTAGGAAATGTACAGAAATTGAATAAAGGTGTCAAACACTTCAGTCTTCGCTGAATAAATTATTAAATATAGATGAATCTTTATTAAAGCTACAAAAGGACAGTCAAGAGCAGAGTGATTTTATTCTATGATTTACATTAATGAGGGACATCACAGCCGCGGGTTTATAAGGCTGCTGTCACTTTAAGATCTGAAGCACATGGCATGACACGATCCGGATTCGACATGCATCCGATGTCCTCACAACTCTCTGCTCTCATTTAACACTGTTTAACTAATTTAAGACTGTGCCTATAAGAGGATACTCCACAAAGCGGACATTTTGGCATAATTTTGTGTTTTTGTCCGTTCAAGTGGAAAGAGTGCTGTCTGAAGCGGCATGTGCACGAGTCACGTGTGTGTCTCAAGAGAAGAAGATTCACGAGCAGCAGTCCAGATGTAAGTTCTTATTTTTGCATTTTATCACGCTTGAATTGTTTAATAGCACTTGAATGAATGATAGTGTGATCATATACGCAGCCAAAGGATGACAGAAAAAAACTGAAACGCGTTAAGCAGAAAATTAATCCCACACTAATTTTTACAGGCCTACTTGAAAGTTGTCACTTTCATTAAACCTTCCTTTTTTACTGTAGGTCATTGCAACACATAGTTTTTAGGGCTTTTAAGATATTAACCCTGTAAAGCCTGACATAAATAAATGAACTTTAAGAAAAAAAACGTTGAGTTTTGATACAACAAGCTTTTATAGCTCATATGAAGCTCATACGAGAGGACCAAGAGTTTTATTCAGGGTCCCAAATGCAATTTGCTGATGGAATAAGTTGCTGATATTAATATGGTCAAAAAGATGAACTTCTGATAGCTTGTAAATCAACGAGATACTAACAAAAAATGCATATCTATTGTCACTGTTTCACAGACTAAAATGCATATTTTAGCTGTTTCAACGGAAAGCAACTTGCACTAAAATATGTCAGTGCCATTGTTTTGTCTCAAGATACCAGTAATATATATTTTTTCTAAGGCACGTTTATAAAAGCTACTTTAATGCCTTAATTGAACCAAAGGCCTAATCCTGCCTTAATCTAAGGCCTGTCTGTGAAACCAAGCCTGTAAGATAATATATATTTAATTAAATGCTTAGTTTTTATGATTTGTATTTTAACCTTAAAATTACTGAAACATTTTCTGTGGTTCTGCTTTGAATTGATTTGCAAGTCGAGTGCATGGTCTCTAAATATAAATCTAAACTATCTTTAGGCAAACTGATTTCCTTCTGCAGTGTGTCCAAATTAGCTTGCTGCTAAAATGTGGTGAAACCGCTTCATATTTCTAGCATAACCCGAGCCTACGCTTTTACAGTATGTTGAATCTTTGATTAATGGCATCTGTTATCACACCTGAAGGTGGTCTATATCAAAAGCCTCCATGGCTTTCTTTAAGTGCGCCCATTTGCATTCTCTTGCCATTGTTTAAAATATGCTGTCAGACATCCAGCTAGTCACAGGTTATCAAAGGCTTCCCAAATAAACGTCTGAAGAATATTTCATTGTAATTGACATGACTCTGAGACCGGCAAGTGAGAAATACTTCCTTTTCTCCAAGCGATTATTCAAATCCAATCGCTCCCTGCTGTTAAAGCCCATCAGGCGTCGCCGTGTGCCGTATTTTACGTGGCATGTCTTCTGTCATGCCTCATACGTGTTGAAAATCGGCTTGTTTTGTTTAGCCAACAACTCCGCTTTACAGCCGCAAAGCTCATCTAAAATGACACGTTTCTGATATTTCATTCTGGCGAGGAAAAGTATCGAGTGTCAAAGCTCCTCTCAGCCACGTAATGCACCTTTTCCTCAACACAGATTTTCAGATACAGAGTGATGTCCTCTCGCCCCACGTTTCTCTCTCACATTACTCATACTGTCTGTGGTTGACCTTTCCCTCCAGACATAACGCTTCTCCAAATAGGAAATGTACTACGGCGAGGGAGGCGGAGTGGACAAGCTCGGTACAAGTTCACCGCTGAGACGAAGTGCATTTACACCGGTCTCTGCTAAAGCGGAGCACGAAACCTCGTGTTGGAGACATGCTTGTCAGGGGAAGCTCGACTGCTTGCATTAATCACGACTTCACAAGCAGGGTTGCAAAGTCTATTTGTTGCAAGATGTAGCTGCTAATTGCTTGAGAAGAACAAAATTAACTTAAGGAAGTTAATTTCCGATGTTCCATTGTGTGTTTCTCACGGGTTCTTGACACCTTCTTCTTCTCCTCTCCACATTTTAGCAGCCCACGCGCTCACATTCTGTCAGGCTTCAGCTGTCGACTTTTATTTGGAGTTTATTTTGATTTGAGCTTCATTATAATTGCTGCATCTGTCAAGGCTGTGCAGTTTGTTTGACCTGACCCGATTTCCCTCCAGTGCTTCAAACAATGGGCACCCTCGAATATCTCCTTCCTGTGTTGGAAGGTCGTCGCGGTGTTTCATGCATGCCGTTTGATGCTGGAAAAAACCTCTCCGGTTTTAACAGGGGTGCATCATTTTGAAATCTAGCTAAGGTCAACTTTACCTGCTGCTGGGCTGTAGAGGGCTTTTTGACAGGTGAGTTTTTTGACATGAGAGCTTATTTTTAACTCTCTTTGGCCCTCCTTTCTTCACCACACAACAGACAACAATGCCAAGCAGTCTGATTGCTAAGAAAAAAAAGTGTATTTTCGGGGATATTTCAGTTTTAAGCTTGACATGTAACAGTATCACCTTGTCTCGAATTCTTGTATTTGCTCTCCCAGGATCCGTCAGCCAACCCGATCGCATCTGAAATTGGCATGACATGATTGGTTGAAATGTGATCAATCAAACAACGCGATTTTTGACAGTTCAATCAATTGCGAGAGTATTATCCCGGCTTCCTGTTATGCTACAACAAATGATTCCGAGGCTTGATGCGTATGAAAAGAAATGTCTTCGAGGTATTATACTTCAGCTAGCCGTGAGAAGACAGGCAGCAAATTTAAATCCAGTCTCTCACACCTGAGCATTAAATTGACTTAAAGAGATGGCTAAGAGGATTGGTTAGATAGTTGTGTTTGGTGACGTCTATCTTTTAAACAACAATGCTATCTTTCACACTGACTCCACTCTTGACCATTGGACGTTGTAGCAGTGACGTTAATTAGTTTACCCAAAAATGACTCCTTTGGTGTGACGCGAAAGGATTTTTTTAATGCAATTGCAAATGAGATTTCAAGTCTCAAAAAGCACCATACAAGTGGCCCATATGACTTCACCGGCTAACAAAAATAGGTTCTATTTTCTTTTGCTACTGTTCCCATTACGTTATGAAAACCTCATTTCTGAATGTTCAAAACATCCAGTTCTTTAAATGTTTTAATAACTTTTTTCTTGGTTATGGGAACATTAAGGGAACATTCTATTCTAGTAGTCAGTAACATTTAAAAAATGTTAGTCAAAAATCCAACTAACACGTTTCAGACAAAAAAAACTTCCTTGAACAAAGTTTTTATGCTAATGTTTTGGGAACAAAACCAGATTTGAACAAATGTTCTATTAAAGGGGCAGTGTGTAATATTTATCTGTTTAATATTTATACTGATCTTTTGACAGAAATGCAATATAATATACATAACTATGTTTTCAGTGGTGTATAAAGACCTTACATAATCAACCGTTATGTTTTTATTACCTTATAATGAGTAGGGCTGTAGCGATACACTAATCTCACGATACGATACACGATATTCAGCTCACGATACGATATATATCACAATATTCAGCCAACGATACGATTCGATGTAATTCGATACACTTACATCATTTTCTGAAAGATTTAAAGGGGACAGAGTGATTTTGGTGACATCTTGTGAGTGCTTCATCTACTTGGATTGAATTAACTGAATTGAAAACTAAAATCATCAATTACACAATATATATCTCTGACTGGATAGAGTCTACAGCTTGCAAATGCTGGACAAAATGAATCAAAGATGTGTTGAGAAAATTAGTTCCATTTATTGAAACCTTTGAAAGCCTTTGAAAAGTAAATAAAGTGCAGTATTGTAATTAACAATGGAGTTTTAAAAATTGCAGCAAGTGGCCTGTTCTGAACAGTTTCTTTGACAGCTTTTTTAGCTTCACACTGACATTTGGTAGTATTTCCAGAGTATTTCATGTTTGTGTCACACAGCTTGCAAACCAACCACGATGTACATGTGTTAGCCATAGCGATCGAATGAGTTTCCAATTAGAAATTTGAGTTCAGTTTGAAAGTTCATTTCACTCTGACCAGTTTTGTGAACTGAATCAACTAATTAATTAAAAAGATCATACTCAAATTGGATGTTGCTACTTCTCTCATGAAAGTTTTTGGGTGAATAATCGTTTAAATTATGGACTGTTTTTACACAAAGCGATAGTATGACTTGAAATGCATAAAACAAACTATTTGTACTATTTTTATACTACTGTGTCATTTTGGAGCTTAACAGCCCCAGTCCTCAATCACAAAGGAAAATATTTTAAATAATTGTATGGTCACTCACATACACAATTATCACAATTATAATAAACTTTTTGTGTAAGGACTTGTGAGACTTGGGGGGCCGTTTACACAATGCCTTTTTCTACTAAAAATGGAAAACGTTTTATTTGTTTTGGCTGTTCATTTACCACGACAACAATCTTTTGAAAACGGGCTTCAATTTGTACGTTTTTGGAAACGATACCGTTATTGTCTCCATGTAGACAATAAAATGGTGACGTTATACGCATGCATGTTACGTGTTCGGTCTATAGTCTGAGTCTCATAGTTTTTCACTATAAAGAGATGTCGCCAACTACTGGCCTAATAATGCCATAATATTACTGGCATAATACAGTGTTTTTAATCGTTTTCGGGGATCTGTGTGAACAGGGATCATTTTGACAATGTTGTCGTCTCTGTGTGAAAAAAAAATTCAGTCTTTGTCGTGTAAATGTACCCTTATAGTCTCCACCAAAGAGTTGGAGACTATAAGGGTACATTTGTAGCATAGCGATCGAATGAGTTTCCAATTAGAAATTTGAGTTCCGTTTGAAAGTCCATTTCACTCAGACCAGTTTTGTGAACTGAATCAACTTATTCATTGGATTGGGTTGTCAAGATTTCAGTGAATAATTGTTTAAATTACGGTCCATTCCTTACACTTTGGACTATTTATATCATACATTTTTCTTGACTGGAGCTTGACAGGCCCAGTTATATGCCAGGCCCATGAGTCAATTTCATTACACTGAAAATAGTGACCAGCATATACTTTATTTTGAGGAAAAAAGGTGATTTTTTTTTAAAGTCATACAGGTTTGGAATGACAATTATAATAAACTTTCAAGCTTCAGAAAACAACATACAAGTGGACCATATGACTTTCATGTCTAAAGTCTAATGATACATTTCTGTAAAGACTTGTGAAACTTAGGGGCCGTTTATACAACACCGTTTTCAGCTAAAAATTGAACACTTTTTATGTGTTTTTCCCTTTCATTTACCAGAACAACAGTGTATTGGGGGCCTGATAACGCAAACCTTTGAAAACCGGTTTCAAAGTGCACGTTTTTGACAGCGTTGCAATTATCGTCTCCGTGTAAACTACAAGAATGAGAATTTGTGAAAAGGGTGATGTTTTAAATCGTTTTCGCGAATCTGTGTGAATGTGGATCATTTTGACAATGTTGTTGCCTATACACAAAAAACATTTTTAGTACATCATTGTTGCATAAACGTACCCTTGTAGTCTCCAAAGAGTTGGAAACTATAAGGGTACGTTTGTTTGCCACAATGATCGAATGAGTCAGTGAGTTCAATTTGAAAGTCCATTTCATCCAAATTATGAATGAGTCACTCAGTCCAGTTTTGTGAATTGAACTTATTTACTGGATTGGGTTGTCGAGATTGCAGTGAATAATCGTTTAAAATTACGGTCCATTCTTTACACTCTGGACTATTTAGATCATACTTTTTTCTTGACTGAAGCTTAAAGGGATAGTTCACCCAAAAAATTTAAATTAGCCCGTGATTTACTCACCCATCCTAGGTGTATATGCCATTCTTCTTTCAGACGGACACAATCAGAGTTATATTAAAAATGTCCTGGCTTTTCCAAGCTTTATAATAGCAGTGAATGTTGCTCAGTCCATAAAAGTGCATCAATATCCATCATAACTGCATATGAATACAGAAGACGGTCCGCCGGAAGTTAAACATTTTACTTTATAGTTTTAAATATTGATATTTTCCTTACACAAATGCAAAATTTCGCTTCAGAAGGCCTTTATTAACCTCCCGGAGCCGTGCGGAGCAGCTATGATGGAAGAGCCAGGACATTTTTTAATATAACTCTGAATGTGTTCGTCTGAAAGAAGAATGTCATATACACCTAGGATGGCTTGAGGGTGAGTAAATCATGGGCTAATTTTCATTTTTGGGTGAACTAACCCTTTAACAGGCCCAATCCTCATTCACTTTCATTACACTGAAAATAGTGACCAGCATTTACTTTAAAAATGCACTTTTATCATCAAAATAAAGTCATACAGGTTTGGAATGACATGAAAGTGTATCTTTTAACTTCTAAATTAAATGACATGATGAAAATTTCTCCTCGTCTGCTATCCCGTTTCTGAAACGTAAGGTTTAACTGAGGTTCTGCCAATGGTTGCGCTGAATCAGACCGATTTACTTACACATCAACACAATTTTTTATGAAGAGCTTCTCTTCCTGTTTGCGCTCATATTCCTGTAATATGAACGCTGGGAGCAGTGTGGCATTAAATTAAGGAAGTCATCATCCATAGCATTAGCAATCAAAATGTTCTTACTGATATACTTCAGGGAAAAACAAACATTTTGTCGTGTCTAAGCATGCTGAGCTTGTGTTTGTGTTGGTTTTTATATCCAATCCCTTTCCCTAATATTGATTTTGCTGAAAAACACGGTGTAATCTATACTATATCAAATGTACCTTAAATTAAGAGCCTAGTTCTTTCCTGCTGGAGCGACCAGTCAAAAACAGGCTCTCAGTGGTTTTGATACTGCCCTGTAAATCAGTGGATTAGGATTTCATTTTTAGTGGTGCTAGAAAGTTTTAAATGGTAGGAGAGGTGTGCGTTTAACATGAAATAAAAAAAGAGTCAAGAAAAAAAACCCCTCTTAAACTCACTGTATTTAGAGACCGCTATATGAGAGACAGGTCTTTAGACTTGGATCAGCTGGCAACCACTCTGAACACCTCAGCAACCACATAACAATGCCGTGGCAATCACTCAGAACACCTTAGCATGGTCGCAGTAGGTTTTGCACAGGCAGACACATTTTCATCTGAGAGTGCTGCAATCTAATGTCTCAACCAATGCTCCCTTTCAGCCGCACAGACCAAAAAATATTCCGCGCAGAAGTCAGACTCAAAAAATGTGTTGGAGATTTTTTTTTTTTTTTTTTCAATCAGTGCTACAGGAATGGGCAGCGTTTCAACTGGAGTCCATCTGCATGTCCATTGATTTTCAGTACAGAACGGAAGCTGTGAGCAATCTTGTGCGGAAATACACAGTGCAGATTAATTTACAAGCCATAAGACATAAGACACAGCATCCTAGAACAGAAGTTTATAGAGGCACCAAACAGAAACTGGAATGAAAATATCCAAACATATGGAAGCCAATAAACCACATACACTGTTTTTATTATTGTATCTTGTTTTTCAATGTATGCGACCATGCAAGGTGTTCTGGATGGTTGCCATGGAATCACGCCGAGGTGTTTGACAAAATGATTTGTCAAAAAGGCAAATTACAGTTACAGGTTTTTTATTTTACCATGCATGGAAAAACAAAAAGCTCACAGGAAAAGGCAAACACTGACTACAACATAATCAGTTATTAATATTTAGTTGGTTCTCTCTTGTTGTTGCATGTGTTCATTATTGACAGCCCAGCCAAACATTATTTCCACACAATTTGCCATGTTTTATTGCGTCATTATAAATAAAACAATTGACTCCAAGCACAGCTGCACAATATGCTTACAAAATCTTTAACAAATATTTTAATAATATTTGGATAAGGGTGAATCTGTAAATTTTCCTAGGCTGGACATAACTTTTGGCCACTTCTGTATATGTGGCATGTATGTCACATAAATTAATAATATATAGATGGTGTACAGTTATCATTTTGGAAAAGAACTAAAAACACTAAAATGTAAAATGTTTAAATGTATGTTAAAATAGCAATCCAATCAAATAAAGCCAAACATTTTTGCATTGCCTTTAGATGCTGAATAAAATGCAACAACTGCAAAAACATGGATTACAACATTGTATAAAAGATAACCATTGCTAAAAAAACATTGTTGTTTTTTGCTTTGAGCAGGTCGCCGCATGCTAGGTGATTTAAATGTCTCAGGCTGTGGGGTAATGGGGGCATGGTGAGGTGTTTCTTGAAAATCTGTCAGAACAGCTACACTGTCAGACTGTTCACTAATGTTTATAGCAGGTGGGAAGGGAGGCCTGATCTTTGGGAAGCCCTTCAAGAAAAGGTGGATTGTAATTTCCCTGCGTACGTACGTGTATATTGTGCTTCCACATCAGGTTTATAGTGGCATAGGCATACTATGTAATTTTAATACAACATACAACATAATTTTAATAGATTTTACCTTTTTGTCATATATTTTATAATGTGTTGTCATTTACAAATGAGGGAGGGGAAATGGTGAACACACACATATCAGGCATAACATTATTACCTAATATTCCTAATATTGTGTTGGTCCCACTTTTGCTGCTAAAACTGCCCTGACCCGTCGAGGCATGGACTCCACTAGACCCCTGAAGCTGTGCTATGATATCTGGCACCAAGATGTTAGCAGCAGTTCCTTTAAGTCCTGCAAGTTGTGAGGTGGGGCCTCCATGGAATGAACTTGTTTGTTTAGCACATCCCACAAATTATTGATTGGATTGAGATCTGGGGAATTTGGAGGCCAAGTCAACATCTCAAACTCATTGTGCTCTGTTGGCACTTTCGGAGGTGGACAGGGGTCAGCATGGCCACACTGACTGGTGTGCGGCTATGCAGGCCCATACTCAACAAACTGCGATGCACTGTGTATTCTGACACCTTTCTATCAGAACCAGCATTAACTTCTTACTTAAGTACGTGCGTCAATGTACACTCTCCACGTGCATCAGTGAGCCTTGGCCGCCCCTGACCCTGTCGCCGGTTCACCACTGCTCCTTCCTTGGACCACTTTTGATAGATACTGACCACTGCAGACCAGGAACACCCCACAAGAGCTGCAGTTTTGGAGATGCTCTGACCCAGTCGTCTAGCCATCACATTTGGCCCTTGTCAAACTCGCTCAAATCCAGAGATGTATAGTAACGAAGTAGAACTACTTCACTACTGTACTTAAGTACTAAAAGGCAGTATCTGAGAGAGAGAGAGAGAGAGAGAGAGAGAGAGAGAGAGAGAGAGAGAGAGAGATTCACTGTCTTTAAAACAACATGAGCGTCTTTCGCTCAAATTGCTCTCTATTTGTTTACATAGTTAATGTGCACTGTGAAGTAACATATACAAACAAACAGCTGTATTTTTTATTAATTAAGATTAACAAAGATTAATAAATACAGTAACAAATGTATTGATCATGGTTAGTTCATGTTAGTTATTAGTCTAATACATTAACTAATGTAATGTTAACAAATCAACCATATTGTAAAGTGTTACAAACAAATCATTTACTCAGAACACCTCTTGAAATGAGAATATAAGTGTGCTTACCCCATTTTTTTATAGTAAGAGTGGTTAGTAAGATTTAATCTTAATGAACTACAGTATTTTCAGGTTATTTATACGGCAATGTGTAGAAAAATTACCTACCAACATTGTGATGTCCTTTAGGTTAATCATTTGAAATAATAAAAACAATATTATGTTCAAACTTTTGACTACTTTCTTTAATAACTACATAACACAATACTTGTACTTTTACTTTCAGTACTTGAGTAGTACATTTTAAAATAAACTACTTGCAATACTTAAGTACAAAAAATGTTGAATACTTTAGTACTTCTACTTAAGTGTGGTGCTTAAAGAGCACTTCAACTTCTACTCAAGTCACTTTTTTGATAAGGAACTTGTACTTTTACTCAAGTCTGTGTCTCTAGTACGTCATACATCTCTGCTCAAATCCTTATGCTTGCCCCTTTTTCCTGCTTCTAACACATCAACTTTTGAGGACTAAATGTTGACTTGCTGCCTAATATATCCCACCCACTAACAGGTGCAGTGATGAAGAGATAATCAGTGTTGTTCACTTCACCTGTCAGTGGTCATAATATTATGCCTGATCGGTAAATGCAAAGCAGGCAGCAAAACATATATAGATGGATGAATACAAAGATTTATTAAAGCAATAAGCCCCAGGAAGCCGTGGTTTACAGCGAATTTATAACAGCTAACGTTAAGGGGTGTTGTTATAAACCCCCACAAACCCACTTAGCTGTTTTGAATATTCACTGTAAACCATTACTTCAATGGGCTTATTGCTTTTATAAAACAATAACCACACAATACAAATATTAAAGCCAAAATAATTGTATCAACGCAACTAAAATCACTAAAAGCCTTCCTTCCGCTTGAAAAAATAGTCCCTGCCCTTGAACAGCAATAGAAGTTACATTATTACGCCGTCTTAATGAGTGAGTCACTCAGTAGCGAAGACTTTTATATTGAAAGGACTGTAAAGATCAGAACAAGACGCAACTAACAAATGCTTTGACTAGTGCTGTCAGTGTCAGGAAACGGAAAACCCAGTAACAGGACAAGATATGTCAGCGGACATTCAAACAGATTTTTTAATATGAACTGACCTGAAGAATGCTAAATCTGAATGCAGGTAATAATCTCTCTCTCTCTCACAATACTCTTCTACATGATACAGTAAGCTCCAATGAATAATAATCAATTGTGAACAAACATATGTTTACACAGCTAAGTAGTTGCTAAGGGTGTTGTGCAGAGAACACAGAACCGTTGGGTAAAGCTGTCATAGCCATGTTATATCATGAATAAAACACAGCTATTGACTAATCAGAATAAAGGACTGGAACTAACCGTTTTATAAATAATACTATTAAATAAATACAAATCATTCCCCTAGTATTTGATGACGTAATCTATTATAAACACAAATTCTATGAAAAAATAAAAAAAACATTAAAAATATTGTATTTAATTTCATGATTTTGTTTTTATATATAAAATAAAGTGAAAGTGACATCATGTGAATATACAGAGGAGCCATGTTTAAAAACTAGTATGTTCTACATTCATATAAACTGTTGTGTATCATGCTTGGCAAGATTTTCAGAGCACAGCATGTCTACAATTTAACAGTGTTAGTTTAAAGCCATATTTTGGACTCTTGTATGCGAATGTTAAGAGGCCCTCGTGTTGATAACGGGAAGTAGCAGCCATTGTGATGGCAAAACATTTTTGTGTTGTGTCACAAATTCAGAGGTGTTCATAAGTGCCACAGTGCGGTGATTAAGTGCTAACCACTAGGTTAGGCGTCCAACCTAATTTTGAATTAATTCTATACCATTTTTTTTTTTCAGTGTCCAAGTGCATATCACTTAATTAGTTTAGATAAAGTATGGTGGACAGCCATATTCCTATATTTAGGAATGAAGGTTGCTTTAAATAAACAACTTTTTAAAGGGATAGTTCATCCAAAAATTACCCCATGATTTACTCACCCGGTGTATATGACGTTCTTCTTTCAGACGAGTACAATCGGAGTTATATAAAAACATTTACTGGCTCTTCTAGGTTTTATAATGGTAGTGAATGGCTGTTTCTGTTTTGAAGTCCATAAGAGTGCATCCATCCATCATATCCCTGCTCCACACGGCTCCGGGGGGTTAATAATGGCCTTCTGAAGTGATGCGTTTGTGTAAGAAAAATATCTCTATTTAATACTTTACAAATTGTAATTTCTAACTTCCGCTAACTGTCATACGCGCGTTCACGAGAGACTAGCATATGACTTGGGACTAGGGTTGTACCGGACCGAATCAGAACGCAGATTTTGGTTCCTCATTTCGGTGGCAAAATTCAAACGTGCTTTCGCGCTTTGGCTGGCACCGAGCCCAACACAGACGCTCAGCGCTGGTCACATCACAACTCATGACAACTATTCAGTGATTTCAACTACATAATGTTTATTTCAGGTTTCAGACATTTAAATGCTCCTAAGTAGGCTACTTGCAAAAACACACACTGATGTCTATGAAAGCGGCAATGACAATCCTTTCAGACGGTTATAATCTGACTTACGTTACGTGTTTTATTCACATCAGATACATGCACTATATAGTAACTATATCGTTTACTCTATTCTTCTTCCAGTTCACTGGTCACTTACTTTCATGTGTTTCGTGAGACGAGAACGAACTCAAGTGTTGTAAATCCGACAGATCAGATTTTGATGCGCAAACTAACATGGCGCCGCCCATTGCGCTAACACACATTCACTCACACATTTGAACATCAGATAGTTTGTGACACAGTTAAGAAGTTTCTGAATATTTTGAATAAAAAGAAAAAGCGAAATAAACCCGATACAGCTGAGCTGTCAGCGCTATTGGGGCTGCGGTGTGTCATGTGAGAAACATGACGCATCGCCATGGAAACATTAAGGCGATGCATTCTAAAATATTTAGCCAGAGAATATGATCATATTTCAAAATAAAGCTGAAGCTCGAGGCTGGTTTGTAGCATACCAAGAATACAGACGACTGCTGTTATTACTGTAACTGTTATTTAGAGTTATATTAGGCTTGTTGTAGTTGGGTTAGGTGGCTTAGGTTTTACTGTGAATTTGTAAATAAGTCAATAATAATTTGTAAATAAGTAAATCGTGTTTTGTATTTATTTATATTCATACATTTAAGTATACATTAAACTTTTAATAAATGGTTCAATTTAAATAAAAAATAAATAAATAAAAAGTCTTTAATGTCATCCACCTCGTTTTGTGGCGTTTTTAAAAAAAAAAGAATCGGTTCAGGCACCGTTTAGGCACCGGTACCGCTTTAAAAGTATCGGTTTGACACCGGAATCGGAAAAAACCCAAACGATACCCAACCCTACTTGGGACACAGGCGTAGCATAAGTTCCGGTGCTAAACGCGGAAGGATAGAGCAAAACAAAACTTGGTTCTCCAGTCCTCACTGGAGCGTCCTACGTCATATGCTGGAACTCTCATGAACACACGTACGACAGTTACAGGGGGGGTGAAATGCTGTTTCATGCAAAGTGAACTTTTTGCACTGTTAAAGACTTGGATTCCCATGCTAAACATGGACAAAGTTTTTTAAAAAGTTGGACGTTTGATGGAGTATTTATGTGCCAAAAATACTCCTTCCGGTTTCTCATACGTTTCGGAACGTTTTTTTCGAGTATGGGCCAAAGTGACGCCAACAAGGGCAGAATGTCCTTGTACGGGCCGCACAGGCTCTTCTCCCGGAAGGGTGCACACACGACCAGAGAGAGCAAATGCACGCCCATTAACGCGCTGTGCTCTGCTTTAGGGAAGTCATCGGCAGCGCGCTGCAGTCACAGGACTTCACGAAATCAACAATGTCACCAAAGAAGTGTGTTTTTGGGTGTCAGGGCAAGACAACCCTGCACAGCTTCCCAAAGAACACCGCGTTAATGGGACAGTGAATGCAGTCTGCTTTTCCGGAGCAGCAACGGAGCTGTGCAAGTGTTTTTGTTTGTTCCCTGAATTTCGGCGACGATGGTTTATTATGAACAAGCCCCAGTTCAACTCCAGATTTGTAGCTTGTTTAATGCTGAAAGATGGAAAGGTTCCAGCGATTAAGGTGTTTTAATGTGTTGGAAGCAGGCGGTAAAACTGCTTCAAATGTTGTTAGCTATTCATTCAAATGCACTACTATTCCATTGTTTTTCTATGTAAACACGCACTAGTCTGACGTGCAAAACCGCTCCGCTTTCTCCTGCTAACATTAAATCGCATACAACAGTCCATAAACCAAATTATGTCCTCATAAACCACGAGTAAACACACTAGGGATGAAACGATTACCGGTTTCACGATAAACCACGATAAAATTTAGTGACGGTTAGTAATATCGTATAAAATTTTATTATCATTAAAACCTTTGACCTCAATACCAAACCTACGTCTGGGAAATAATAACGTAAAGTGAACGAACAAATTCAGACAAGGCTAGGGTGACATTTAAGGGATAATAATCAGGGCTTGACATTAACAACCGCCATTTGCGAGTGTAACGTTATTTCGGCTGCACACTAGTCACTCTGGCTGTTGAACTTATAATAGTCTTCTCAAAAGCCATCTGTTATAATCGCGTTGCGCATTATAAGCACTTACACGTGTTTCTATTGAGTTTATGAATGCAATGTCTCTAAATCAGAGGCGTTCAGATTAGCGGAGTTTTGTTCAGAGCGCGCGCGCCGCGCTCACTCGCTGAAATCTGCACTCAGATCAGAGATAAACGTGCGATGTACGCAGGAGATTCATTCATCATACAGTGGATGACTGTTTTTGTTCTATTTCAGCAGCGACAATGGTTTAAAAAAACACAGCAGAACCACAGAGCATCTGATATTACTGGCATAACTCAGGCGAATTTAGGGACCGTCTGTAAAGTTACATACAACATTGGTAACGTTATACACGTTTCAAACTTCAATAGCATTTGAAGAGAATGACAGTCATAAAAAGACTGTAAAGTGTTCATCTAGGTGTCAGGTATGATGCACACATTTTGATATTTAATAAAATAAACTGTCAAATCATATGGAAATATGGATATGCATTATTTCACTAGGATACTGTTTGGGCTCTAACACAAAATATGCTAGATTTAAATGTGTCTGATAGAACACTGATGAGAATATTGCTTGGGAATATATTTACAGTGATAATATTAGAGATTATATTTACGACAAATTATTATTATTTATGTGTTATGCGTTGCTATTGATGACGGCCATTAAGGAAGGAAATCCCACAGAATCTAGCTTAAAAAAGTGCTTAGAGCTGCTTTAGTTATTTGTTGTTTGTTGAATTTCAAATATAAAACTTGTTGAAATGTTTTAAGTGTGTGCATCTGTTCTTTTTGAACACTTTCATCTCGTTTGAACAAAACCGTGATAATATTGATAACCGTGATAATTTGGGTCACTATAATCGTGATGTTAAATTTCCATACCGTTTCATCCCTAAAACACACACAAATGTTGCAAAACTTGCGCATGACAAGCCTCTAAGCAAGTATATAAGTTACAGTTACAGTACATACCATTGAGACATCCTTCTGTAGTCGTCGTTGCTGCTTCTCCTGTTCAATTTAAGCCTCTAGATCTGATTCTGGATCATATATGTATGGCTAAATCTGATTGATCTCCATGGTATATTTAGGATAACGTTTTTTTTCCCACGTTTAAGGATGTCACAGCTTTCAGACGCGCGCTCGTCATTCTTTAGCTCTGCCCACACAACACGCCTCCAGCCGCTCGTTTTTTTCCAGAAAGACTCGGTACAGCCTATCTTTCTTTTATAAATATAATAAAACTAAAGACTTTTCGGAGGAACCCCCCCGCCCCGCCCAAACACCAATTCAGAAGGCCTTTATTAACGTCCTGGAGCCGTGTGGATTAATTTTATGATGGATACATGCGCTTGGACTTCACTGCCATTTATAAAGCTTGGAAGAGGACATTTTTTGATATAACTCCGATTGTATTCGTCTGAAAGAAGAAGAATGTCACCTAGGATGACTTGAGGGTGAGTAAATCATGGGCTAATTTTCATTTTTGGGTGAACTATCCCTTTAAGCTGACAGGCAAAATGTACCGACATGTAAATTTGTAAACTTAATTTGTCATTTATGAAAAGGTAGGCCTATATTTAGGTGTGCAAATATCTGTTAGTTATATTATAATATATTATATATAATAGATAATATATTATCTATTAAATATTAAAACTAATATGCTCTTGGAGCTACCTAACGGTTAGCACATTTTCTGTCACTGTGAGTGGTGATGCCCATACAGGTTTGAGTGACCTCTCTACAAACATCTTTTAGTGTTTGTGTAGAATGTGTGTTCAGTCACAGTGGACTGTGATTTTGCTTTATATGAATTTCCTATTCCTCCAAAGATGGAGAATTTGTGGGTTATTTCATGAAAAGATAAATACAAATGTTTGCTAAGTCTCTTATGCTTTTTTTTTGGACATAAGAGGACATTATGAAAGCAGCTCACATCTGACTCACGCATGCTATCTTTATGGACGGGGAAGCAGTTCTAACACTCCAGTGAGCAATATTATTTCATGCTTGTTTTGTAAACCCGTCTCTCTAACACACACACACACACACACACACACACACACACACACACACACACACACACACACACACACACACACACACACACACACACACACACACACACACACACACACACACACACACACACACACACACACACACACACACACACACACGCACACACACACATATCCTGACTGCCTAACAGAATTTTTACATTTTTAAAAACCCCACTGTGTAATATATATATATATATATTATTATTTATGATATATTTATAGATATTATTATTTTAATAATATAATTTGAAGGTCATGCTAAAATCATTTCTAAATGGAATTGGTGGTGAATTCTTTGCTAAAGGCTAAAGGGATGAATGTGTAATTTTTTAAGCTCTTAAGGAAAAAAACCTATAAAAGCCCGAATCGTAATGGAATCAGAAAGGAGGCTTAGACATTTATTATTATTTTCCAGAGACCTGATGGCTCTCTAGCTGTCACTGTAAAGCCGCTGTCAATGTAAACACATGCATTGTTTTTTGCGTGTGGTCCTGTATGCGCTCTCTTGTCCGAGTCGATTTGTGTGATGTAATTACATCTAAAATGCTTTTGAGCCGACTCTTTAATTGCTTTCCTGGAGTGATTGGTGGTGATCGAGTGCATGCTGGTGTCTTGATTCAAGGCTTTGTGATTCTTTGTGGCAGATCTTGGGATAAGCTATAGAGGGCCATCAGAACACATGCATTAGCTCTACACATCACGTCTGCACATACATATCTTCACACTCTGTCAGCTGTTCTAGTGCACTTAAAGGTATTTAATGTGAATATAGACTTCCAATGCCATTTGAACTACTGAAAATAAACGTGCCTCTTTTCCCTACATTGTTGTGATATATGTCTTGCTGCCTGTCACATGACCTCACACATACTGTAGGTTTACTTGCTCTTTTAAATGCCTGTCATAGCTAGATGGGTTTCAAGTGATTTATATTAAAAAGGTGTTAGTCACCATCATATTTACAGATCTGGATCATCCACATGGTTCCTTTAATTGCTTTTAATTCAATTATGTTCTTGAAAGAGGTTGATGTTGTCTAACTGAAAACATACTGCTCTTTTATGGCTATTAGGATAGTCACGATGCCTTAAAGGGTTGGTTCACCCAAAAATGAAAATAATGTAATTTATTACTCACCCTCATGCTGTTCTACACCCGTAAGACCTCTGTTCATCTTCGGAACACAAATTAAGATATCTGTGTTGAAATCCGATGGTTCAGTGAGGCCTGCATAGCCAGCAATGACATTTCCTCTCTCAAGATCCATTAATGTACTAATAACGCATTTAAATCCGTTCATGTGAGTACAGTGGTTCAATATTAGGGTTGGGCATCGTTTTGATTTGAACGATTCTGATTCCGATTCCGATTCCAATTCTTAGTTTCGATTACGGTTCTTTTCAATTCTCGATTCTGATTCTTTTTTAGGGGTGGAGTCACAACATGTCACAGGCTCATTTCACAGAGGAAAATTGTATTTTGATTCAATAATGAGTTTTAGTTTTGGGACTTTCTCCGCTGGCATTTTCACTTGCTTTGCTGCAAAGGTGAATGGAGTTTCACACCGGGTCCCGGTTTAACAATAGCATTAACAGCAGTCATATTAGGACTGCTACTAGCGTGGGCAATTTGCGTATAGCTACATTTATCTACGAGGGGGAAAAATTATTTATTTCAGTAACATTGTTGTTCACCACAATTCGCAATTTGGTCAAGGGCTTTGTTATTACACTACAATCACTTACCTGATTATGACGAGGTGGGATAATGTTAGTTCACCCTGAAATGAAAATAAAGCCATCTTTTACTCACCCAGCTGTTGTTCAAATGCGCGTGTTCCTGTGTGTGCGCACTCCAAGCCGCAGTAGCCTCGTGCAATATTGTCATGACAACCGGTACACGATATTCACTTAAGGAGGTTATATTATTAGTATTATTTCTTATCATATACGTTATAGAAAAGACGAAGTTTTTTTCTATTGAGCTTGATTTCTCAAAATGGTGCATGTGTGTGTGCTTATCCTGGGTGCAATGACAACAGTGCGAGTTATTATAGTATGAGCGCCGGCGGCTGCTGACGGCTCATAGTGTACACAGAGGAGCGCGCTCAGAATAACGGCCGATCTCAGTGTTTTGACTGAATAATACGGTTTCTTTCTCGCAAAACCTTATAGTGTGCCCCCTGAACACTTTCCATATGGCGCGCGTCTCCCTGTATCGTTGCGTGATACATTTGTTTATTTTTTGTAATGTTTTAGCTGATCGCCATTCATTGCCATAATAGGAAGGAGCGCGTGCAGGAACAGTATTTTAAATGTCATAGGACATAGGGCACTGGGACAACATCAGGGTAAGTAAAAGAAGGCTTTATTTTCATTTCAGGGTGAACTATCCCTTTAATAACGTTGGTTAGCGCAGGGTTGCCCGAGGAGGACAGACCTGCGCAGCATTTCAAACACGCTACACTTGTTAATTTATACACCACATATTTGTAGTGCATCCTCCCGTGCAAGAAATAGGTTTGTCATATGTGTTGCACTGTGCCGACCCAGGTTTTTTTATTTAAAGTGAAATAAAGCCACACTTTTGAGCGCCGCTTACCGTGCTCCATGGCTGCAACAGAACAAACAGGCGCGGCAAGCACTTCCGAAGACTTGCGCGCTTGGAACCGATGATCGGAATCGAAAACGATTCCAATGGCATCGTTATTTTTTAAACGGTTCCAAGTTGGAACCGGTTCTCGATGCCCAACCCTATTCAATATTAATATAAAGCGACAAGAATATTTTTGGTGCGCCAAAAAACCAAAATAACGACTTGTGTAGTGATAACCGATTTCAAAACACTGCTTCATGAAGATTCGAACCGTTATGAATCAGCGACAAAGTCGCGTGATTTCAGCAGTTTGGTGGTTTGACACGCGATCTAAATCATGATTCGACTCGCTGATTCATAACTGTTGGAAGCTTCATGAAGCAGTGTTTTGAAATCGGTTATCACTATAGAAGTCGTTATTTCGTTTTTTTTGGCGCATCAAAAATATTCTCGTCACTTTATAATATTAATATTAAACTACTGTACTCACATGAACTAAATATGTTAATTTTTTTTTAAAAAGCTGCAAAAATGGGTTTCAAAAATGATAATAATAAGAGTCATTGTTAATAAGTAGTGATGCACTGAAATGAAAATCCTGGGCCGAAACCGAAAATTTAGGATGCACTTGGCCGAAAACCGAAACTGAAGCCGAAAATGGCTTCTTTTAAAAACGTGTATATATATATATATATATATATATATATATATATATATATATATATATATATATATATATATTGCTTTAATTTAATGGATCTGAAATTAAAATAATCAGTAGAATAATCAAACTTTTATTAAGTTATATAACAAAACCTAAAATATTTTTAACAATAAATATAATTAATAATACCAAATAGGCCTAATATTATTCTTCAAGTTTTATGTTCCATCAAATAAAATAGTTTTTTAACAGTTTTAAAAAGATCCACAATTATCTGAATAACTGCACACAAAATCACAGAATGGTTCTCATTAAGAACATGAGATGCTGCACTGAATAGTCTCTCAATGTCTGTCACTGTTCTCCGGGAAAAATGGGATTTGGGGGGTAAAATATTGGGGGTGTTTTTTTGGCAGGGTTGCCTGCTAAAATTCTCATTCCTGGGTCTAAATATCACATAATTGGGGTCGCTTCAAACCGCAGACATGGAAAAACATCCCGCGGGGAAACTACCGTGCAAGCAATGGAAAGCGGCCTTCGTTTGCGCGCCAGTAGTCAAGGGGATTGTCGCTTCTGGCAATGGGTAGTTCAGCTGGATACGTCACTATTTGTTCTCATACCACTGACATGCTTAATCTTTGATAGGCAGGCGCGTCGCGTGATAACGGTTCGACCGTAAGGGAAACCTAAGCGCTTGCGCACGGATGGGAGGTGCGGGTGACATTCATTTTCGGTTTACGTTTTTGGCTGTTTTTTTTTATTTCGGCCCAAAACCAATAATGCCATTTCGGCGGCCGAAATTTCGGTGCACCCCTATTAATAAGCACCAATAATAACAGAAAATAATTGAGCACAAAATCAGCATATTAGAATGATTTCTGAAGGATCATGTGACACTGAAGACTGGAGTAATGATGCTGAACATTCAGCTTTGCATCACAGGAATAAATTATTTTTGAATATATTAAAATGGAAAACAGTTCTTTCAATTGTAGTAATATTTCACAATAGTACTGTTTTTACTGAATTTTGATTATTGAAGGAACACGCCGACTTTTTGGGACTTTAGCTTATTCACTGTATTCCCCAGAGTTAGATAACATACCATTCTCATCTCCGTGCGTGCCATAACTCTGTCTGACGCACCCACCGCTAGCCTAGCTTAGCACAAAAACTGGAGGTAAACAGCTCCAGCTAGCCTACTGCTCAATAAGTGACAAAATAATGCCAATTTTCCGTCGGTCTTAGTACACAATTTAACTATACACATCACAACATGTAAATAGGAAAATGTTGCCGTTATTTAGTCACTTATTGAGCAGTAGGCTAGCTGGAGCTGTTTACCTCCAGTTTTTGTGCTAAGCTAGGCTAGCAGTGAGTGTGTCAGACAGAGTTATGGCACACACGGAGATGAGAATGGTATGTGTGGACTTCTCTAACTCTGGGGGATACGGTGAATAAGCCAAAGTCCCAAAAAGTCGGTGTGTTCCTTTAAATGCAGCCTTGGTGAGCAGATTTTTTTTTCAAAAACATTAAACAATCTTAATTATCCCAAACTTGTGACTGGTATTGTAATATAATTGTGCATGTATGTGCACACACACGCACACACACACACACTTCATGTATGATAAATCATCACACACAGGGTCTAATTTGAATCCATTTACTTGAATTCATCCTTTCCCACGTTTCCAGTGCTAAATTACTCTAAAGTGTCCTCCTGCCTTTACAATTAGATCAGGCTGGCAGCTAAGAGATTAATCAAACACCCAGACGACGTTTCTGTGGACGTGCCACTCAAGGAATGTGTGCTGCATGCGTCTGTCTGTGTTAGCTGTCTGTAAAGACCATGTGACCTGCTTTCTCGCCCGGCTTTAATTTCCAGCCGAATTGAATCAGGGGAGATCTACAGTCAGCATGTTTGTGATTGATCTTTTGGCCACCCGGCTTTTGCCCACTGTAATTGTACGCACAAACAAAATCAAAGTAAAACCTAATATTTTACCCTTATGCTTGAATAACTCTCACTCACGAGGATCAGAAATATCGTGATTTTCGTGTTTCTTGCTCCGCTCTCTGAATATATTAGTGCTAATATATACAGAACAACATTAGGATTCAAAACGTTCAAGTTTATTAGTATTCCTTCAAGAGGCTGAAAAACGAGCAAATCATTACACCCTGCTGTTCACTCTGAAGCATGAGAGGAGCACTGAATAATCTCACTGTTCTTTAATCAGGGCTGAAACTTCACATCCCCTTAATACTGTGGTTCTCCACTCTTGGGTCACGACCCAAAAACGCTCCGTTCTGATTAAGAAAAAAAAAACAATGCTAAAAGCACTAAAATACAAAAATGCAGCTAACAATATAATCATGCATTATTATGATAGCAAAATACAGGCTTTTAAAAGTGAAGAAACCCATCCCGTATATTGTGGATGTCAAATACTGTGGGTTCATCTTACTGGGGGCAAAAAATGATTCTCAACAACCAGGATTGCAAAATCCATTTGAGAACCACTTAAGGCAATGTTTCAGGTCCAATTCTAGTTCAAGCTCTCAACTGCATTTGTGATATATTGATTATCACATCAATTACTATTAATGGAAGTAAATGAGCCAAGGCAATAAACGTTAAGTATAGAGTAGTCGCAGCACAGGGTTTAAATATTATACCTGCTAACTTAGTGTGATAGGATTGCTAACATACACTATACAGTGCATACTTTCAAAAGTTTGGGGGTCTATAATTATTAAAAAATTTTATGTTTTTGAAAAAAGTCTCATGCCAAGGCTGCATTTATTAAAAAAGACAGTAAAAACAGTAATATTGTGAAATATCACTACAATTGAAAGAACTGTTTTCTATTTTAATATATTTTAAAATGTAATTTATTCCTGTGATGCAAAGCTGAATGTTCAGCATCATTACTCCAGTTTTCAGTGTCACATGATCCTTCAGAAATCATTCTAATATGCTGATTTTGTGCTCTGTTATTATCAGTTATAATTGGTGCTTATTAACAATGGTTCTTATTATTTTTATCATTGTTGAAACACGTTTTTGCAGCTTATTTCTTTTTATTTAACTCTTTAAAATAGTTTGTATATTAAAATGTAATTTATTCTTTTAATGGCAAAGCTGAATGTTCAGCATCATTACTCCAGTCTTCAGTGTCACATGATCCTTCAGAAATCATTCTAATATGCTGATTTTGTGCTCTGTTATTATTGGTGCTTATTAACAATAGCTCTTATTATCATTGTTGAAACACATTTTTTTGCAGCTTATTTTTTATTATTATTTAACAATTTAAAATAACTGCTTGTATATTAAAATGTAATTTATTCTTTTAATGGCAAAGCAGAATGTTCAGCATCATTACACCAGTCTTCAGTGTCACATGATCCTTCAGAAATCATTCTAATTTGCTGATTTGCTCCTCAAGAAAGATTTCTTAATATTATCATTGTGGCGAGCAGCGAGGCTGAGGGACCGTGAGAGCGGGACGTCCTTCACTGTCGCCGCTCCTCCTTTATGCTCCCGTCACTCCTCCGTGAGACATGAGGCCGATGCGGCACGCAGCTGGCGCTCGTCATCATTTATGACAGAGTTCTCGTCCCGCTCCACGGTCCCTCAGCCTCGCTGCTCGCCACAATCATCAATGTTGAAAACAGTTGTTATTTTTGTGGAAGCCATGATACATTTATTTACAGGACATTTGGAATATAAATATTTTGTAACAATCAAAACTAAATAATGACACCAAACTTATGAAAGGTGTTCAACTTTTTTCGTCATGTGGTAGGTTAAGCCTGGAAGCCGTGTGAGGAACAATTTGGTGTATGTCATCTGAACTATGCTATTATGACATTCCTATTTTAAATTATGCATAATAATATACGTACAAGATACAACTGAACTTCTAGATTGTGAAGAGAAAACAAGATTTTCTTTCTTTTCGTTTAGTATTGAAAACGAAATTGCAGTCTAACCATCAGAATACTAATTTAGCATACTGCTAACCGATTAACATTCGCCTGTTTAGCTCTTTCCCCACCAGCTTTAAAAAAAAAAGTTGCCAGCCACCGCCAGCGTTCTTGATCATTTTCACAAAAATGTAATGGCCCCTATTATTATTTTTTGTATGAATATCTGAACAATATATCAAAAGAAAGAACAGACCCTCTGCTTAAAAAACAAAAACAAAAAAAAATTCTAGCAAAAATCAAGTTTTTATCAAAGACTACATATTGGATTAAGAACAATGATCAAAACATAGATGTTGTTAATCGCGTTTGATGCATATTATGATTACATATGAGATCACTTGTTCCTGCGTCTTCTTCGCCTGTGTTTTGATCAGGAGATTTCAGAAGATCTTTTTTTTTTTTTTTTCTCTCTGCAGGCCATGAGCGCTACAACCAACCAGAGCAAAGAAGAAGGTGAAGCCGAGCTAATGTTTGTTGACTTTCGGCGTACTCTCTGCGTATCCGGTCGGCAAAACTTCGAACACATCATCTTTTCTTAAGAATGATCGCGTTTGATGCATATTATGAATCGCGTTTGATGCATATTATGATTACATATGATGCATATGCATACGCGTTTGATGCATATTATGATTATATATGAGATCACTTGTTTCTGCGTCTTCTTCGCCTGTGTTTTGATCAGGAGATTTCAGAAGATCTTTTTTTTTTCTCTCTGCAGGCCATGAGCGCCACAACCAACCAGAGCAAAGAAGAAGGTGAAGCCGAGCTAATGTTTGTTGACTTTCGGCGTACTCTCTGCGTATCCGGTCGGCAAAACTTCGAACACATCTTCTTTTCTTAAGAATGAGATCAGTGCCGTTCTTTTCTCCAAGTTTAACTCCAAGTCTTCCAGAGTCGCGGCCAAAGCCGATTCAAAAGACGGCTGTTCATCAGCTTCTTTGTTTACGAGTAGCACGCAGAACCTCCGCAACTCTGCCGTGACGTGCCGTCATTATGTTAAGCCCGCCCACCGACTCTACACACGCTGTGATTGGCCTGACCAGAGTTTGTTTTTTCCAGCTCTCAGTTCTACTGAGAGTTGCTAGACTACACTCGCGGCAAAATAAATTTTCTAGATTTCTAGGCTAATGTTTGGGGGGAAAGGGTTGATATGTATGTTTACCTTTATACAGTCTATGATGTTTACACATTTGATTTTTGCACATTGCACATTTTTGCCTTTAAACCCTCAGGACATTGGGAACATTTTTAATGATTTATTTTTAAACCTAAATGACGCAGTGAAATTAGCCTAGTCTTAGCCTAGATATTATGCCAGAAATGCTGTCGATTTAGCATAGCATGTATTGAACCCAACACATATCACTCCATTTTCCAGTGTGTCTGTTGAAGGTTTATGTATATTTTCAAACCTCCATCTCTCTCTCTCTCCGTCTTCATTTCTCCCTTTCCTACAGCAACATCAACGGCAAATACACTACAATCACGTAATGTACTCGCCTGCCAGCACTTTACATATGAGCTTGAAATGTTTTCCATTGAGGGAATGTTTATTTTTATTGGTGTTCTTTATGAGAAAGACTGGTGATGATTTTCAAATGCACTTGTGTGATTTGTGGCCAGTGGTTTAGATTACAGCATGTGCCACTCTGTGTGTGTTTGTGTGTGGTTCAGGTATTCCCAATGTTATGGGGACAAAATATCCCCACAAGGATAGTAATACCTGAATTTTTTTTTGTTTGCTCTGCTTGAAAACCGCTTCTAAATCAAATTAAGTTATGTTTTTGAAAAGGAAAAAATGCAGAAAGTTTTCTGTGATGGGTAGGTTTAGGGTTAGTAGAATCTTCAGTTTGTACAGTATAAAAATCAATAGGCCTATGTGGAAAGTACCCATAAAACATGGAAACACTCTCTCTCGCTCTGTGTGTGTGTGTAGAGAGATTTCTGGTGATGGAGAGCAGCTTTTCATGAACACCTCTTGCCCTGCCCTGTAGGTATGGGAGCGACAGACACCTGGGATGTCAGCATGGAGCGTTTGGAAAATGACAGCATCCGAACCGAGGGCTACATTTCCCTTCCCTGCATGCAAATTCAGAGAGTTGTGTCCCACAGACGGCATCATCCATATCAACACATTTGAAAGACTTCTTTTGAAAGTAGGTATGCACTCCAAACCTATCTTTCATTAGCATGCTATTTTTCAGAGTAAACTGCTGGTCTCTTGGGATCTGTATATGAGGGCATTAAACATGTATCAAGGCCCAAGAGTTACAGCCTAATAAAAAGTCCATAAAGATTAGGTGCATTAGCATAGTAATATTCATCACAAACTTCCCATTCTCGCTCAAGCAGTGAAAACTATCCCGTGGTTCTTCTGTGACGCTCGTGTGCGAGTACCGCTGAAAATGTTTACGCAGGATTTTTTCCATCCCAAACACAAAAGAGGTGCTCTTTGAGGTCCTTAAACAAAACTATCTAGCTGTGTGCCGCTAAATTAGTCGTTACTCATGGGGCTTGTATTAAAAGGACTGGAGTTGTCCAATTCAGTTTTCAGGCAGGGTTGTTTTTTGGGGGGTTTCTTTTTACAGTTGTGTGCATTTCAATTTTTAATGAGCTGAGAGCCTGGAAAGAAAATAATGAATTAATACAACAAGGAACAAGTGCCCTTCAGAGTTGTGTGTGTGTGTGTGTGTGTGTGTGTGTGTGTGTGTGTGTTCTATCATACCCTACATTATGGGGAGTAAATGTCAAAGACGATATCTGAAATCCTTGGCCTTGTGGGGACATTGTTTGGTGCACATGAGGAAAACAGCTTATAAATCATACTAAATTATGTTTCTTTGAAAATGTATAAATGCAGAACGTTTTCTGTGAAACAGGTTTAGGGGATAGAATACACAGTTTGTACAGTATAAATATCTTTATGTCTATGGAAAGTCTCCATAAAACATGAAAACCCAATGTGTGTGTGTGTAATAAGAAAATCCACCCACACTACTGTGGCCAATACACATTTGACCTGGCAGTGAAAGTGATTTAGCCTGATGTAGGATCCGTGCGGGAACATTGTTATCAGTTTGTCAAGCTGCATATCAGGGCTGTAACAAACTAAATGTAGCAATGGCACTGACTTGGCTACATTTTACAGTAGCTCGATGGTTTTAAAAATGAATTGGGCTAGCACCATGATGTGTAACTTGTAATTATTTTTATATAATCTTTACTTGTATCTTTATTGTCTGATTTTCTTGTTAAAAGTTGTTGTTCGTCACTAGTTTTGACTTTGTAATTTGTTGTTTTTTAGTTTTAATTGGTTGAATTTAGTGTAAAAGCACTTGAGAAGAGACTGTACAATCTCAAAGGAAGTGTTCTGCTAGATAAACTGTTCTGATTGCACAACAATGTAATCTGATTCATTTTTGTATTTTTTTATATTATAATTAGTGTTGTCAATCGATTAAAATCATTAACCAATTAATCGTACATTTTTCTGTAATTAATCACGATTCATTTTTTATATTTTTATATTGTTATAATTTCACGGTTACTCTCCAAATTAATGTAGAAACAACTTAAAGAGTATAATTTAAATATTTGTTGTAATGGCATGTTTTTATGTCTCACTGATACTAATACTGGTACTGTCTCCTCTATGAAATTAATTTGAAGAAAAAAGATATATCGATCAATTTGAAAATGTATTAACTTTTTAATTAAGTGAATGTTAAACAATCTTCATATAAACCCAGTATAATAAATGTCTTTACCTCTGACCTTCCTGTCTAACAGAAATTGAATAAAGTTATCAAACACTTTACAGTCTTAACTGCATAATTTATGAATTAAATATATTAGGGCTGGGCGATATGGAGCAAAAAATATATCTCGATATATTTTGCTATATCTCGATATACGATATATATCTCGATATCTTTACAGGAAAAATAACCCCCCCAAAACTACTGCAAAAACAAATATCCCAAATACCACAAAGTCTTTTTTTTTTTATTGAAGTGCAAAGAGGTAGGCAGTTCATGTAGGAACAAAGTAGGGATGCAACAATACAGTAAGTCCACAGTTCAATACATACCTCGTTTTTTTTTACCACGGTTTTCGGTTCGGTTCGGTTCGGTTCTGATGGCTAGTCGCATCAGATTTTTGCTATTCTATTCTTAGCCGAACAGCAAGAGCTTAAGGAGGAAAAAATACTATTTTTTTATTGCAATACTCTTTCTTTATTTTACTTAAAAGACTTGAAAAACCTTACTTAAACTTAAAACTTTACTTTTAAAAAACTTTTTACACATTCCTAGTGTACTGTATAATATGAAATAAATATATATTTATGAAGATTTACACTGGCAGCTCAGAGCTGTACAGCAGCATTTAAGTATGAAATTGAATTAATAAATGTAAAAATAAAACACTACATAGACTTCCCTATAAAATATAAATTGATTCTTATTAAAGCTACTGTATTCATTTTTCAGCCAAGAGCCGTCTTTTGTTATTTTATTAACCACTAAAGGAATAGTTCACTCAAAAATGAAAATTCTGTCATTGATTACTCGCGCTCAAGTTGTTTTAAACCTGAATAAAGTTCTTTCTTCTGTTGGACATAACATATATTTTGAAGAATATTGGAAACCAAACAGTTGCTGGTCCCCATTGTAGGAAATAATATGAATGTCAATCGCTACCATCAGCTGTCTGTGTTCAACAGAAGAAATTAATACAGGTTTGGAACAACATTAGAGTGACTAAATAATGACATCATTTTAGAGTGAACTGTCCCTTTAAGGACAAGCGGCAGCATGTTCACTAGGCTGCCCTGCTGTCAATTTAAGACTTTCACGCATCTAATATACAGACACACGCCGATTTTACTTTCACTTTAGACATAACCGACTGTGTTTATGTTAACCTTGTGTGTATTTGACCGTATTAGCGCCGTAAGATTTAGTCCAGTAATCACTTGTTTGACAGGCTTTTAGTGCGCGCGCTCGGGAAAGCGCATGGTGCCCTACGCGCAAGGCTTTAAAACGCATGCAAATAATTTTTAATTAAAAAATAAAACAACTCAAATCAAGGGCATAGTAAGTAACCTTCTCCAGCAAGCAAGCCGCTCTCTCTCCGTGGTGTACAGTTGCGGGAGTTCTTGTCTCGCTGCTCGCAAAGTAATGCTGCCTAGGTAAACTGTATCTTGGATCAAGTGTTTGAGAACCAACTGTCGGCATTCATGGCAGTAGACATCTGTCTGCTGTTCGTCCGACGCCTTAAAACGGAAGTATCTCCATATAATGGAGCCAGTTGTTTTTAAGACGAGTTCCGCAGTCTCCGAGCTGGTTGCGGACGCCGCCATGACAACACGCGAGGGGAGGGGGAACAAAAGCAAGGAGGCGGGGGGCGAGCACAGCACAGAGAAGGCAAACAAGCAAAGTGGCGGAATCAGAATTGAATATAAACAATATATCGATATATACGATATGTCAAAATCCATATCGTGTTTAAAAAATATCTCTATATATTTTAAATATCGAGATATCGCCCACCCCTAAAATATATTAATCCTTATTAAAGCTACAATTTCTCTGTTACCTTTGTTCGTTGATTAACATAAATGACAGACATCTTTATAGACCGCTGTCACTTTAAGATTTGCTGCTGCCGAACAAGAAACGGATCTGACGCTCATCTCATTTTCCTTGAACTCTTTAAGTTCATTTAAGACATTATTTAACTCATTTATAAGGTTCAGTGTGTAGTATTTATGAGGATCTATTGACAGAAATGCAATATAATATACATAACTTTGTTTTCAGTGGACTATAAAGACCTTGCATTATGAACTGCTTTTATTTATTTACGTTTTAATTACCTTAGAATGAAGCATTTCTATCTACATACACCGCGGGTCCCCTTACAGTGAAATCGCCATTTTGCGCAGTCATGTTTCTACAGTAGCCCTAAACAGTCAATCTTCAATCTCTACAGAGTGCTAATTACTCTGCTCTCTCTGACAATGACACCATCTGTGTTCCGAAAGAGGAGGGGGGTGCAATTCACAACATCACCACTAGATGCCACTAAAAATCACACACTGCCCCTTTAAGACTGCTCTTATTAGAATACTTGACAAAAGGGCATTTTGGCATAATTCTGTGTGTTACGGTTTGTTCAAGCGTGAAAGAACTCGATTCTGGCACGCGATCTGTGCGCATGATACTGGTGCATGTCGTTCTGTGCGTTATGTGTGTCAGGAAATTCACAGACAGTGCGTTCTCTTCTGTCTTGTCTCGCTTGATGGTTTAAATGGTTTAAAAGCATTTGCACGAATAAGTGCGTGATCATGAAAATGTAATACTAGCCAAAGAAAGGATGACAGAAAAAAATGGAAGCTGCGTTAATTGCGTTAAATATGTTAAATGCTTTAAACTGAAAAAATGAATTGCATGCGTTAAAGGGTTAGTTCACCCCAAAATGAAAATTCTGTCATTAATTACTCACCCTCATGTCGTTCGACACCCGTAAGACCTCCGTTCATATTCGGAACACAAATGAAGATATTTTTGTTGAAAGCTGATGGCTGAGAAAGGCTTCAGATAGGCCTCCATTGGCATTCAGTACATTTACACTCCCAAGACCCAGAAAAGGCACTTAAAACGTCGTTACAAAGTCCATCTCACCACAGTGACTCTACAATAATTTTACGATGCGACAACAATAGTTTTTGTGCGCAAAAAAAAAATCTAAATAACACCTTTATCCAACTTGTTCTTGTCTTCCGTGTATGCCTCCATGACGCATGCGCGAGAATATGACGCAAATCCGGCGTTCGGACAAATGACCTAGAAGCGATTTGTTTTCAAGCAGAGGAAGACGCGCGTATCTAAGCTGTTGAATTCTACATTGATCGTGCTTTAGGTCTCAGCGTAGTTCTCAAAATGGGGTTAAAGTGTGCATTTCATGGATTCCCGAACGCCGGCGCTACGTCATATTCTCGCGCATGCGTCGTGGAGGCACACAAGGAAGACAAGAAGAGGTTGAATAAAGTCGTTATTTAGATTTTTTTTTGCGCACAAAAACTATTGTCGTCGCATCGTAAAATTATTGTAGAGTCACTGTGGTGAGATGGACTTTGTAACAACGTTTTAAGTGCCTTTTATGGGTCTTGGGAGTGTAAATGTACTGAATGTCAATGGAGGCCTATCTGAAGCCTTTCTCAGCCATCAGCTTTCAACAAAAATATCTTCATTTGTGTTCCGAATATGAACGGAGGTCTTACGGGTGTCGAACGACATGAGTGTGAGTAATTAATGACAGCATTTTCATTTTTGGGTGAACTAACCGTTTAACGTGCTAATTTTGACAGCACTAATTATAATAGATATTATAGGCTATTAATAATATATAGGCTTCAATATTGCAATCTTCTGTTTGTTGGTATAGCTTGGTTACGGTGGCTACTTTGTTTTTAAATAAATCGATTTTAAATGAATAGCTTGTATCTGGAGAAGCTAAGGTTTCAAAGTAGCTGCTGCATATTAATGCAGTCATGTGGGTTCAATCTTTATGAGGGTTCATAGTAAGTTTGACTGGGCACAATCAATGCACCGGCACATAAAAGCATATGAAGACTGCTTGGCTCAAATCTGCTGAGAACATCAAGCTTTCATTAAAATGAGCTGTTGCCACACTTAATTAAAAGTGACATTTGGTAATTTGGGAACATGATGGGTGCCATGAACCTAGCTCTTGTTTAATGACAGTCCGGTGGATTATGCCTCTTGACTTATCCCTGTCCTGTGGTATCTCTCTCTTTGAACGGCAGCACTACGGCATGCTGGGAAAAGCCTTTCAGTCGACTAGGCTGAAATGGAGAAAAAGAAAAAAAATGCCGGAATTTCAGTTGTATTGATTTTGTCTGCTCTATAATAATGTCCTTCCTGGGGGCATTAAATCACCCTGATTGTTAGACTGTATATTTTATGAAGGGCACAAAGCCCCATCAGACCATAGGAAAGAGCACGTCTGAGTAGTTCAAGATATCACGCTATTTTCCCTGGTTGTCCTGAGCACACCAGTTCTGTAGACCTTTGAATATGAAGGGGAAGTTTCACTGTAAAGTCCTAATCCAAGAGGTGATTTTCGATTAATTCTCTTCAATACTAGCTCACTTTAGCCAAAAACATTCAAAGTTGTTGGAAAAAGTGGCTTACATTTATTCAGAGGGATATCTGCACTCGAAGGCTCGTGAGA
This sequence comes from Gobio gobio, assembly GCF_949357685.1. Classification (NCBI taxonomy): domain Eukaryota; kingdom Metazoa; phylum Chordata; class Actinopteri; order Cypriniformes; family Gobionidae; genus Gobio; species Gobio gobio. The sequence continues at coordinate 42,123,651 of NC_137109.1, forward strand.
ACAACTCTTTTTAACGTATAAATCCGACGAGATTTGTAAACAAAATCAATATGCATCATGCAAGTGGGAAGGTACGTAAGCGAGCAATGAGTAAACACTGTGCTCAACTTCCAGAAAATACCAAAGTGCAAAGTTTAATGAAGTAGAAGATCATTTTTAAATGTACTGAACAGTTATTTGAATTTCTCCTTGCTTTGCAGATAATTGTGTTTATGTGTGGATGGGAGAGGAAACATTCATGCACATACTGTATTGCTAAATCTAATCGTAAATGATTGAATTTTAATACTCATAGTGAAACAAATATAGAACTGAATTATTTGACGACACGTCCCACTAGCTTTGCTTCTGCTTGCTCTTCATAATCAGTTGATGAACTCCTGTTCCCTGACATTCATGTGACATTTGTTTTTCACTCTATGATCTTTAGAATTTTATTGGGGATTTTTAATGTTTGATTTTGTTCAGTTTCATAACATCATAGCTGTATGTAAAAAAATAAATGAAAAAAACAAGTTCAGGAGTTGTAAACATTCGCATTCTCAGTTCAGGGCATCTGTGAACAAACGTCAGTTTGTTTTATCCCATTCCTTTAACATTTTTACTCTCATTGTCAGAAATTGACTGCTGGGCCAGGATAGTTACTCAAACTCAAGCAATCATTCATTCATTCCTTTGCCAGTCAACCGGCCTGACAGCAGTAAATAACTTTAGATAAGGCAAGAACGTGCCTGACCCGTATCAGTGCTTCTTTCCGAGAAAGTCTTTTCCATTCTGGGAGGTCTGAATTAATCAGCCATTTTTGATGGGTTTTGATGTGAAAGTGTACCATAAATCATGCTCCTGAGCAAGTTACCAATTATCTTTATAAAACATTGTCACTTACATAGAACCTGATTTCACCAAGTACAACATGTTTTTGGATCAAAATCTTTGTTGATCCTGGAACAACATTCCAACTAACAGATTTATGGGACAAGTTTACATTTTATACAGTTTAAGCTTTCAATGGTTATGTGCTTCTACATCAGTGTTATTCACCTCAGAGGTGGACAGTAACTAAGTACATTTACTTGAGTACTGTACTTAAGTACACTTGACTTGTATCTGTACTTTACTTGTAGTATAATTTTTTCGGGAAACTTTGACTTTAACTTCGTATAATACAACAAATATCGTACTTTTTACTCCACTACATTTCTATCAAGGTCCTTAAAGTCAAAAGTCATTTCTGGAGCAGCTTTGAAAGTCAGTGGATGATTTTTTTCTTCTTTAAAAGTTTTATTTGTTATTATTTTTTTTGCAGACAGCCTATCAGCAATCATTCTTGTGTAGGGTCATGTGAAGTTTCCCAACATTTTTTGAACACTGATCAGTTTATAGCAAAATGGAAGTAGGCGGTTCCTCGGCACAGTGTGTGCACCCATGGGCATACTTAAAAAGTATATTTCAGTTTTCTGAAAAGATTAAAGATTAGTTCAAGGGTTAGTTCACCCAAAAATGAAAATTCTGTCATTAATTACTCACCCTTATGTCGTTCGAGACCCGTAAGACCTCCGTTCATATTCGGAACACAAATGAAGATATTTTTGTTGAAAGCTGATGGCTCTGAAAGGCTTCAGACAGGCCTCCATTGGCATTCAGTACACTTATACTCCCAAGACGGATAAAAGGCACTCAGAACATCGTTACAAAGTCCATCTCACCACAGTGACTCTACAATAATCTTACAATGCGACGACAATAGTTTTTGTGCGCAAAACAAAATCAAAATAACACCTTTATCCAGCTTGTTATTGCCTTCCGTGTGTGCCTCCACGACGCATGCGCGAGAATATGACGTAGCGCCGGGGTTCGAGAATCTATGAAATGCACACTCTAACCCCATTTTGAGCACTACGCCGAGACCTAAAGCACGATCAATGTAGAATCCAACAGCTGAGATACGCGCGTCTTCCTCTGATTGTAAACAAATCACTTCTGGGTCATCTGTCCGAACGCCGGATCTGCGTCATATTCTCGCGCATGCGTCGTGGAGGCACACACGGAAGGCAGTAACAAGTTGGAAAAAGGTGTTATTTTGATTTTTTTTGCGCACAAAAACTATTGTCGTCGCATTGTAAGATTATTGTAGAGTCACTGTGGTGAGATGGACTTTGTAACGATGTTCTGAGTGCCTTTTATCCGTCTTGGGAGTATAAGTGTACTGAATGCCAATGGAGGCCTATATGAAGCCTTTCTCAGCCATCAGCTTTCAACAAAAATATCTTCATTTGTGTTCCGAATATGAACGGAGGTCTTACGGGTCTCGAACGACGTGAGGGTGAGTAATTAATGACAGAATCTTCATTTTTGGGTGAACTAACCCTTTCAGTTGGCATACACTTGACGCATGTCTCATAAAATTATAAAAAATGTAAACGTCTGGGAGAAAGAGAAGAGTAAACAGTTGGGAGAACATTGGATGTGTATCAGTGTATTGGATCCCTGCATTTGGCCTTAAAGTGACAGCAGCTTTGTGAAGAGCGTTGTAACTTTTATACAAGTATTGAAATTAGTTTAAGGTAGTCGTATGCTAGCATGTCGGATCGAGCATAACTGACTGGCTTAAACCACCATGATGGCATAGAGTGCATTTATACAACAATGCAAAAATAATAAAATAATGCATTGACATAAAAAATGAAATTTACTTTTGATACTTAAGTACTTTTAAAAGCAAGTACTTCTGTACTTTTACTTAAGTTAAAATCTGTTTTTAGAACTTTCACTTGTAACGGAGTAATATTTGACTTGTAGTACTTTTACTTTTACTTAAGTAATAGAGTTGCGTACTTTGTCCACCTCTGCCTATCATTTCCCTTTGACAACTTATCAAAAGGGAGTGTAACAGGGAGTAATGGACATGAACGACACCTTTCTGAGGTGACAACAGCTGTCTTTAGAGATGCACCAATATTAATCGTACATGCTAATTTGAACAATAAATTGACACAAAAAAATTGTCATTACGTCAGTATTAAAACATTCATATTCATTTTGAATGGTTTTCGCAGGAAATGGCGTACTGTACACGTAAACGAGTTCGTAATAAAATAGTTGAAAGAATCAACATTGGCTTGGCTTTTTCGAAGATGGTGAGAACTGAAGGATTTTTAAATGTTGTAAAAGCAACAGGGAGATGGTAGGGGTGTTGCAATATACCGGTTTATTGGCAATAACTGTAATATTTAAAACGAATAGTACACATATGATATAATCCAGCACCAGTATCTTGTTAACATCCCAACGTACAGTAGGTGGCAATATTGCACCTTAACGTTGGTTGCCAATCAACAGTGAGCGCAAAAGGTAAAAAAAAACCTCACATGCAATTTGTTTCATTCTTACTCGATGCCGGAGGGCGCCCTCGCGCAGAAAGTCAACAAGTGAGACTCATAGGGGTAATAAAACTTATGACATTCCAGGAAATCCCTAATACTTAAAGACATTACATTATTATTGTAATAAAATGTTCATATGTAATAATTTACTCAAAATGTAATAAAATCTTGAGCTTATACATAGCAATTTATACATTATATGAAATGTATTACATTATAAACTTACCAAAAAGTTGTCATAATTGTGATAGCTTTTAAAACAAAACAAAATATTAGTATTCCATTCAGGGGTGTAGAAGTGAGGGGAAAAGGCCAAGGGGGGCAGAGTGCATAGGGCCCTAGCGTGTGAGGGGCCCTTGAAGATGCTATTTCTCTGTTGGCTCGTTAGACAAGCTTTGGCACAAGTCTGTGTAGGTGCCTTACAGTACTTTTTTTTTAAAGATCTAAATCCAGTCTTAAACTACCTGCTAAATGCAACAGATTTAAATATTCATGCAATTATTATTACCATTATTATTATTATTATTATTATTATTATTATTATTATTATTAAAAAAACCTGCACAGTATCAATATAGCAATGAGGTGTGTGTTAGTGTGAAAGATCACGTTATCTGCTTCAGCCAACAGCAGCACGGAGTGCTTTAACAAACATTTCTTCTCTTTAATACAAATTACAGCTTATCAAAGCTGGAATGTACAATGTATAACACGAAAAATACAGTACAATTTACAATCATGTAAGTCTTCACACCTCTGTTAAAAAACTGTTTGGTTTTGTGATGTAGAAAAAGAAAAAAGAAAGAAAAATAGATAAACTATCTTTTGCACACTCAATGTGAAATTACAATCTATGCAATGCAATAATTGTAACAATTGTTTCGCTTATATTTTGTGTGCTGGTATTGCCTTATGAACTGTGATTACATTATGAGTCGCTACAGTATTCGCAAAAATTAGCATGTCCATGTTTTCAATTAGTGTGGTGGTAACAGCAGCATTCTTTGCACTTGACTTTTAATTTATACAGTTAGAGAGGAGTTCCGGATTTCAAAGCGATTTTAATGTGTAGAAGAAAATATGAAAATATTATATCACATGGGAATATGGTAATATTATATCAAAGTTTGAGATGTACCATGCAAAACATTCAGACATCATAACTGTATTGATGTCTCCCTTCTGCATGTAATACTGGTTGGTACCAACTTGTACAGTTACCCTAAAATAACTATTTCCTTTCCTGTCATATTCTTGATCACCCCAACAACTCAACTGCTTTGAATATTACACAGCTATGGCAGCATGTTCTCATTTAGTTAACTAGTTGTCTTGCTTGATACAGTAGCTGGACAACTTCAGGCAATATAAAGATCCATCAGTAAGCAGTGCAGTATATGTTAACTGAATGCTATTTGTGTGATACCACAATCTATTACATGCATTACATCATGTTTTTCAATGCACATTTCTGCAATATGGATTAATATCCTGTACATGGTGCAATACAATAAATGGGAACATGACGAATATCGACGGATTGACTGATTGGTTCTCATGGCGGAAGACTAATTTTCCCTTTTAGTCTCTTACCAAGGTTTTTTCTACATACTGAGCGAATTTCCCCTTCTACCATCAACCTTGTCCTATATCTCACTGGTTTTGTGATAATTAATATTATGAAACATACTCTGACCCTCTTCAAGGTGAGATGTCGTGGGTGTCTAGTCACCTGCTGTGATATTAGATAATTACTGAGGCTTTGATACTGAAGAAGTAATGCGAGTGTGAAAGCTTCATTTTAGTACTCAATACAAAGTATATAATTAATTTCAGTTCTAAATATTTTGTCTTAAATGTGGAGTTGAAAGACTTAAAGGTGCATTTAATTCAATGTATTACACAGGTAATACAAGATGTAAAATAAGTATCTGATGTCTCCAGAGTGTGTAAAATGGCACTTTTTGAGGGTGAGCAAAACGCGTCAATTTCACAAAAAATGTTGACGCTCACATGAGGTGGTTTTTCAGGCAATTTGAAAAAGGACATTTTTCGCAAAACTGCAATGGAAACAGTTTTCCACATTTACAGGTCACCTGGTGTACGTAAAAGTCGATCATTCTTTACATATGACGCGGACAGAAGACAAGAGTTCTTTATTAAACTCATAAAAGACAACAGAATTACAGGAATTCTGGATTATAAACAAAGAAATGCCACATTATCATGAAGACCTTGAAGCAGATATGAGGTAGAAACACCCACAAATATCTCATACCTGATGCTCACAAGTGTAAGGTGCTTTCCTTGCCATTATTGCTTGGATAACACGCCTAAATCTTAGATTAAAAATAATGGCTAGTGCGGTGGCTGGGATATACATAAACCTACCAACATCCGTGGAATAATTTTGTGGAATGAATTATTGCGAGAGGAAAAAAATAAGTTTTAGTCGCAAAACAACGGTTAAAAAGGAACACGCTGACTTTTTGGGACTTTAGCTTAATCACCAAGGACCCCTTTAAAATTTGTTTTCTAGTTTTAATTGGATTCCTGTTCGATACCTAATTTCAAATTAAGGAATCAAAGTGGAATATATGGAAAATATTAGAATGTTATAAATGCCTTTTCTGCCACTTTTGATGCATTTAATGCTTCCTTGCTGAATAAAATATTAAGATTAAACAAAAATTTGAACAGTAGTGTTGGTGTAAAACTTTGGACCTTTCATTTTGTTAGTCATTCTGAATGAAAATTATCAATTTTGACTTATCGTCACTTAAAAAACACCCCAAAGCTGAATAAAGAGCAGTTTTTTGAACTGAACAGAGTGTGTTTGATATATTGTGAAGTCAGGGACTAACAGTGTGTTCCGGTGGCCAAACTCTGCCAGCACTTTAATCTCGCCTCACACACCGAGTGCCCGACCCTCCCTGCTCCTAATTGGTGTTTTGCTCTTTGCCTTGCCAACAAATTGACTAACTGACCTGCAAAAAATTGTGGCCACTGGTCTCCAGTTTTTCCAAATGCAGAAAGTTTCAGGGGCCAGACATCACGTTTATATGTGCAGACAGGAGAAACCCTTGGCCTATTTTCATTTTTCACCCCCGTCAACTCTAATAGTACTCTTGGCCAGCCTTGACGGATGAACATAAGGTTTGCAGGGTATTTATTTAGTGCTTGTTTGTGATTGCCTTCAGATATTAAGTTTAGAGGACACTTTCTGTGAAATCTTCTTAAACGGGATGTCAAAACTTGCACCCAGATGGAAGAAAGCAATTTTATGATCTCACTCCAAATATGAAATACATTTGCCTTACAGCCGCTTTCATCTCCATCTCAATGTCATGGAAGAGCTGTTTGTCCAACAATAGCCACGCGCCTTAGAGTTTGCTGAGATTTGCTCTTTTTCCGTCTCCCTGTCTTGACACTGATACATTGGTGGTTGCCAGATGGCAGAACCTGCTAGGCAAATATGCAGGAATGTGTATTTGTTGACCGACGACTATTCATTTTGTCTCGTCTTTTAGTGTGTGCAGCACTCAAGTAAACAAACGCACGTCCGATCACACTAATAACAATAAGTATTAAACAGTACATTTACTTATTTGGCAACTCCTTCATATGTGTAGAAATCCTTAATTTAAATCTAAATCAAGAAAAGGTATGTAATGGATTACAATCAACCAATCAGCTGTTAAAATTTAAGTACACTATTAGATAATACCAATTTAGGTCAACCAATTACCAAGCAATGCTTAATTTTGTTCAGTCTGGTGTAAGGTCGCATTAGCAATGAAAGAAAAAACACTTCAGCAAAACATGGTCAGGTCGAAGTGTCTGAATAATTTTGGTCCCAAATTTGTATAAATTTTACTGGTAGTCAACTGTTAGTACTGAAGAATTTTTGGGTATAATATGTCACAGTTTTCTTTAGTTTGCTATCCTCACTTACATAAATGAACTATTGTGTCCTCCACCCACTAGTAAAAAAATATTTATCTGGTGTCTGAATAAGTTTTGGTTTGACTGTTTTACACACACACACACACACACACACACACACACACACACACACACACACACACACACACACACACACACACACACACACACACACACACACACACACACACACACACACACACACACACACACACCGATCAGGCATAACATTATGATCACCTTCCTAATATTGTGTTGGTCCCCCCTTTGTTGTCAAAACAGCCCTGACCCATCTAGGCATGGACTCCACAAGACCCCTGAAGTGTCTAGCACCAATACGTTAGCAGCAGATCCTTTAAGTCCTGTAAGTTGCGAGTCTTGTAAGCATCACACTGCCTTCGCCGGCTTGCCTTCTTCCCATAGTGCATCCTGGTGCCATGTGTTCCACTGGTAAGCGTCGCACACGCACCCGGTCATCCACGTGATGTAAAAGAAAGTGTGATTCATCAGACCAGGCCACCTTCTTCCATTGCTCCGTGGTTCAGTTCTGATGCTCACTTGCCCACTGTTGGGGCTTTCGGCGGTGGACAGGGGTCATCATGGGCACCCTGACTGGTCTGCGGCTATACAGCCCCATATGCAACAAACTGTGATGCACTTTTTTGACACCTTTCTATCAGAACCAGCATTAACTTCTTGAGCAATTTGAGCTACAGTAGCTCGTAGGGATGCCACAATTCTCAATATAATATTGAACCGTTCGGTACGGCATTCACGGTTCAATACGTGCGTTTTTTTTCCAGTTTTGTATTTAATTATTTTATTTCTCTCCGAATTGGCTGTTTGAGTGTACCTGTGAGTCTAGTGCTGATATAAGCAAATATCACTGTGCACTAAATGGGGGTGTTTAGCCACGCTTGAAATGCTGGTCAGATTTCACAATTTAACAAAGCAGTGAAGTGAGGCTGCAGTGCGCACCATCATCTTTCAAGTCTGTGGTGTGGGTGGGGTATGCGATATCATAATTTTTGATTGTGGACGATTAAAATGTCACCAAAGTCTGCTTTTGAAAGAAATATTGTAGTGCTACAGTACACATTCTATCATTTGCCTCCATCCCAATATACTGAACAACGCGACATACATTAACTTCACACATTAGTGGTAGAGTTATACTCACGGAACACTATAGTTATTCACAATCACGAAATTGTATTATTTGCATGCGTTTTAAAGCCTTGCCGGTTAAACATTTTTAACATGCGCTTTTCTGAGCGTGTGCACTAAAAGTCTGTCAACTGGACTAAGTAGTCTTACTGCGCTAATACTGTCAAATACTCACATAAACACAGTCGGTTATGTCTAAAAAGAAAGTAAAATCGGCGTGTGTCTGTATATTAGATGCTTGCAGGTCTTGACAGCAGCGCAGTAGTGAACACGCTGCCGCTTGTCCTTAAAGGGACAGTTCACCTCTAAAATGATGTCATTATTTCCTCACTCTAATGTTGTTCCAAACCTGTATTAATTTCTCCCGTTGAACACAGACAGTTGAATACCAGACAGTTCATGGTAGCCCTTGACTTCCATATTATTATTTCCTACACTGGGGACCAGCAACTGTTTGGTTTTCAACATTCTTCAAAATATGTTTTATGTCCAATGGAAGAAGAACTTTATTCAGGTGTAAAACGACTTGAGCGCGAGTAATTGATGACAGAATTTTCATTTTTTGAATGAACTATCCCTTTAATGTTAATAAAACAACAAAAGACAAAGAGAAAATCACTCACTGCCCTTGACTGAAAAACGTTAATGCAGTAGCTTTAAAAAGAATCAATGTATATTTTATAGTGAAGTCTATGTAGTGTTTTATTTTTACATTTTATTCATTCAATTTCATACTTAAATGCTGCTGTACAGCTCTGAGCTGCCAGTGTAAATCTTTATATATATTTATTTTATATTATACTATACACTAGGAATGTGTACAAGGGTTTTTTAAGTAAAGTTTTAAATTTAAGTAAGGTTTTTGAAGTCTTTTGAGTAAAATAAAGAAAGAGAATTTCAATAAAAAATAGTTTTTTCTCCTTAACCTCTTGCTGTTCCTGTCGCCTAAGAATAGAATAGCAAAAAACTGATGTGACAAGCCATCAGAACCGAACCGAACCGAAAACCGTGGTTAAAAAACAGAAGTATTTATTGAACCGTGGACTAACTGTATTGTTGCATCCCTAGTAGCTCGTCTGTTTGATTGGATCACACGGGCCAGCCTTCGCTCCCCACGTGCATCAATGAGCCTTGGCTGGCCATGACCCTGTCGCTGGTTCACCACTGTTCCTTCCTTGGAGCACTTTTGATAGATAATGACCACTGCAGACCGGGAACACCCCACAAGAGCTGCAGTTTTGGAGATGCTCTGACCGAGTCATCTAGCCATTACAATTTGGCCCTTGTCAAACTTGCTCAAATCCTTGCGCTTGTCCATTTTTTTCTGCTTCTAACGCATCAACAAGGACAAAATATTCACTTGCTGCCTAATATATCCCACCCACTAACAGGTGCCGTGATGAAGAGATAATCAGTGTTATTCACTTCACCTATCATAAGGTTATGCCCGATCGGCGTATTTACACATAAATACAGTATACTGTACTGTGCAGACAGGACTGAAGACATAAGAGAGGCTGCTGTACCAGTTGTAACATTTCTTAAACTGGGGTCTGTGTCACATAACCAGAGGGTCTGCTGCAGAAAATTTCACAATAGAGAACAAAAATCTCACTAGACAACCATGGCAAGCAATATGATACAGTGCAAGAGTGACCGCTCTCTTTTATAGTGGCTGGGGTTCCGGAAATATTTTTCTTTATAGACATTTAAAATTTCTTAAAGGGAGAGTTCACCCAAAAATGAAAATTCTGTTATCCATTACGCCCCCTCATGTCATTCCCAAACCTGTACGGGTTTCTTTCTTCTGCAGAACATAAAAGTTTGAGAAGTGTTTTAGATGAATCACATAACAACACAAGACTATCACAGTTTGTATTATCAAATATAATATCAATATAACACCATTGACTATATTGCTTGCCATGGTTTTTCACATTTTTGTTCTCAATCATAAAAAAGACCCCAGTGCTGCTGAATCCTTTAATTCGAGGATTCTTAGACCATAAGCTACACAGAATGTAGGGTTAGTTAAGATGAAAAAGAGTGGGGTGGTAACTGATTCGATAAGATCATTTAAAATGCTTTAAGAGGGCCTGTGCACAGTTTGGAAACCATGTGCTACTCTACTGGAAAATAGAGATTACAGTGGAATTCCCAGAAATAAAGAAACCACCCTCCTAAAAAAATGCAGCTTTGCATGCTGGTTTGCTTGTCGCAGCATGGGAAGCGGAAGAGCAGGTAGACCAGCAAACCAGCACTATACCAGCTCTAACCAACATAAACAAGCCTGGACCAACATGGAATTCATGCTGGTTTATGCTGGATTTTTCAGCAGGGCATGCAATATTTTTTTTTTTTTGGAAAGAACTGTTCTTAATGCTGGATCAAATGAACTGGTGTCTGTAAACACATATAAATGTCAGATCTCTGGAATCTATTGACTGCTAAAAGAAAAAAAGGAAAGCTACTGTATAGTTAGCTGTAATTTCCTCCACAAATAAAATCAAGTGTGAAACAAAGACCATAATCTCTTTTAAATACGCATATGCAGAAAGCAACCCAAAGTACCCACATGGCAAAAAAATCCAAATGTGCAAATCTTATCCTAAACTCATCCTCTAACCCCCCTAACTGTGTCTTCCACTCTGCCTTTCCAAAAGCCACAACAGAAACCGAAAACCATGAAAGCTGCCTATTCTGGTCTTGAAACAGGGATATATTTTAAAATTAGTCCTGTCGGCTAGACCGAAAGTGCAGCTGCACACACAGTGCATTATTTCTCATTTTCCCTTTTCTGTCTGGTTACTCACCGGCTCCCACTGGACACCAATAGTGCTTCGTCACACCCTCACATAGCCACGCTAATTAGCCTCATCATAGCAACTGTATCTTAGTGATAACAAACCTCTCATTGAGAACTCCCACAAATTTACAGTTCTCATGTTTCTTTTTTAGCTCCATTCTTTCTTCCCGGTATTGTAGGAGTTGATATCCGCTGTTCATGAAAACCCAGCATCCCTCTGGGTGTTGTGGGAGGAAATTAACGAATAGTGCACTTAACGAAGAGTGTGCTTGTATAACACGAAGACTCGTGGAACAGTTCTTTTATGCATGCATGTTTGCAAATGAACCACCATAATACAGTGTTTTTGTTTAATTCTCAATTTAGGTATTCAGAAACATGCGCCTCTATAATCCTTCCTCGCTGATTACAAATAATTCCCAACCCAACTATTCAGGCTTATTTCTTCCGAAATGTGTTGCATTGACATTCTAACGAAAACTCTGAAGTGCACAATGTAAAAGAGGCTTGAATGAAGTTATTACTTCAACATCGTGAGTAGTTTGTCTCATGGCTGTACCCTTGACTGCTCTGCATCAGACAGTCCCGACACGGAAAACTCAATGCCTGTTATCTGCTCCCAATTTACTGCAGCCTAAGGGATAATTTAGACAGTGCACACAGAGGGTTTTTAAATTCTTTTAAAAAATGATTTCACTGTCACTTTGCTCACTAGAGACAACACTAGAGTGGCTCTTAAACTCTCAAACACCCCATGACCACCCCATGTTTTTTTCACAATGGTTTTGAGTGTTACAAATGTTTGTTGCAAAGTCTGGAACAAATATTGCATACTAATTTCATTGTTGACATACAAATCTGGGAATTAAATGTGAAATTTTTTTATAAATTAGTTTCTTTTGGTTTCTGAATGAAATACTTTACAGCTTACTGAACACTACAGTAAACACTTTATTTTTGCAATGTGGAAGTAAGCTTTTTTCTTTTCCCGATTCATTAGTGCGTACAGGTAAATAACTAGAAAAATAACAAAGTGCACTAAATCGTAAAACTACTTGCACTACAAACCAGTGTGTTTACAATTATGATAATGAAATTAAAAATATGATATAAAAATAAAAGTTTGCAATATAAAGGAGCATAACAGACTTTTTTTGTACAGGTAAAATAACTGGAAGCGAATGACAGCTGAAGCCAGACACATTCAAGTTACTAATGAAAACGAGTGAGTGAAGTCGGACGGCCGCTTTGTGTACATTGGCTGTACACTCGTTATTGCGGTGCAATGTGGGATTGAATGAGTGCACTCAATAACGTCCACTATGGTTTCAGGCAACACTACAAATGGCTGTCCCTTCAAATAATGCCCTATTTGAGGGTATAGGGGGCGATTTTGAATTCAGCCTTAGTGCCTGTCACATTGGAAGTTACCTAGCTGGGGACTATTTTCAGGCGCATGGTATGGCAGCAAAGTTCCTTGATTATTATGCAGGAATGAGGGTATAGCTGCTAGCCATATCGGCCTAGAAAATCGCAACTTTTCATTTTCCGTCAGTCTTAGTACACGATGTAACTACAGAAGTGTCAAGTTTTAAATAGGAAAAATATCGAAACTCTGGTAATTTTTTAAAGAGAGATGCTAACAGTCTAATCAGATTCAATGATCCTTGAGCGATGCTAAAAGTGCAACCGCCAGACCCGGAGATCGGCTGAAAGTATTCGAAAACTGTAAAACCTCAACTGTTCCTACTGTTAAGTTGGAAAATTAGCATATTTTCAAAAACAGTAATGTGTTCCTTTAATTCCGTGATGCTATGAAACTCTGATGTTTTCTGAGATGGTTATCATATTTTGAAAATCTCATTCTATTGCAACCCTACACGGGAGAGTCCGCCACCCCCGCTGTTAAAAAAACATTTTAAATGAACTACTTTTTACTTTTACTTGAGTATATTTTTACCTGTAATTTTACTTGTACTTAAGTAAGATTTAATTGAAGTAATAGTACTTTTACTTGAGTAGAATATTTTATTACTCTTTCCACCTCTGGTAATAGCCTTGTCTGTTTTTATTTTTCATTAAAATAAGATGTAAAATCCGTGTATCATTCGTTCAGTCGATTTTTGATTTAGTATTGAAAGTTGAAAAATGACAACCAGACTAACGAATGGCTCGACACAACCCGTACCGGGGTGGGGCAGAGCCTAGACAGGGCTTTCGTCTGTGCAATTCACCTCTTTGCATCAGCTGGCAGTATATGATATATATATATATATATATATATATATATATATATATATATATATATATATATATATATATATATATATATATATATATATATATATATATATATATATATATATATATATATATATATATATATATATATATATATATATATATATATATATATATATATATATATATATATATATATATATATATATATACACTAATGCAAAAAGGAAAGAATATTGCGTTGCAACCAGAAAAAATACTTATATTATTATTAGATATTAAAAAATACTCTTCTTTTTTTATGATTTATATTTTATTAAAATTGATCTCAAAAGATTTTCATTAAAGCCTGTAATAACTTGCCATTTCGGTTTGTTTCTCAAACCAGTATACCTTCAAAGCGCTTGGAATATATAGCACGAGTTGCATATATGGATTAGGCTATGTTACGATATATTTGCGTTTGCTTTAAAAAAATAAATAGGCCTAAATAAAAAGAGCAAATGTGAACAGGACGTTACAGTGATTAAGTCCAAAGTTATTGTGGGAGGATATATTAACACAGTGTATAGCCTATAACGCGTCGTATGCATTTTGTAATAATAAAGCACATTTAATAATTGACCGTATTTGCCAGAAAAGTCGCACCGAGTGTAATTCACATGACGCCGGGTCTAGTTGAGAGAGAAACACGTGAATGTTACATTGTAGTAAAATCTGCATTTTATTATTGGCATAAATTCAGAAAAATCCTGGTAAATAAAATACAACATTAACATTATTAACACGGACGCTATGTGTAAGCTATTTTACTTCCCATCAGTGACAAATCCTTAAATGAATGGTAGCCTATTCAGAAAACAACAAGAATTAAAAATATAAGTAGCCATATAATACAAATATACATAGAAGCGTAGCCTATATATTATGCCATTTATTACAAACAACATTTAGTTAAAACAGCAAGCCTAAATTATTTTTTTTTAATTGAAACATATCGATGTTGAGCTCGTCGCTTGTGCATCTTTCAGTCGGTCCAAAGTTTCCATATTTGCAATGTAACATTTGGATGCTATTATACTATTTATGTAAAGAAGGCTTCGTATTTCAGTCCAGTCCCATACGCATACAGGCTTAAGCGGCATCTTCACATGCAGAGGTATGAGTTTGGAACAACAGCAAGTAGCCTACTGACTTGCACAGCCTTAATATTGTACAACAGACAAATTAAATTAAACCAAACTTTTTACATGTTTGGTCTCTGGTGCGATGCCAGAACTGATACGTTGAGTGATCTCGCGATGTGTCGCCGGCGCTATCACTTAATTTTTTCCTCATTCGAAACAGTAAAATATTTATTTTATTTGTGTACATTAAAAATTACTACAAAATGTCATGCCTTTGAAAAATTAATAAACCAACAGGAAGGCTGCTTTAGCATGCCTCGGTCTTATATGAACATCTCTCTGACGCACAACAGAAACTAAAATACAGCGAATACTGGACGCGCCTACTTTAAAAAGTCAACATTCCGATTATTTGACGTTAAATGCATTATATAAGTCACTTTGGAATAAATCACGGCATGTTTCATGATTAAAAAAAACGTGACTTTACAGTACAGAAAATACGGTAAGATATAGCAAATTATTTCGCAGACCCCTTGCACTTTCCTGGACTAATACCGCTGGTCTACTCAGACGAAAGCCCTGTCTTGGCTCTGCCCCGCCCCGCCCCGGTACGGGTTGTGTCGAGCCATTCGTTAGTCTGGTTGTTTGATGAGAAAAATATGAAATGTAGCTGCAATAAACGCGTTAACAATCCATACAGCTGTAGAAGCGCAGGACTTTTATTCTGCTGAGCGGAACTGACGAAGATCCGATGACGCAATAGTTTGATCTTCGGTTGACCAGTCAGCAAAAAGGGGCGTTTAATTCCCGCCCACTTGTAGAAATCGAATATTCAAACTGTTTACTCATTTTTCTACCTCTGAACGAAAAACGAAAAATCAAGTCGAAATCTCTTTTTTTGTTTTTAAAAACAAAAACGAAAAGCTGTTTTCTTATTTTTCAACTTTCAATATTAAATCAAAAATCGACTGAACGAATGATACACGGATTGTGTCTACAGTGTATACTATATATTTAGGCCTACTATTTTTTTTTGTTATAGAAATGAAGCAGTGTGCTTAGTTGTATACTGTACATTTTGGGAAATGTAGTAGGTCTGGGTATGTTATGCATACAGAAATACAGAAAATTATTAAATTTTTGATCTTATTCTTTTCTTGTATTTTTGTATTATCTTTTTTATTATTCCCTTAAGATTTGGAAATATTGTAAAAGCTAACAAAGCTTTATTTTGCCTACACTGCAGAAATAAGCGTAGCGTGTTAGTATGCTATTCCAAGCATAGCCTTTGTTGCAGGTTATTATGCTAGAAAGATCAGAAGTGTCTGTAATGCCTCGAGAAAACCATCCATTAGCCTTCCCATTCAACTGCCACAGCCTATAATATTATACCTTTAATAATGAAATATGGGTTATTATATGTTACTCTGCTATTTTTGAATGGTCGTCAATGGAGAAACAGGCTTTTTTCATGTGCAGAATGATGCAGAGACACAATCAACCATTGGGGCTAATGCTAGCCAGCCAAACATTGACCTTCTAGAAGTTGCCAATCCTGTCTCGTACACCAATGAGAGAGATTTTCTAATTATTGCAATCAGTGACTGGCAGCTGCACTGGTATGGAGGCAAGGCTTAAAAAAGCCACTTGGAGATTCAGATTAGGGAGTGGGAATGCCGCATGAAGCCTGATGGATTGAGTATCTGGGGTTCTGATTGTTGCATTTCCCTCGTCCTCTGCTTTTCTTTATCATATTTTATAATTGTTGTTCTCCCTGTCTGCTCCGATGCTGCTGCTGCACATGATGTGTTTATTTTGAGCGTTATGTAGCTCTGTGGTAGTTGGTGTCATGCTACTGTGACACCTTAAAGACAAAGCTTAGTTTATTTTAATGAGCGTTTATTTTCTCACTTGTTCTTGTTCTTTTGTTGTGAACCACCACAGAGACTGATGTGCAGGTCATAATAAATGGCCATTTGATGGGAAAAACATGTTGAACCGTGGTAGCACAGAGACTTCTTGCCCTTTAAACTTTGAAAAATGTGTTTTTGCCTAGAAGTTTAAGTCTAGGATATTAGCGTGTCTTCCAAGAAAACCGTGACAAAAACAAGCTTCTTTTCAGGACAGATATATATTTTCCAATCTCAGATGTTAGTCAGATCACATCGGACCAATATACCTCCATAATGGACACTGCGCTTTCATCGAATTCTTATTTAATGTGTCAGACAGGTCCATGTATTACTTCCACAAGTAATTTCCAGTGGATTTTCTGTGGCTCTTTTGTCGTCCTATTTTACATTGGACACCAATTTTGAGCTTTGAATTTGAGGGATGTGTTAATACAAGCTTTTATCGCTGCTCTCAGGTTATTAAATCTAACAAACACTGTATTCTGATTATATGGCCATAACCCCTGAAGCCAAAATCACATCAGTTGGGTATTACGTATTCTTCATCTATTGTTGTCTAAATTTAATAGAAAGGATTGGGAAACCTGTCGTAATCTGTGGATCCATTAGTGGCGTAATCAAAATTTCAGAGCCATAAAACTCAGTTTAAGGATGTGTGTATGATGGCTAACGCACTCTTTGTACTACCGTAGATGTTTAAAACCCCTATGTTTTTCCTGTCACCAGCGAAAAATGAATGGTTTTGTTTTTGTCCAACCAGGTGTGAAATTACTGTTGTATTTGGCAGTGGTGTATGTGGGTTAATTTACTCTCTGTAGCTTTCAGACTCCCAGGTCCTCTCTTACATGTGTTCAGCTGTGGAATAGGCTGATGGTGGTAGAGTTGCAACTTTAATAGCCTTGTTGAATGCAAGGTGATGTTGTCTGCGGCGGGCCGAGGCTGCAACGTTGTGAATGGAACGGAAAGCTTTTGGTGATGAATGCCTTCACTGGGTTCCAGCGTTACAGTACGGACATGGTGGCTCTGACATGAAAAGGCTAAAAATGCCATATCGAACCCTTTCTTACAGAGCGCAAGTAATCTTTTCCTTAAAGCGAGCTAGTCATTTAACATCCCGCTACAGTGCACCTCTTCTGGGAAGTAATCTCCCTCTGCCTCTCTCTGTACCCGAGACAATTTCAAGTGTTTGTTGCGAAGCCTTCGGTGCTGGCTTTGTGATGCGCCGTTGAGTTCTGGATCCCTTTTCATCTATAAATCATTTAGTCATCTGCAGGCTGCAGACTTTTGCAAGCACCAGGCTAGCATGCAAGGGAAGTAATCAGCGCTAACAGGCATGTTGCCATGGCTGTCTGTGATAATTGTTTTATGAAATGTGACACTCCCCTTCTTTCTGACAGTCTCCTAAATGCCATTCAGAAGGACGAAAAGTGGAAGCTGCCCAGGTACCTGGAGCCCTACCAAACACTTTGACCAACCTCTGCAGTCTTAAAGAGAGGGAGATAGGGACTTTGTCTTTCTCAAGGGATAACGGTTTAGCTAGTTAGCATGGCCTATTAAAGAGATGGTTCAGCCAAAAATGAAAATTCTGTCATCAATTACTCTCTCATGTCTGTCCTTCCTTCCTTCCTTCCTTCTCTCCTTCCTAATACTTTTATTCAGCAATGATGCATTCAGAATGATGAACAAAAGTGTTAGGGCTCGTTCACACAGAGAACTGGCCGTGTCTCACGTTTTTGCTTTGAAAAAGTGGAATGGGGAAAAAAACAAGGAGACACGTAAAAATTGAAATTTAATAAAAAAAAAAAAATAAAAAAAAAATTTGATTTTAACCTCAGCGTCAAATTTTTTAAAACGCCATGTCATGTGCAAAGTGCAACGATTATACACGTCCGTCTAGCGCATGCTTACATAGAAAAACAATGGAAAAGTAGCACATTGGAATGGACAACGTGTGCTGTGTGAATGGCCACTTAGTGTGCTAACAATTTTTCACAGTTTCCACAAAAATATTAAGCAGTACAACTGGCTTCATCACTCTGTCTCCTCTCTACCAATAAGCTGGTGTGTGGTGGGCGTCCTGGCGCAATATGGCTGCCGTCGCATCATCCAGGTGGATGCTGATTCCCCCTTCCATATGTAAAGTGCTTTGAGTATCCAGAAAAGCACTATATAAATGTAACTATTTATTATTAACTATTATTATTATATCAATGATCATGTGACACTAAAGTCTGGCTGCTGAAAATTCAGCTTTGCTATCACAGGAATACATTAAAAAAATTTTTTTAAAAGACTTCTTTGAAAAACTGATTGTATCTCTGGTATACACCACTTTAGGCAAACTATACATTTTGAGAATAAAGCAAATGCGGCTGGAAAATAATGTTTTACTGCACTGCAGGCGCATCGCAAGTCACTTCGGGAGAAGACGTGCATTAATTTAGATAAACTGTGCTCATCTTCCAAAAATATTACCAATGCACAGGGCAGCTGATTGCGGCAGCTGGTTTAGTCCAAAACTGCGCAGTTCTTTAGGCTCGGATCACGTTCTCACTACAAATGATCACTCCAGTGTTTGTTTGAAAGCGTACTGAGACCGTCTCTTCAACAAGGTCTCGGTACGCTTGTTTGGTCCGCTTTTGGTGCCCACCTGAGTGTGATTGCTGCATTCACACCTGCCCAAACGAAAGGGGCACAACCAACTCTAATACGATTCAACCAAACTAAATGAGGCAGGTGTGAGAGCACCCTTAGTTTTTATTGTAGTTTAAGTATTTTAGGGCTACCAAAAACTTGCTGTGGAATTTTTGTGTTTGAAAATGAATTTGTGGCCATGAATATGAATGCTAACGGATAGGTTTCTCCATGTTTTATAGACCCACTTGGTCTTTCCAGTCAAACACACACAGAAACACATGCAGGGCACGTCTTGCACAGTGCAGTTATGCAATAAATCAAAATCTGCAGCAGGTTCAGAACCATATCCACCCATATCCTCAAATACTACAGCGGATAAAGGAGGTCCTGCTTCAGATCAGTAGCGTGGTATTTGTTTTCTTCCTGAGTGTTGCCTTTGTGGTGCTTCTATTATGAATGCTTGACTGCACAAAATACTCAGCATACTGTAAATGCCTTCAATATCAGTCTGTGCGGATTGTGTATTGAGATTTCCATTTGGTTGCGTGTTCCTACAGGCGGTATCCCCAGGGAGAGCAAGTCGATTGCAGGGGGTCCCCGGGGGCATGAGCTCCAAGCCTCCGGCGCAAGAACAGATTAAGTCCAAGATGGAATTTCTGATTTGTTTACTCTGTCTTTTTTTCTGTTTCGCAAGTGCAAAAGTCCTAACTGCTGTTCCAGTCCTCAGCATCGCTTCAGGCCATTTAATGCTGCAAAGTGCATTTCAGAACTTTTTATTGGGTATCATTTTCGTTTGTGTTTCATTTTTAGCAGTGAAAGAGGTTGTTGGCAAGTGTTGCTGATAAATATCGAAGCATCTGCTCTTTTTATAACTGAATGTTCATTCACAGATGAGCTAAATGCTCTTTTTTAAGGGATTAAAAGCCATGAGAAGCTATTCATATTTAACTAATATTTTAATCTGCAAAGTAAACCAACTAAAAATCCAGTAAACAACTCGCTGAATTAAATTTGAGTGTTTTCTCTGTTCTGAACTCTAGTGAGATGCTAACCTAGGCTGCATTTTAAGGCATCATAAGCACACTCCCGACACCAACCAGGCAACTTTAATGATAGTGTTTGTAAAAGTCTGCCTTCTTTCGGCCAAATTCAAAGGCAGCATCGCATTAATACTTCATTGAGAAGGGAGTTCCATAATGCACTGCAGTGGACAGAATGAAAACATCCATCCGAGATGGTGGATGATTATATATTAGGGGTGTTACGGTACACAAAACTGATGGTTCGGTACTTACCTCGGTTTTGAAGTCATGGTATGGTACGGGTTCTGTACAGCAGGGGAGAGAAAACTAATTATAAAATAGCTTTTTTTAAATTATTATTAAACAGTGGTTTACTGGACAAATGGTGCCTGTCCTTAAATGAATTAAATTATAACTTAAAGTTTCTTAAAGATAAAAAAAATTCTCTGCTAATGCTGTAAAGTGTAAACTATATAGGGAGCCCTTACTTGCACATAACAGAGACCAAATTACCTTACATTTTAGTTGCTATTTATTTTAGGAGATAATAATCGACACTCAAATAACACATTGTATGCAAACATGTAAACTTCACATTAGGCAGTTTTTGCATTAACTTCTAAATCTAATTATAAAATAGTTTTTACTCCAATTCGTTGCTGAAATATAAACATGTCTTGGCTGTCTTTTTCATGACAGATTTATTTAAACACATTAAATAATCAAGACATCACTAACAGGTTAAGTATTATATACATTTACATTTAGTCATTTAGCAGACGCTTTTATCCAAAGCGACTTACAAATGAGAGTAATAGAAGCAACTAGAACAGTCAAGGTCAACCGTATGCAAGTGCTGTAATAAGTCTCAGTTTATCTAGCACAGAACACAGAAGTTTTTTTATTTTTTTTAATTAAAAAAAAAAAAAAAATTAGACAGAAAATGAATAGAATGATAAGTGCTATTCTTGATTGGTCAGGTGCTGCTGGAAGAGATGTGTCTTTAGATGCTTTTTGAAAATGGCTACAAACTCGGCCGCACAAATTGAGATAGGCAGGTCATTCCACCAGGTGGGAACGGTCCAGGAAAAGGTCCGTGAGAGCGATTTCATGCCTCTCTGGTATGGCACCACAAGGCGTCGTTCACTGGCAGAACGTAAGCTCCTGGTGGGTGTGTAAGTCTGAACAAGCGAGTTTAGGTATATTGGTGCAGAGCCAGTGGTTGCTTTGAAGGCGAGCACCAGTGCCTTGTATTTGATGCTAGCGGTTATTGGCAGCCAGTGCAGACTGATGAAGAGAGGCGTGATGTGCGCTCTCTTCGGCTCGTTAAAGACCACCCTCGCCGCTGCATTCTGGATCAGTTGCAAGGGTTAGGGTTAGTCCAAGGTTCCTGGCTGTCCTGGACGGAGTTATGGTTGATGAACCTAGCTGAATGGAGAGATTGTGGTGAAGTGCTGGGTTGGTTGAGACCACAAGCAGTTCTGTCTTTGCAAGGTTGAGTTGCTGGTGATGTTCCTTCATCCAGGCAGAAATGTCTGTTAGACAGGCAGTAATACGAACACCAATTGTAGGATCATCTTGTTGAAATGAGAAGTAGAGTTGAGTGTCGTCGGCATACCAGTGATAGGAAAGGCCATGTTTCTGAATGACAGATCCCAGTGATGACATGTAGATGGAGAAGAGAAGTGGTCCAAGCACTGAGCGCTGGGGAACTCCAGTAGCTAGATTGTGTGACTTAGACACTTCACCCCTCCATGACACCCTGAAGGACCTACCTGAGAGATAAGACTTGAACCACTGGAGAGCAGTTCCTGAGATGCCCATCTTCATGAGAGTTGACAGGAGGATCTGGTGGTTAACTGTGTCAAAAGCAGCAGACAAATCCAGTAAGATAAGTACTGTGGATTTGGAAGGTGCTCTTGCCTGTCTCAGTGCCTCCGTAACCGAAAGCAGGGCAGTCTCAGTTGAGTGGCCGCTTTTGAAGCCGGATTGGTTGATGTCCAGGAGGTTGTTCTGTTCAAGAAACATAGAGAGCTGGTTAAACACAACTCGCTCAAGTGTCTTTACAACGAAAGGCAGAAGGGATACCGGTCTGTAGTTTTCTAAAAGTGCTGGGTTCAGAGAGGGTTTCTTAAGCAGTGGGGTTACCCGAGCCTGCTTAAATGCTGTGGGGAAGGTCCCGGTGTGAAGAGAGGTGTTGACAATGTGAGTGAGTGCAGGAGTAACAGAAGAAGAAATGTCCTGAAGGAGGTGGGTGGGGATTGGATCAAGCGGACCGGTAGTGGGATGACTGGAAAGGATGAGTTTGGAGACATCTGCTTCAGAGAGCAGAGAGAAGTAGGGGAGCGTGTGTGGGATGGTTGTTGAGATGTGCGTGTCGGTTTAATATAATGAATATAGGTGCTAATATAGTGCCTATATTTAGTGAAAGTTCATTTGTCTAGTGAACTAACCAGCTGTGGACTCTGAATGACTTGCCTGAGGTAAATGTAATTCTACGTGACATTGTTTACAAGCTGTTTTGTTTCTGTTATTTCCGCCGTTGAAACACAGATTGAGCAATTGCATGACATATGATACGTTTCAGTAAGTTGTAATGTATCCTCATACCTTCAGATGTTGATTCATGTATATTCTTTGACTAGTAATTCTTTCACTCGCGCGTCGCACTGCTGCTTTATCTGACTAGCCTATACACTGATCTGTCACTTCACATTAAAGCGCTTCAAAACGGCATTTATCGTTTGAATTTCATGATAAAATGGACTAGTGCTGGGCGGTATACCGGTTCATACCGAATACCGGTATTGATTTTTTTTATGATATGAATTTTGATGATACCGCAATACCGGTATATGTAGCTTAAACAACGTTCGGAACGCGGCGCAGCGCGTCATTGTTTGAGAGGGGACCCATTTAATTGATGCACTGAAGTAAGAGCAGTCAGAGCACAGCTGAGATCGCTTTACAGCACAGCTATGGCTGAATCCTATACTCTCATTCACTATTCTCTACGTTATCACTTTATTTGAAGGAGTGAATGAAAACGTGCGTGAAGTCGGACAACCGTTGTGTGTACATCGGCTGTACACTCGTTATTGCGGTGCAATGGGATAGAATGAGTGCACTCAATAACGCCCACTAAGGTTTCGGACACCACTACAAAGCGCTGTCCCCTCCAAATAATGCTATATTTGAGGTTATGGGAGCGATGTCGGATTCAGCCCTTGATTATAGTTGAGAATTCAAACTACACGCGGCGCGCGAGAGAGAGCGGTTTCTGCAATGAGTTTAACAACGCTCACCACATGGATCATATAGCACTGATATAGACCGGAGCGAGCGCGTTTAAATTTTTTATGGACATATTTCATAAACTCTAGTGCTCTAGACATGAACCAGAAGCGTGTATGCGCGCATATTTCATCACGTCTTATTAAAATGAAATGTATGCACTGATTACACTGATAACCTATGTCTGATCACGAACGCGCTGACACGATGGATTATTCAAAAGACAATGATGTAAGTTAATAAATTCAAATTCAATGACAATTCAAAGAAGAATGGGCCAAAAAGTAACTGCTTTATTCTTTCTGTGTTAAACTGATGTGTGTCATTCGTTCAGAGAGTCCTCTTAAATGTATTGCAAATATCCGCGTTTCTCCTCGTTTTGGCAGTTTGTTGTTATATAGGATTAGATTTTTAAAATGCTTAAGGTGCACTCAACTCAACTTTTAATATTCAGGTGTCTTTAAGTATGATTCTGAGCGTGTTGCATGTCTGTGTTTTATTGGTTGTTGTCTCTCCACAGCATCATTTTGTAAACCTGTAGACCTATTGACTCTAGTGTGGAATTTTTCTACAATATTCACTCATCATGACAGTAAAATATGGCATTCTAGTCAATCTCCTGCAGTATTTCCTCTCTCAATCAGTAGAAAATGTGATTAACACCCTGTCAGGCATAGGGGAAAAAAACCGTCATATACCGTGAAACCGATATAATTTAGAAAAATACCGTGATATACATTTTTGGTCATACCGCCCAGCACTAAAATGGACAGAATACTTAATATGTTTGTGTGGGAACTCGGATTGAAGTGTGTTCCACGCGTAACAAAAACCTACTGTTAAAGATTGCATTCGTACCGTTCGGTACAGGTGCACCATACTGGAAGCCCTGTACCATTACTCCTCATTATATATTGTTTTATTAAGAATTTGGTCATTATGGTTAAGTATTGATTTAAAAAAAGTTCAGTCAAATAAAAAAAAAAAACTCTTTTAGCCAGTATTTGTGTGTGTTAACTAGTTGTATGCTTGAGTATTGCATTGTTAGCTTAGCTCTACTGAAATCAGATGTGCCATTTGTGTATAGAGCGCTCCAAATCAGTGATATTTTCGTATCACTGAGATACTATTATAGTTTTTATTAATATTTTTAATTGGATATTTCCATTTGCATTTTAATTTAATTTAAAGTTTTAGTAATTTTGTTCTGTGTTTTTGTGTTAAGCTACATGAAAATGGGAAATGTTGGCAACTAGCTGAAATAATAGAAGTTTAAATAAGATTCAGTTTTTTATATTCTATTTCAGTTAACGTTTGTTTTATTTCAACTAATGGAAGATATATTTTTTAATGGTTTTAGTTTTAGATTCAGTTAGAAATCTGTCGTGAAGTAAATACTACAGAAAAAAACTAATGTAATTTTCTACATGGAAAAAGTTCAGCCAAGAATTCAGAAAACAAATTGTATATTAGTACTCAATTTAAGCTTGTAAAAATTAAGACATAAATATCAATGTTATAAAATTAAAGGGGCACTTCAGTGCTGGGAAGATGAATGTGTCATTTATGTATTAGAAATGTGAAATTATTTTTGAATTTGGTGCCTTCTAGACTGAGAAAAGACAGAAAATGTGGATGAAAGACAACAACTCCCAGAATGCACTTGCTTCGCTGCTCTACGAGGCCACTCCCAAAGCCACGGCTACTGGTTATCACTTGCCCACCATGACACCGCCCCCAACGTCGTTTTGATATTCATAGTAATAAAATAATTTCGTTCAGTTAGAGAACAGACACTACAATTAAAAACTGAACGTGTCTTTTCAATAAAGTGTGAGTGAACCGAACGAAAGTCACGTCAAAGACGCAGCAGGAGTCAGATTTCATTCATCACGAGAGAAGAGCTGAGCAGAGCTGAGGTAGGCACGGCTGTCATTCTCGGCGCGTGTCCAGTTTGGCGCATTATCAGATTGCATATGGAAGCTAAACTTTCATAGGAATTCATTGAAAAGTTGAAACACTCACTTTCCTCCGCACCACTCCGTTATTAATGCCCGAGCAGAGCGGCAGCGGGCGTGCGCATTTACATTCTGTGAGTGAGATCCCTCCCCTGTGGGCGGATTGAAAACATGCAGAACTAGCTCCTGTAGTCTCTAGGCTCTGGCCAAAAATCCTCAGATGACGCAAAATGACGATATTTGCGTCATCGGTGGATTTTTTCCATACATAAAATGCATAATTCTCTCGTCTCAGGGGGATATGAGGGGGGAAAGTACCATAATTCGAATATACTACCGGCTTTCTACTGATACAAAGCTTAATGCTAAATCACTGAAATAATCCTTTAAGTAAAACTACTCAACTTTTCTGATACTGGTGTTCCCATCATGCACTGGGGCTTGAATAATTAATAAGGCTGATTTTTCGCTGTATTTAGATTTACACGGTTGTGTCATTGCTTTTGTTGTTAGGTTTGGAGTTCATTTTCTACTCAAAATGACACAGTCATTATTAAAAAACAAATGTTACCGTCATTGTGTAGTGTTTTTACAAATTAGTGAACAACCTTTTACTGGCCAAGGTAAAGTTACTTATTTTCTTTTTTAATTTTACTTAAGCTGCAGTCTGTAACTTTTTGCGCTCTAGCAGTTAATAAACAGAACTGCATGCATCTTGCGGAAGAACATTGCAGCCGGAGCTACTTCTATCTGTTTATGTCTATGGCGAGTCATATAGCGGTTCCTACCAGACCGGTCTGAAATAGTCCCAATATAAACACTTATTATAATGATTCAGGGTAAGACAAAAACACGGTTTGGAAAATGTTGTACACTCTCATTATATAATTTTTCTAAATCTTGAACACAAAAAAAGTTACGTACAGGAGCTTTAACTTAGTTAAGTAGAGATTACGTAATTGCATATGTGAAATTCACTTAAAATTCTGCGTGCAAAAAGAAAAAAATTAAGTACATTTTACTTATTGTTTTTTTCATGAGGTTCTATTTCAATTAGTATGTAGTAGACAGCAAGGCAGCTCACTAGGTTTTGGAGCAGAGCCATTGTTAGTGCATACACATCAAACCAGACACGCTAGTGCTTTACTTTGCATTATAGGGATGTCTTAAGGGCGTCATTTTGTGCGTGAGACAGACGGAGCAAGAGGTTAGGATATGAATATATAATAAAATTGAAAAATACCTGCCGGGTAAGATGTGCTTAACGCTGTAATGTCCTTTAAAATGAATGGAACTGCCAAACGTAAGTTCTGACTGCATTTATTTGTGCCTCTAGCTCTCAACTGGGAGAGACAATGCGTAAATGGTAATGCTCCTCCAGCAAAGACGCCAGACCGACAGAGGTGCGCTTGTTTAATAGAGATACGTGCAGTCATGCTGCAATTGGACCCGTTCTGGCTGACAGACAGTGGCTATCGCGAGGGCTTAGAGCAGCGACACGTAATCATCTGCTGGATAAACGTTCAGATTAAAGCACTCTGTAATTCTGTACCGAGCCAGTGTTACAATGTGATAAAGAGGATTTTGGCAGTAAATGCTTCATTACAAATAGTTGTGATAAATAAATCGTCTGTTTGCCCCCCTCCCCCCACACCCTCCAATGTTTTAGCATCTTGTGAGCACGACGGGCGCCCTCGACTCAAGCATTCGATTATTTTCCCAGCTCAAATTGACAGCCTGCAGGTGACAACCAATATGAAACTAACCCACTGTGTCTTGCAGTTACACATTGTAAGTTGGGCCAGTATCAAATCGTTTATTAGATATATTTAATCTCTGTATTGCGTGTACTGAGCAATTTCTCACAGAGTGGGAATAGAGCTGGGTGGCCATGGAAACATGGAGGTTCTGTGCCAGCATTACAATTCTGTGAGAGTGTCGAGTATGTGTAGTAGGCTACTGCTAAAAAAGGCTGCCAGTGTGTTTTTTAATGAAGATAGGCAAGCATTTTTAGTAATTATACCATGATAGCCTAATTTTAGTAGTCGTACCACAGAACAAGGATGCCTGTTCCTGTCTAAAATAAAAGGAGTGGAGCATGTTTTATTTCCTCAATATAGTTGGCATCCTTGCACTGAATGCAGCGTGGTCAGCTGAATTGCAAATGAGTTTGAATAAAATCACAGAGGAGGTGAAAGTCTGAGGCTATATAACCAAAATGAGTCATAAAGGCAGAAGTATCCCGGCGGCTTAGCCGGGAGTGATGTTGATGTGGTCAGAACTCGCAGGTTAATAGGATGGGACTGTGCACTAGATTAGGACCATTTACCTTCTAACTGCAATTGTCTCAGCGCCTCTTCTTGAAATAAATTACATCAGATGAAATTCATCATTGTAAGAGGAAACAATGACTAAGGGAGAGAAGAAGAGGGAGAAAAACAGCAAGGGTAGACCCCTGCAAATGCAATTTTATGAGCAGTCTGCCACATTGTATAACTTTGTCACATTATAACGGCTAAATCAGGACGCAATCAGCACAGCAGGTAGAGAGCGAAGGCCTCACCGGCCTGGCCTGCCACGGAAAACCCGAGCAAACCAGTGACCAAGCGTCGTCACATGTGGAATTGGCACGGAGACCTCGGGTTTCACACTACACATCCATCATCATGAGGCTGCTCCGGTTCGTTGCTCCAGGGTCACATGTGCCTTTTCTAGTGCCCTGCGCCTGCTTTGACATATTGACTGTGACATTGCAACCTTTTGTGCTGAAATTTCCAGATAAACTTTTAGGGGAGAGGAAGGTCTGGTGGGGTGGATGGGAAAAGGTAATCTGCTTAGATGTTGGACGGAAAACAGGAAACGTCAGCTTTGATTCTTCTTCGCTCTTGGTAGAGGTGTTTGTGGCACCGAAAACACTATTACTCAGTACATTCGGACAAAAGCACAATATAGTTGTCAGTCTTGTTTGATAAATGCAATTCTGTTGTTCACACACAGTTCTCTTAAACACAAGGGCAACAACTGTATTGTATAACCAAAGTGACTCTTACATTTTCAGGGCTTGCAGCCGAATTAAGAGCGAGTTTGGTTTGTCTGTGCTGTTTGAGCCACACTAGACGACAAGTTTGCTGTCATGTCATTGTGATTAATAATAATAATAATAATAATAATTTGTTACATTTATATAGTGCTTTCTAGGCACTCAAAGCGCTTTACATAGAATGGGGGAATCTCCTCAACAACCACCAATGTGCAGCACCACCTGGATGATGCAACGGCAGCCATATTGCGTCAGAACGCTCACCACACACCAGCTGAGTGGTGGAGAGAAGATGAAGCCAATCGTATATATATGGGGATGATTAGGAGGCCATGATGGACAGGGACCAATTGGCAGATTTGGCCAGGATGCCGGGGTTACACCCCTACTCTTCATCGAAGGACATCCTGGGATTTTTAATGACCACAGAGAGTCAGGACCTCGGTTTAACGTTGCATCCGAAGGACGGTGCTTGTTACAGTATAGTGTCCCCATCACTATACTGGGGTGTTAGGACCCAGACAGACCACAGGGTGAGCACCCCCTGCTGTCCTCACTAATACCTCTACCAGCAGCAACCTAGTTTTCCCAGTTGGTCTCCCATCCAGGTACTGACCAGGCTCAGCCCTGCTTAGCTTCAGTCGGAAAACCAGTCTTGGGCTACAGGGTGATATGGCTGCTGGTTAGTGATTAGTGAGAGCTGTGCTTTTTTTATGTGTGGTTTTATTTCATTTTAAAATTCAAAATGTTACAAATTATGCATACAAATCTGCTGTTATTTAATAAAGATCCACACTACAAGAAACATTATAGAATAGACATAATATATAATAGTTTTAATTAATTTAGTTTTAGTTCATTTTTTATTTTATTAATCAGCTCATAAACATACTTTATCATTAGAAAGACAATTAAATAACGTTAAATATGAAAGTATTTGGCAATCATTTAAGACATTTCTTTTTGACATAAAGAACTGATTCAAGACAAAGTCCGTTTAAGGGGATAGTTCACCAAAAAACTGCTTACCCCTAAGGCATCCAAGATGTAGGTGTCTTCGTTTCTTCAGTAAAACACAAATGAAGATTTTTAACTCCAACCGTTGCTTTGTGTCACTCATATAATGCTTGTCAATGGGGTCGAATTCTATTAGAGTAAAAAAAACATGGACAGACCACTTCAAATTAAACCCCGCGGCTCGTGACGACACATTGATGTCTTAAGACACGAAACGATCGGTTTCTTAGAGAAACCAAGCGCTATTTATGCGAATATATCACCTCATATCAGACGAACGCTTCAGCTCTGCAGACTGCCATCACTTCCTGTGTGTGAGGTCTAAATAGCGGCCATATCTACAAAATAGATATGTATACGTAGATTCCTCATTTGAGTGATCCACGCCATGATCCACGCAGGCACTAATGAGGTATCTATGTATATATCTATGACCCGGCCGGAATTTTGACCTCACACACGGGAAGTGATGGCAGTCTGGAGAGCTAAAGCTTTCGTCTGATATGAGGTGATATATTTGCATAAATACCGCTCAGTTTCTCTCAGAAACCGATCGTTTCGTGTCTTAAGACACATCAATGTGTCGTCACGAGCCGCAGGGTTTAATTTGAAGTGGTCTGTCCATGTTTTTTTTACTCTAATAGAATTAGACCCCATTGAGAAGCATTATATGAGTGACACAAAGCAACGCTTGGAGTTAAAAATCTTCATTTGTGTTCTACTGAAGAAACAAAGACACCTACATCTTGGATGCCTTAGGGGTAAGCAGAAAAACATCAAATTTTCGTTTTTGGGTGAACTATCCCTTTAAGGCAAGTCATTTCACTTGGCGGCGATCTTTGTAACACATCTCTCAGGCGTTTGATTAATTAATACATTTTCCCCAAACCAGGTCACCAGAAATCCCGCCCTGCAGCTAATTTCATTGGTTAAGGTTACAGTGATGGGTAGATTTAGGGTGTTTTCACACTTGGTCCGTTTCAGGGGGTCTGAGCGCGGTTTGCGCGATTTTGGCCCATATGTGAACACTCCAAACGATCTCAGACCCCTTTAAAACGAACCGAACCGAGACCATCTCGGGAGGTGGTCTGGGTACGGTTTGATCTCATCATATGGTACGGTTCGCTAAAAACACGCAATCTGAACACAAACCGCTCTGGGCTTACTGATTTTTCTGCGAATTCCAGTGTAGTTTGGTCATCAGATGCCTCCGTACAAATTGGCTGTTCATCATGGCTGCTTCTTCTGGTAATTCTCTACAAATTATTTGTTCACAACTTACACTTGTTTATTGCAATTTCGACCCCTTCCGCACTGTGAAAGAGAAGCTGCACGCCTTGCCAGTTTAAAATGGTGTTACGAGCGCACACACCTAAAGCGAGTGCACATAAGCCAGCTGTCACAGCGCGTGTACTAAACGTAATCTTTAGCATCCTATTGCATTTATTTTAAAGTGTCAAAAACACACAAGTTTCACATAAACGGGTGGTTTTGTTTTAAGTGAATGTAAACATCTGCATTACTAGCCTTTGCAGTTTTCCATTTCTTAGGCTACTACTTGAATGCTGTTTTAAGGCATAAGCTGCCTACTTTACCTGGAAATTTTAAAGCAGTTTATTTAATTTGCATCTTTTTAAAGTATTTTATTGTATTGTTTATTTTTTGTATGCTGATGTTATCATTGCTTTCTGCAATAAAATAAACATGATTCAAGGAAAACAATTCCAAATGTTATTGTGATATAGCTAGTGCAAGAATATGTGTATTGCAAAAAATATATTTTTTGTGTAAAAAGACAATTCTTTTGTAGCAATGTCATCTAAAAACATTTTTTTTTTACAAATAAATATCTTGGTTACCGAGGCACAAACAATGTAATTGAATAGGCCATAGGGTCAGCCATCAAACACTGAACTGCACTAGATCCAAAAAGCAACAGTATGAGCACAAAGGGGTCTGAGACCCCATTCCTCCTACTAAAGTGGACCAAAAAAGGATCTGAGTCCTCTTTCAGGTACAGGGACAGTGTGAACGTAAAGAGAACTGGGTCCTTTTTCACTTGTTTCACCTATTGGTCCACTTAAAGGAGTCTGAGTTTGGTTCTTTTAAAGAGGACCCAAGTGTAAAAACACCCTTAGAGATCAGTGTTTCTCCCATTCATAGTAATATGAATGCATCTTCTCTGTACAGTGATCATGCATAACATTATGACCTAATATTGTGTAGGTCCCTCTTTTGATGCCTAAACAGCCCTGACCTCTGAAGGTGTGCTGTGTTATCTGGCACCAAGATGTTAGCAGCAGATCCTTTAAGTCCTGTAAGTTGCAACGTGGGGCCTTCATGGATCGGACTTGTTCAGCACATCCCACAGATGCTTGATTGGATTGAGATCTGGGGAATTTGGAGGCCAAGTCAATACCTCAAACTCATTGTGCTTCTCAAACCATTTCTGAACCATTTTCGCTTTGTGGCAGGGTGCATTGTCCTGCTGAAAGTGCCACCACAGCCACCAGGGAATACCGTTTCCATGAAAGGATGTACATGGTCTGCAACAATGCTTAGGTAGGTGGTACGTGTCAAATGGCTGGACCCAAGGTTTCTCAGCAGAAGATTGCCTAAAGCATCACACTGCCTCCGCCGGCTTGCCTTCTTCCCGTAGTGCATCCTGGTGCCATGTGTTCCCCAGGTAAGCGGCGCACTTACACCCGGCCATCCACGTGATGTAAAAGAAAATGTGATTTATCAGAGATATTTCCTGCTTCTAACACATCAACTTTGAGGACAGAATGTTCACTTGCTGCCTAATATATCCCACCCACCAACAGGTGCCTTGATGAAGACATAATCAGCGTTATTCACTTCACCGGTCATAATGTTATGCCTGATCAGTGTATATCTAAAGTCTTTGGTCAAGAACCCATGGGTTCTTTTTTCTGTGAGTGAACTTGTTGTCTATTGTCAAATTATTCAGTGCTATCATGAGCATTTTGCATTTTTTCCAAATGTAAAATAAGTCACAAATAATGCATTCAAAGCTGCTGTTGATCCACTAGTTGTCTGTCAATTCATGTAGTGTGATAGTGAGGGATTTTCATGTGTGATTTCTCTTATGTTTTATGTTTTTTTAATTTTCAAATTAGAAGTTAGAAATAATGCATTCAAACCAGATGTTGATTAATAAAGATCTACACCAGACAAGATAGTTGTTGTCTGTCAAGTCATAAAGTGCCATCATGAGTTTACGAATTAATTTTTTGAAAACATTTTTTTAGAGCTGCCGCTGATTAAGAAAATGCAATCGATGAACAATAGACTATTAAATGTTTCAAGACTTTCAAGTCGCCATATTTGATATTTACTGATATAGCCATTTTGGTTACAGGCGTTATCCTTTGCCATCATGAGAACAGAAAAGGGGTTTGATTTCAGTTATTAATTAAGGCATTGTTTGAGTTGCTCCTGTAAGCTGTTGTATGAATAGGACAATTCAGTTGTCACTCCTGTTAGTAAATATGGTAAATTACTTCCATCTCTTCAATACCTAATTATTATTTTCATCTATTACACAGTTCTGTTCTTCTCTGAATAATAACAGCCTAAGGTTATCATTTCCTCATTGAATATTCCACTGTTGAACAACAATTACAAATTTTAACATTGAACTTATGACCAGGCTTCAATTGTGGATTCATGCTGATAACTCATGACATGAAATGATGGCTTCCAACTTCTTCTGTCACATGCATTTAATTTACTGGCAAAGATTTAATTTTAGATTGAAAGTTCAGGTGGATTCAACCGCCAAAAGTGTCTGTTCTGCCAAGTCCCTTGCGTGAGGGCAAATACAACAGGGGGATTGTGTTTTCATGGGAGTTAGTTACTTAAAGATCAAGACCCCCGCAGGCACAGAGATCCCGCAAGGATTTATGTGCTTTTGGACAGGTGGCTAACTCCTAGCGCAGATTTGTTCCATTATACAGAGAGAACATTGTGTACTCAATAGTGTTATTCCATGGAGATCGCAGACAGCCAATGGGTGGCCTACATGTTCCTGGACGGCAGTGAATGAGAGCGAGTTTGCTGTGGGCACAGAAAGCCAATTCACCCCAGTGGAGTCTAAATGCCTCATCACACTCTTTAATTACACTTTGTGCCATTAGTCTGTTTTTCTATCAAAGAATTAGCCTCTTAAGAGAAACACTCAGCACTGTGTAAACACTGAATGATAATAAAGAAAAGCTTTTAATGATGTCGGTAGTGCTTCTGCGGTTCTAACGTCCATATTGCATACTCAATCTTCCATGGTGCCTTCCTTGTGACTAAAGCCCGGGACACACTGCACGATTTTCTGCTGTCGCAGACGAAAGATTACCATTGTGAAACAATCGTGGTGATTTCTGTGATCGTCGATCCTAATTGGTGGTCCTATGTCGCACAATGAGAGAGGTTCAAAGACGGCCGTTGTCACAGTCTTGAGACCAAAGATGGCCTACGACAATTTTCTGATGGTGTCAGAAATTTTGCAAGTGTGTTGCTGCTACGACCTACGTCTACTGACCAGCCAATAATAATGCGACATGAAATCAATGTGACATGGCGCTAAAACGTAACTGCTTACCTCGAGCTCCTTTCCCTTCCTCTTTCGCTGCGTCCTCTTTTTTCTGCACACATAAAAACTACAACTGCCAAAGTGTGATTCATCTCTCTCTATTTGTTTACCACTAGCGCACACTGATGACGTTTTATTATTCTATAGAAACTGGCATCGTAGTCTACGAGTCAATAGGTGTCATCATCGTACAGTCTACATACGTACCCAAGTTTAATAGATCCATGTCGCACAGTGTGATTTGTAATAAGATTGTGCAGTCTGTACCGGGCTTAAGACACTGCAAATCATTGAAGTCAAGTACTTTTGTTAATGTTTTAATTGTAGATTGTCTTAACCCATGTGTTAATTTTTCGTTTTGCTTTAGAGTTTCAAACTATTCTTTCCATTTTCTGACAGTTCTTGTTTCTGACGATGTTTCAGTTATTGTTGGGTCTTCTAACAAATGGTTCACTGGCTCTTATTTTTTTGTACATTTAAATATGTTTATAATCAAATAAAAGTATCACTTTGCTAATTAATGTAATGTATTGATTTGCACGAAACAACCCCAGAACTTTTAGAGCTCTTTGATGTGCAATGGCCATTAATAAAATAAAAAATAAAAATAACTGATTACACAAAGCAGTATCTATGTACACTACCATTCAAAAGTTTGTGGTCGGTAAGATTTTTTGGTAACACTTTAGAATAACGGACCGTCATTAATATGTAACTATGCAGGAAGAAATGCAGAACAAATAAGTATCCAAGCCATTATCACTTCAGCTGCTACTATTAACTAATATGGAAACAAGATGAACTAATCACTAAGGAATAGCAAAACTAAGATACTTCCTTATTAGCTAATCAATAATTACTGAATGTGATTGGCCTCATTAATAAAGTTCTATTAACTAACTATGCCAAATTCTAAAGAATTATCAATTCATTACTAATCACAACATTCACGTGTGTCTGAGGCATATTAAATGGTCTTTTTTTATGCTGAATATGTTCATAAAATGCATTACTATTTAAATGTTGTCACTCTGCATTAACTACAAGTGGTCCAGATCACTAGTAGTTCTTGGAGAGTGACTAGGTAACAATTGAGGACCATATTCAGAGTAAAAAAGACTATTTATTAGGTCTTAGACACACATTAATGTTGTGATTAGTAATTAGTTGGCAATTCTTTGTAATGTGTCATAGTTATTAGATCCAAACAAGACCAATCTCATTCAGTAATTATTGATTACCCAATAAGGAACTATCTCAGTCCTCACTTTGCTATTACTTACTGATTAGTTAAGCTTGTTTCCATATTAGTTAAAGGTCACCTATTATGCAAAATCCACTTTTACAAGGTGTTTGGATATAAATGTGTGTTGACATTGTCTGAACACAATCACCCACTCCTTATTTTTTGAATCCCCATTAAACCAAAGCAGTTTCATTAGACAAGCCGTTTTGATTCTCTGAGGAATGTGACATCACATTCCTCATGCCCCGCCCACGGCCGCTGACTGACAGTTCTGCATTAACATAGTTTCCAATCAGAAGAGAGGCTCATAAATATTAATTAGACAGGCCAAAATCAACCTGTTGTTATCAGAGCTCCTGAGAAATAAAAAATATATTTGCGATGGTTTTTGGTACTTATACCACAAATATGTATTCTTATCAACGCCTAAAATAAAACTCCAGAAAGAGGTACAATATGGGACCTTTTAATAACTGAAGTGTTAATGTGATGGTCCATTTTTCTAAATTGTCATTTACCAATTAAAATAAATAAAGTTTTGATGTCTTTTATGTCTTTTATTTGATCAAAAAGGCAGTAAAACAGTAATATTGTGAAATAATATCTATTTGAATATATTCAAAAATGTAATTTATTCCTGTCATGGAAAGCTGAATTAATTTAATAAGCCTTTACTTCAGTCACATGACCCTTTAGAAATCATTCTATATGTTGATTTTGTGTTCAATAAATATTTCTTATCATCAATGTTAAAAACAGTTGTGCTACTTAATATTTTTGTGGAAGCAAAATGTATATGTATAATGTTTTTCAGGATTCTTTGATGAATAGAAAGTTCAAAAGATTTATTTGAAATAGAAATCTTTTTTAACATTGTAAATGTCTTTCACTTTTGATCAATTTAATGTGCCCTTGATAAAAGTATCAATTTCGTTTTCTTTCAAAAAAAAAAAAAAAAAATCGTACTGACCCCACACTTTTGAAGGTAGTTGCATCTTATCTCTGGGTTCCTGAGGGGAGATGGTAGAGATTTCTTTGCTACAACACCAAATAATCACTGTAGCCAATTCAATCTGGAGTTCAGTTTGACCTCGTGTGAATTTTGCTTGTGCAGCTCAGGTCATTATCATTGCGCTTGGATTAGGGGGGTTTCAAACTGTCAGTTTGTTTCATCTATCTTGGTCTCTAGTGCATTAAAAAAATGTGACATGCATTACGCTTTCAACGACTCGCTGTAAAAATGGTAAATCCTCAAGGCCCAATTAACTGAAATTCAGAGGAAAAGACCGATTTTAATGATTATGACTTATTTCAGGTTTCCAAAGGCAGACCTTCCTTAGTAATTCCCCCTTGCATAACTTTGATGTGCAGTGCTTTAAATTAAATTCCGGCAGGCATGTAATCTAAACTGTTGAATGGTTTTTGTTTTCATGTAGGAACAGGGAAGTGAAATGAATGTATTGAAAATACGTTGGCGTACACAATGTTGAATAATTGTTTGGACTTGTGCGTGTCTTTCCTTTGATTGTCCGAGGTGAATAATAATTAGATGTTGTTGTTTCCACTGTTCCACTGTGAAACTGCAGCGCAATGACAAAGGCAACAAGCCTGGCGTGTTTTCCACAGAGAATCTGACATTTCATATAGTATTAATCTCCTAACTTGGCTATATCCTTGTAACGAACTGCTCCGAGACAGAGGTTGAGAATCCAAATGCAGCTTTATTTGTAAGGGGTAATCCACAATCGTAGTCAAAAACAGGCAACAGGTCATACACAGGCAAGCAGTCCAAACAGGCAAACAAGGCAGGAGAGACAGGCAAACGGGTAATCCACGGAACAGGCAAGAAATCCAAAACCAGAGACATGAAACCAGGGAAACGCTCAGAAATGCAGTGATACAACGTACAAGACTTCGCAGTTAAAGACAGTGTGAACATGGTTTATATTGGCTGGGGTAATGGGGTAATGAGGTGATGAAACACAGGTGCAAACAATGAATGATGATGAGTCCGGGCACAGGATTATGGGTAATGTAGTTTGTGATGGAGTGACAGTCCGGGGTGGAGTGCCCTCAGGTGGTAATCAGGGGCACTCTCACTGGTGATGTGACAATCCTCTTGAGACCAGAGAACAGCATCTAAGTGGTTCAATGTTGCGTTTCACACCTAACGACCTCAATTTGCAATTAAAACAGTGTCCTTGAGCTTCTCTGACAAAAGAAGAAAAAAACAACCACAACAATTGAACAGGTCAATTTTGCAATTCTATAAGAGAAAAGTGTGAATCTGTTAATGCAGATCAAGTTCATTACCACCAAGATGCCAGGAAACATTTGATGCTGTGATGTAGGTTTCATATGAATTCAGTCCATTTTTATTTCATTCAGAGTGATGTGGCTGTTATGCTAAATTGGATATTTGAGTGACTCATTTATTGATTTCACAGAGGCTTGCCCCAATTGGCCTGATGGTGGCGCTACAGCGATCAAAATGACGTAATGGCTCATAACTCCTAAACCATTTGTTGCAGACTCCGTTGTCTTATATCTTTGGAATCATTGACTCATGGTGAATTTTACATTATTTGAAAAGACTTTTGTGAACTAGCCCTAGACTCAAATAACTCCGTCGACCTTACACCAGACTGAACAAAATTAAAGGGTTACTTCAGTGATTTAGCATTAGGCTTTGTATCAGTAGAAACCCGGTAGTATATTAAAATGATGGTACTTTCCCCCCTCATATCCCCCTGAGACGAGAGAATTATGCATTTTATTTCGTAAAATATCGTCGTTTTGCGTCATCGGAGGATTTTTTGGCCAGAGGCTAAAAACTACAGCCAGTAGATGGAGCTGTTCCGCATATTTTCAACCCACCCACGGGGGAGGGATCTCACTTACAGAATGCAAATGTGCACGGCCGCTGCCGCTCGGATCGGGCATTCATAACGGAGCGGTGTGGAGCAAAGTGAGTGTTTCACCTTTTCAATGAATTCCTATGAAAGTTTAGCTTCCATATGCGATCTGAAAATGCGGCAGACTGGACACGCGCTGAGAATGACAGCCGCGCTTAACGTTACCTCAGCTCTTCTCTCGTGATGAATGAAATCTGACTACTGCTGCGTCTGTGTCGTGACTTTCGTTCAGTTCACTCACACTTTATTGAAAAGACACGTTCAGTTTTTAATTGTAGTGTCTGTTCTCTAACTGAACGAAATTCTTGTATTATTATGAAGATCAAAACGAAGTGGGGGCGGTGTAGGGAGTGGCCTCGTAGGGCAGCGAAGCAAGTGCATTCTGGGAGTTGTTGTCTTTCATTCACATGAGACAAAAATACATTTTCTGTCTTTTCTCAGTCTAGAAGGCACCAAATTCAAAAATAATTTCACATTTCTACTACATAAATGACCCAGTTTAAATACACATTCATCTTCCCAGCGCTGAAGTACCCCTTTACATTTTGATTAAAGGGGTAGTTGATTATGATTTCACTTTTTAACTTCAGTTGGTGTGTAATGTTGCTGTTTGAGCATAAAAAACATCTGCAAAGTTACGATGCTCAAAGTTCAAAAGGAGATATTTTCTTTTAAAGAAATCGCTACATTTCTAGACACTGCATGAAAACACTGAAATCCGGCACTATCCGGGCATGGTATACTCCTGTGTAATTTGATGTTTACCGGATGTATGTGGGAAAAAGCGGATCAGAGTAACACGGAACAGTATATTTCCAGAAAAACCCGGAAACCTTACGTATGCGGACGTATACAGGAATCCGTGAAATTTCACGGACATATACAGCTGAAACACTGCTGGGTGTGCTAGGACTGAAGACTGTTAGGTGTGAAGAAGACCTTTCATATGTTAATGACTGACACTAGTGCTGGCTGTTCTCAGAAGGAGGGGGGCAGGGGAGGACTTCAGGATTGAGAATTATCTCTGGTCTACTGTAGGCTACAGCAAACAAGCTTTTTACACAGAAAAAATAATTCTTAAGGCCCTGAAACACTAAACTGAACTAGCAATGACTAAAGCCGACTGTGGGGTTGGTTCACGTTGCCTGGGTCTGGCCAAACCATCAGAATGGTGTGTCAGGGCCTTAAAACCACTGCATGAAAAGAGTCTCTTAATCAAATATTTTTTATAAAAACAGTACAAAATAAAAACCCTGTCTGAACATATACGTTCACAAAAAAATCTGAATATGTAATGAAATAAACAAAGAAATGGAATGGAATTAACAAAGGATAATTAACCAAACATTTTAGACTATCCCCAAACAATTTTTGCAAAGTTTTACAAATTGTAGGCAATAATAGAATTAAATAAAAAGGAGATGAAATGTGGAAAATGAAAAAGTTTGTTTTAAAAACACCAAAAACTGATATGCTCAAAATAAAAATATGGAATAAAAAAGAGCAGGGATTCACTTGCTCAAGAAACACAGAAACACAAGCAGATCTTTCAGCTCTGCAACTGTTCACAAAAAGTGTCACTCCAAGATTCTTAACTTTAACACGCTGCAAAAGAGGGGCGTTTTGAGGTTTGAAATCCACCACTCACAATAGATGTAGGTGCAACCAATAAGGTTACCAATAAAAATAAGGCAACCAATAAAAATAATCCTAATTTTACAGAAAAAAACGTCAGTTTTTTTACAGTATTTTCTTGTAATTTTGAATTATATTTAAAACAATGTAAAATTACAAACAATATCTAAATAAACAACTTGACTGTTATTTTAAGGATTATATCATTAATGACAAATTACAGTAATTCTCATTTTTTTATACAGGAACATCACTGTATTATTTTTCTGTTTTCATAAATAACAAATTCATGCAAAATTACAAACAATATCTGTAAATTAACAACTGTAATACAATATTTAGCTCATTATATTAAAGGTTTATGTTTATGTCCATACTAACAATTTAACATTATTCTTTGTCATTTTAAAGTAAATCTTATTAGTTTTATATTTACACTGTAAGAATAAAAACCTAAAAAAAAACGCAGCTACAGCTGCAAAACAAAAACCGTAAAATAAGTCAAATATCTTAAGTCAAATAAAGTTAAAAAACTTCACAGAAATTTACATTAAACGTTTTAGAGAAAACACTATTAGTTTACAGATTTTTCCTTATTTAAATTAAGATATTTTACTTTAATTTTCTGTTTTACAGTGAAGGTGTATTTTTACATTCAAACTGGTTTTACATTCAATTCTGGATACAAATATAACAAAATATATAGCAAACTAAATATCAAACAATAATTGTTTTTAAAGAGTACAAATCTGCACTGCAAATCTGCACAGGTTGAAACTTCCAGGCCTCTGCCCACACCACAAAACAACATTTGACCAATTCATTAAATATAACAGCAAATAAAAATAAATATACACATTTTCTAACTGTTGTTTTAAACAAGTTTTTTTCTATATTTGCAAGGCTACTTGCTGTCTTTCCGTGTTCTTTTGAGCGTGATTGGTCAATCTGAACGTCATCCAGAAATCTGACCAATGACAGTGCGCGCCTTCAGTTTGAATTATACACCCGTTGCCGTTGGAGTTGCTCGTTGCTCGTGGCTCGCGGGGACGCGACGCGATCGCGCGGCTTCTAATCTTCAACAGGACGGCTTCTTCTGTCCATTAATGGCATTGCATGGATCATTTTAAACCTGTTAAAATCTTATTTTGGACGAATTTTGATTGTGGGATGTCGACTGAGAACGAAAAAACATGAATACGAACAGACTAAGTTTCCAATGGCGGACAGCAGACGGCAGAAGGTAACGTAAACCCCTTTATATTTTTTCTACTGCTTATCAAGATATATAACGTTAGTGCATTAAAGTCATATGCTAATCGTGATTAACTTACATATTCTGTTTCTGTGTTTTGTTGTAATATTGTTAAGATAGGGCTGGGTGTTATGGCGATCTGATGATACTGACTATTGTTAGTGATTTTGCTGTAAACGTTAACATTACTGTTTTATATTGCGGAATGGGAATATAGCGTATATAACGCAGCACTGACTGTACTAAAACTTTTTGACATTTTGACAAGGAAACATGCATGAATGTAGAATAATGAACGGGACATGCATGTGTTAAAATAAGCCTCTCTCAGACAGCAGGCGATCCCGAAATCAATTATCTTTCTGGAAAATGCACAAAATTATCTCAGAAACCTTGTCATGTGAGGTATTCACTTGATTTAAACAGTCAGTTATGTCTTAAGTAAAGTCAAACAGTTTAAGTTAACGTGGGGAAACCCGGATGCGTGTCATTCTGTGCATCCGTTCTTAAAGGGGCTGCAGCTTTGTCATCATTTTAATCAAACAACAAAAGAATAGAGAAGACCTTCTGCTTCTTTAAGAATCAAGTGATATTAATTAATTGAATATCATACAGTGAAGACTTTTAAAGCAGTATTATTCTGTAGCATTTTAATAAAATATCCATCAAAATAAATATATTGTGATATCGTTATTGTAAAATATAATTTCTCATGTATGTATAATTATATGGTCATAATGCCCATCCCTACTGTCAGCTAGTTTTAAGATCAAGCTTGTCATAAAATGTAACAGAGCTTTGGAATGATTAATCTGAGATCATGTTCACTCATTCAGCAGAGAGGACAGGAAAACACCATACTTGGACTGAAGAATTATAGGCAAACCAGGATTTTGGATCTACTGTAAAGTTTTTGTATGGGCCTGGTGAGTATGTTTTGCAAGTCCATGTCCGTAAGTTGATAATTAATATTAATGTTTTATCAAACAAATTAATATTCATTTGTGTGTGTGCATGTTTCTTCCCCCCTCATGATCCAGAAGTTTTGGATCCATGATCCTGAAGAACTTTTACAGATGTTGACCCTGAATGTGTAAAAGGTACTCTTAAAAATGTTGTCATTATTTTAATGTTCTCTGTTTTTTTCTGTAATGTAGACGCATGCATTTTCTGTGAAGTTGCTTTGAAACAATATCAGGGTTTTTCCTACATTGAACATTTTTTGCCGGCCGCCAAAACAAATTTTTGTCCCGCCAAAGCCTTATTTGATGAGTTATTGTGATTTATGAGTGATGTAGTAGATAACTGCTGCACTTGAGTTAACTGAGTGACAGAGAGAACGACCAGTGAGCTCCTACCCCGCTCGCACGCTCTCTGTCTTCAAAATAAGCATTCTTAGCTTTCTAATGTTTCACATATTACGTTAATCAAAATCAAAAGGTCGGAAGACCGAATCCATGTTGCACGTGGCGCTATCAGACGTCTTCCTTTAATTACCGCTGGGTGTGAAATGCGCTCAAAAAACATTGACTGATTCTCTGACCAGCTGACATAAAGCATACTTTAAATAAACAGGAAACAAATCCTATCCGGTTATGAAGAGTTTTCTGTGTCTTGACAAATCTTTCGCGATTTTCTAAAGACGGGATTCACACACAACGCGTCTGCTAATGTCCGATTCGCCACCTAATGGCTCCTCTGAACCGAATCATTTTAACGACTGGTTAGAACTGATCTGTCCAACACTGAACTAACAAATCAGTTTAATCATTTACTCAGAACAACACCTGAAATGAGAACACAAGTGTGCTTACACACTTTAGCAAGAGTGGATAGTAAGAATTATTTTTAATTATCCACAGTCTTTCAGCTTATTTATGTGGACAATGTGTAGTAAAATAAATAGCCTAAAATCATTTAGTTTAGACTGGAGTGAGGTGAACCCAGAACAAATTTGTTGTTAGCTAGCTGATTGTATATGGCAGAAAATTAGGCTATTTGTTCATTTTTTTTAATACTATTTTTTTAATATTGATATGATTACCAAAACAATTATCAGTAAATAGTGTAAAAATGAGGAACAAAAACAAACATCAAGGTATCAAAATAAGATAAGCAAAAGTTACAAACTTTCTTTGAATTTATTTCAAATTTATTGTCAGTATTGCGCTTGCAGATCAAGTGGGTAGGGTATTTTTTTTTTACCGTGCGTATGTGTGTGTATGAATGACCATGTCTGTCAGCCAC
The DNA here is from genome assembly GCF_949357685.1 of Gobio gobio. Lineage (NCBI taxonomy): Eukaryota > Metazoa > Chordata > Actinopteri > Cypriniformes > Gobionidae > Gobio > Gobio gobio. Next base: position 42,167,111 of record NC_137109.1, read on the forward strand.
CACCGAAGACCATTTTTGACCCAGGAAAAACCCTGAATATGTATTGTGAAAAGCGCTATACAAATACATTTTAATTGAATTGTTTTACTTACTTTTATTGGCATTAACTATATATTATTAATGTATTATTTGGCAGGTCTCAAGATGTATTTTATTTTGTGAGACTTTGCTGAGGAAGTATTCTTTGGCTCAGTCTGAAAAGGCCCAGAAAAGAAACACTATGAAGAACATCACACAGAACCGTCAGAGAAAGAGACGGGTAAGTTAAGAAACCGGTTAAGCTTTTTCCCTCCAGAATGTTACTATACCACTCTCTGAGTTTTAGTGGTTAATTTACTGTCATGTTTTGCAGTTGCTGGAGACCAGGTCCAGGGTTGCACAAACCAACACAGAACCTGTGGAAGACCGCAACTATAGACCTGATGAAGATGAAGATGCTGCTGTTGTTGATGATGGATGGCCAGTGTGGATGGTTTGGCTAGCTCAAACAACATTGTGTTAGAGTTGGTCACAATTATTTTATAATTATAATTTTAATATTCAATTGTTCCATTTTATATTTTCTTTATTCCTATGTTTATATACTTATACTTTTATTGGTTCCCATATATAGAACATTTACATATATTTTATATACACTTTTTAATTTATAGATTTCTTTGTCTCGTTTTATATTGTATACTTTGTATGTTTGTTCCTTTTTAGATGTCCATGTTGCTTTTGATCTCCACGTTTTGTATTGTTGTTCCTCTTACGTCGCCTTCCTTTAGAAACATTTTGTTCACTTATCTTTTCCCCCATTCATTTGAATGTATGTTTATAATGCTCTTTGTTCTTTTTATTTGGTTATATTGTTTACTTGGAATATTTATGTGTATTTTATATACACTTTTTTTTGTCTTATAAATGTATTGTTCTCATTTTATATTGTTTAATTTGTATATTTATTCTTTTCCTTTTTATGTTCACTGTGTATTTTATTCCTTTACATCTGTCTTTTAAATGCATTTTGTTAATTTGTTTTCCCTTTTTGTTTCTTTACCAATTCAATTTAACGTATATTTATGTTCTTTGGACTGTTTATATTTTTACATTTGTTCCTTTACATTTTCATCCCTTTTAAATACATTTAGTTCACTTGTTTTTGTTTCACCATTGTTTTAATGTTCGTTTATAATGCTGTTAAGAATGTTTTTTTTTTTTTTTTTATACCTTTTTAATAAATATTTCAGACTTTCTCAAATTGTTTTGTGTGTATTTTTCTTTTGGGAGGGAGAGGGGATTATTTTTTATATATATATATATATTATATATTAATTAGCAAAATCTGCATAGCTGGCCTATAACCAATCAAGTCCCTATGCTACAAAACCTAGCCCACCCTTAGCCTTAGAAGTAACCAATAAAATCACTTGACTGGGTTTTCAATGCGTCCTGTCGTCCAATAGCAGTCTGGGTTTTGGGAGTGGTTTTAAAAAAAACAACCAATCCAGTTTGAGATGAAGGACCAATAGGGGATGGAAGGCAAAGCTGTTTAGAGGTGTGAAAATGTCTCCTGGGAAAAACTTGATGGGATTATTTGCCATGGCAACAAATGGCTGTAGCATGGGAGTATACGGCCACAACATACATCCGATTTGGTACCATTTCGGATGAATACGGACATATACGGATCCATGGAATTTGACCTATCCGGCCAGTATACTCCTGGATTCTTCCGAATTTCAGCAGTGTATACAGGAGTATCCTGGTCCGGATACACCTTTTTTCATGCAGTGAGAACTACAACAAACGGCTGGTAGGGACTACACAAGCTTCCTTCCGGGTTAGTGACAACACTAACCCTGAAATTTACATAAACCCTGCCCCTGAGAACATGCAATAAAAGGGGTGAGGCTATGTTGAGAATTTATAGATTATCATGACAGAATATGCTAATCAATGACTTGAATATAGTTAACTAATTTAATTGCATTGTTGTTATTGATAGGGAGGGGGGGGGGTGAGGTGCTTGCTATAAGTTTATTTATATACACACAGTAAACAAATCCTTAACAAAAAAAAAACCTTTGCAATGAACATGCTTTGTTTTAAATAAATCACACACAGTAAACTAATCCTTTAAAACAAGTAGGCTACTTAAATTCTATAAGAGCTGCATAAAAATGAATGAGTAGCCTAGGCCTAAATTACAAATGATAAGATCTACATACCTTTATCAAAGAAAAAGAAAAAAGTCGAACAACTACTGTTGTGATTATACCTTAATTCAGTGGTTCCCAACCCCGTTCCTGGAGGACCCCCAACAGTGCACATTTTGCATGTCTCCTCAATCAAACACACCTGATTCAGGTCATCAGCTCATTAGTAGCTACTCCAAGACCTGATGTGGGTGTGTCAGACAAAGGACACATCCAAAATGTGCACTGTTGGGGGTCCTCCAGGAACGGGGTTGGGAACCACTGCCTTAATTAAACTAACTAAATACAGGAAACAAAAAAAGTGCAATGACATTTTAAATTCCTAATCTTTTTCGACTTCCAAGTTCCATGACAGGAACACCAACATGTTCACTTTACTCGGTTTTAGTGACGATCTGACAGGGGTAGCTATGTTACCCGCAGTGCTAAAAACTCGCTCTGATGCTGTGCTTGTAGCACAAATACACATGTATTTACGTGCCAATTGTGCTAAGAGCGGATAGCGTGTTTCATTGTCTCTCCACCATGCTAGTGGATTAGCCGTAGAGTCAATTGGTTGTTCTTGGAGATAGCGGGTTAACTCCGTGTCAGCGCGCGCTCTGATCGGTAAAGGGGCAGAGCCAGAGATTTCAGACCTCCGTTTATTAAGATCTCCAAGATTTCTCTTCTTGGTTGGGGGTGGTGCACAGACCTCTCCCGAATCATCTCCAGCAGTAGCAGCCTCCGAAGCACCACTAACTCCGCCTCCGTTTCCCTCGTCAGCTGAGGGAACCTATCTAAAAAATGTTTTTGTTTATTTTTTTTTTTATATTTTAATAACACGGTTTTGGCGGTTATAGAGTTCTAATGACGGTGTTTAACTATAACCGTCGGTCTCACGGTTATAAACTAACCGTCACACCCCTATGCATGAGATAATCAGAGCTGCTAACTGGAGTTCTTGAAGCTCCGCCCCATGAGCAGCAGCTAATTTGCATTTAAAGGTACACACAAAAACATTAAAGGAACTGAATGTAAGTATTTCAATTAATCATAAAATCGCCCTGATATGTCACTAGACATTAAGAAATCATGTTAATTTCAAATACTTATATCACTGACAACAGAAGTCCGGCCAGGATATTGTCATTTAAAAGTGAAGTTGTAGCCCTCAACTGATGTTGATGTTGACATGTTGTGTTTTGGCCTGAAGCGCCACCCTCCATCTGTCTACCAATCACGAAGTCAGTAGTGTTTCGGCATCCGGGTTGCCAGCTCTGCTCTAGTTACCACAGCTGCAGCTACAAACTTTTTGGATAAAAAATAAAACTTTACGAAACCTAAAAGACCTCGTTATGAATCAGAAAAACGTTGTGACAATGAAAAAAAAAAAAAACTTGCTCTGTAGGACTCGTCACTTGCCATTGGAAGCTCCTTGTAGCAGCCTACATTCCTGCTGGATCCTGCAGCCAATCTGGCAACCTCGTGTCAGGGGGAGGGGGAGAGGGGATACACGCTCTACAGTAATTTGAAAGTGATTGCAGTATCAGTTTTGGCCACAATCTTACATACATTTCCTTTAAGTTTTTGCATTTTTTTATTTTTTTTGCAATTTAAGTTACAATTAAAAAATTCTAAAAAAATTATCTGTGGGGTATTTTGAGCTAAAACTTCACATACACACTCTGGGGTCATCAGAGACTTATATTACATCTTGTAAAAAGGGTCAATCAACCACCCCTTTAACATTCGCAACAGGACGGCAAAATGTTCGAAGTGGCCGTGGCCACTTTTACTAATGCCTATCCCACTTGTGAAATGAGAGAATTTCACCAAACGCAGTACACCTACATATGGGCTCAGTCGCGCACCAGTATGCAGTGGTACGCGGTACTGGCCACGTGGTGGCGCTATAAAATGTAAAAAAAAAAAACGAGGTCCGATTGACTTGAAAACTGGCATATGGTGTCTTTGTCCAAGGTGCTGCCATTGTCTATAAGGACATTCAACAAACAGAGCTGCCATCGGCCAATGAATTTTGAGCAGCTATCAGACGAGGCCGTTGGAACGGTTGGCCTGTTTGACTCACGGCCCTAGTCTGTGAGACATTCGAATAAATCGGCCACCGGGGGTGCCTTTGCATTTTTCTCATACGTAAAGGATTGTGTATAACGCCTCTATGACCAGCACTGTCAATCGAATCGTTCATTAAATATGGGAGATAATTGGTTTTTGGCTCTACCTTGATAACTGGTAAAATCTTTAAAACATATTTCCTTAGTAAACTGCCTGTTTTGGTCTTTTCCATCTATGATCTAGGTGGTTACAGGCGTGATAAATAAAACATAATGCCTTTTTACGCAAGTGCCTAAAGGCATTAAAGCGCTTGAACATCCTTTAATTGGTATATTATTATTCTGTTTATTCATTTCAGAAATCTTGTGCTTGTCCACTAATTGGGTATCACTATTAATGTTTAGATTGATCGTTAAAAGTTCAACATCTGCTTGAGTCCTCAGTGTGTAGCTCTATCTACCGACAACTCGTATCAGGGTTGTAGCTGTAATGTTTAACTAGAAAAGCAAAGTAGCCCAAGTACAAAAGAAAACTTTGAGTGTTGACTTGACAAAGGCTTGTTTAAAAATATTTTTGAAGCCTTGATGTTTATCGACAGAACTACCGTTCAAAAGTTTAGGGTCAGGAAGATTAAAAAAAAAGAAATTATTACATTTACTCTGCTAGAATGTATTAAATTGATATGCTTTGTAACAGTTTTATACTGTCAAATTTATTCCATTTCAAACGAATTATATTATTCTTTTGAACCTTCTATTCATCAAAGAATCCTGGAAAAAAAAACATTTCCCAAAAAACATTAAGCAGCACAACCAATACACTCGTACGGCGATGTGTACGTATTTTACGTATTCATGCGAGTTTGCACAAATTAGCCACCTCGTAAAATACTTACGAACTGCTGTGCAGATTGGCACAACTGTTTTTAACACTGATAATATGAAATGTTTCTTGAGCACCAAATAGGCATATTAGAATGATTTCGAAATGATCATGTGACACTGAAGACTGGAGTAATGGCTGCAATTAATATATTAGAATGGAAAACAGTTCTTTTTTTTTTGTTTTCCTGAAGGAACTGACTTCCTAAAGATATTTCATGCTGTGGCTACCACAAACAACATACGACAAGACAGACTAGCACATAGCACAACTGTGAGAAATGTAATGAAGCCCTCTGGTCCATTTGTCCTTGTGAGCCTGACGTCAATCAAGTGAAAACATCTTGTGTGTTTTACCTGCGGCTGTCTCTGCGGCCCTCCCTCATGTCCAGACGCTGTGAGTGAGTGAGTGTGTGTGTGTGTGTGTGGTGCCAGTGGTAATTGGAATGCAGCATGTGACTCTGGGCTACAGAGAGAGCTGTCTGATGAGCCTATTTGTCTCAGAGCGCCATAGCAGCTCCGCTCCTCCCCCCTGCCACTAATTGCAGTGTTCGGCTGCGTGCATTATCTGCAAATGGAGAGCCGGGATGCCACACTTCACTTTCTCTATCGCATTGATCCTGTAGTAAGAGACAGCTTCTTTCACACTGACTGTTTGATCAATCTCATATTGTGCTTGTAAGGTACATTCAAACACAGAGAACAAAGGAGGAAGATCAAGAGAGACCAGACTATACAATGTAATACCTTTTTTAATAATACTAAGGCATAATTTAAAATTGAAACTGCTTGCACTCATATTGATGTCATGGTCTTAGGTGGTATAAAAATTACACCATATAGGTGACTGACGTTTAAACAGAGAAATGTAAAGAGATAGTCCCACCCAGGATAGTCTATAATACTTTGAGAGCTATCTGTTAGCATTTCCATTAATCTCTGGCAGTTTGCAATCTGCTTGCTGCTATATTTGCTAATGGGCATTCAGTTCAAGAGGCCAATCATCTAAGCTGTAAATGGTATCACTAAGGGTCAAGGTTTGGCTGGCTAGCATGGACCCGTTAGCCCCTGCTGGTAGATGCCATTTCTAATGATGCCATAAGAACATAGACAATCCCAGACCTCTCGCTATAAACCATCCTGAGATGTGAAAAGTAGCAGACAGGGAAAAATACAAGTTTAATATAATATATAATTATAATCTGGGGGCCAGTTAGATTTGTTTAAAGACATTAATACTTTTATTCAGCAAGGATGTGAGGATGCCAAAAGTGACAGACATAATGTTACAAAATATTTCAAAATAAAGCTGTTCTTTTAAAATTTGGGTAACACTTTATAATAATTATACAGTAATAAAATACGTCCAAATCATTTGCAAGCTATTAGTGTATAGTTAGTTAATAGTTTATGTATTGTAGTCTTTACAGTGTTATTATATTAATAGGATACAAACAGTGAGTTCTTCATTCATTGTCACTGTAACACATTTTTAATTGTTTAATTAGCTCAAGAGTTAGATGATATTTTTATGCTTTGTTAACAACTTATTAATCATATAAGTGATGTACAGGATTTTTAAACCAGTAGAAAAGGAGTTCTCACTTTAGATTAGGTCATGGAAAATGCCATTAAGTAAGTGCTTTAAACCAACCTTTATTGAACATTAATTGCATTCATATCAAGTGTTCCTTTAAATGTTTACAGATACATTAAACCAGGGGCAGCGTTTATGTATGGCAGTTGCCATACCCTTGCATTCAGACAAGCAGGGGAAATAAACGGCTTATGATGCTGCTTGGTAGTTCTGTTGCAGCTTTGAAAAGCAATGTAAACAGCCTAACGCCGTGTCCTAACCAGATGCGATGCGTCAAGATTTTCAACGGCAAACCAGACTCGACCCGAGATCAATCAATCAAAAATCACAGACAATCAGAAGAGCGTGTGGATGTGCTCTCTGCAGGGCTGGACTGGGGCTAAAATTCGGCCCTGGCAAATCCAGCCCATCCGGCCCATGAGTTCCTCTTGAATGTTTTAACTGGGGTTAGGGCCTTAAATTGGAGTAAATAAATAAATCTAGGACAGGGACAACTAATGATGGATATTATCGAATTTACTGCAAATGCAGATAACAAACGTAATATTGCACTTTTGTCACACAGAAATGCACTTTACAGTAAACCACTGATTTTGAGCTAGGATACATTAAAGTGAATTTACTGCTTTTAAAATCTGTCATCATTTACTCACTCTCATGTCGTTCCAAACCTGTATGACTTTCTCTCTTCCGTGAAACATAAAAGAAGATATTTTGAAGAATGTTTGTAACAAAGCAGATAGAGCAACTATTGATTAGTATTTTTTTTCCTACTATGGTAGTCGCTCTATCTGCTTGGTTACAAACATCCTTCAAAATATCTTCTTTTGTGTTCAGCAGAACAAAGAAACTCATACAGGTTTGGAACAACTTGAGGGTGAGTAAATTATGACAGAATTTTCATTTTTGGGTGAACTATCCCTTTAATGCATGGGATCCATGGGAATTATAATTGAATTACCCTACACTCTAAAAAAAAAAAAAAAAAGGTTCTATATGGCACCAAAAATGGTTCTTGGCTCGTAATCATAGGGGAACCTTTTTTAGTGCTATATAGCACCAATTTTGGTGCTTCAGTGGTTCTTCAGCGGTTCTTCAGAGGTGCTATATAGCACCTTAGTCCAAGAACCGGTGAAGAACTTCTGAACTGAAGCACCAAAATGGGTGCTATTTAGCACTAAAAAAGGTTCCCCTATGATTACGAGCCAAGAACCATTTTTGGTGCCATATAGAACCTTTTTTTTTAGAGTGTAATGACATTTTAACTGAGTTTAACTGTAGGTCAGTTTCATTTAACTGTATGGGCATGGTAGTCACAGGTAAAATCATGCTCCTCATTACCATAGGTATATGGTTTCGAAAAGAAATAAATAAATAATAATAAACTATTGAATTTGGTTGTGCTAGAGTGACAAGTTTGTATTGTGTGTATTGCTGTTTTCCAATTTACCTCGTGATGTATTTACATGATCGCGGCTGTTTTCAGCTGATTCACCACAGAACCTTTAATGTTCCCATATCACACGATTGTATGAAACAACATTCGGAGTCAAAGTGCCGGTTCATCACTTCATAGAGCAGCAGAAACGCAGCGCACGTTCGTCGGCGGCAGCGCTGTTGCGCGGATATTCGCCTTTTGCAGTTTAATGCGCCCACATTTTTAAATAGCGCCTAATATGGACACAGTCTATGGAGGAGGGAAGGTCTCTCTCGCTTTGGCCTGTCAATTCAGAAGACAAACCAATGGGACGCTGTCCCTGCATGATGGGCCAGTCCGTGGCAAAAAATTAAATAAATAAATAAATAATCTTGTATCGGCCCCAATGTTGCACATTGGTGGTGGTTGAGGAGATTCCCCCCTTCTATATATGTAAAGCGCTTTGAGTGCCTAGAAAAGCGCTATATAAATGTAACAAATTAAAATTAAAAAGTGCGTCGGCCCACCGGGAAAATGCCCGGTATGCCAGATTACCAGTCCAGCCCTGGCTCTCTGCAAGCGCACTGACTGCATTCGCAACGAAATTGATAAGTACAAACGAACAATATATGTTCACCTTGACAGTTTGAACATTAGTTGTTTCCTTTCATTTATTTTCAAGATCTGAGGTAAATTATCCATTGTTGCTTTCAATAAGGCTATGTCTTAGTCTGGATGCCAGCCGAATTTAGCCCCGCCCACAACATTTGAGGTCGGCAAGTTTGGTCTGGACTTGATCCGTTGTGGCGCAACTATGCTCGAACAAGTGTTCGGACCAATCAAATTGTCAGGACGGGCTTTATAGATGATGGACAGATGCTTAACAGTAACGTAATCATGCACGTCACCAAAGAGCGCTTGGGTTGAATTTGTGAATTTATTAGAACAGTTGTAAAATCTGAAAACAGTTAAATTGCAGTAATATTTCACAGTTTTAATGTTTAACTCTATTTTTGATCAAATAAATAAATGCAGCTTTGGTGAACTTAAAGTGTTAGTTATTATTTATTATTCATTAATTACTCACCCTCATGTCGTTCCAAACCCGTAAGACCTTTGGAATGCAAATTAAGATATTTTTGATTAAATCCGAGAGCTCTCTGACCCCTCCATAGACAGAAATTTAATTACCACTTTCAAGCCCCAGAAAGGTAGTAAAGACATTGTTAACTTCTTAACCCGCACCGGTTCGTGGACGGGGGGGTTGACGGAAGTGGGGGGGTGTGTACTTTTATCTACTTTTGTTTTATACAAAATATTCAATCAACTATCACAAACTATGCATCATTTGAAAGCTAAAACACTCAAGATTCATGTTCTGAACTTGTTTTTGCAATAAATACACCAGAGAGGAAAGGGTTAAATGAAACACTAAAGGACCGGCCATGTAAACATTAGAAAAATATCAGCGTTACTCATCTTTCATCTCCTGTCGTTCAGATCAGATCGGACGAATCCAATAAACACCCGCATACATCTCTGTGTAAGAGTCCATTCTTCAAAATGCATCCCACTTTTTAATCCAAAACAACGAAAAAATAGGGAAAAAACTAAAAATCCTCCGTTGTTTGCAAGAGAGTTTTGAGTTAGCGTGATCAATCATGTCCATTTTCAATGAAATATCGATTCTAATCCGTGTCTGGCAAACTCCCCCTGCTAGAATGGCTTCTCCCACGTATTTTAAACCCTCCCCCGTCTCTCTCCTTCAATCAGAGTCTCTTCTGGGATGCATCATATAGAGGAAGTGCCTTACAGGCTTGGTGAGCTGTCAATCATTGCGCCCATGGTTTTCGTTGGATAAAGGCACTCGGTGCCCAGCCAATGCCTTTTCAACAAAGGTTTGATTGATGGACTTAGTAACCAATCAAAAGGCATTATCTTGCGCAGTTTGCGTAAGTAGGCTTTGGTGAATACTGTTTTTGCGCGCTGGCTGCGCGTTCTCCATGGCGCAACTGCAGTGGAGCGCGCTGTCTCTCACTGACGCTTCCCATCAGCTAAATGAGTTTTTTACACTTTGTAATCTCTGTAAATAGTTGCTTTAGTTTTTCAGTAACTGTTTATCCATTATAATTAGTAGTATATTGCAGTTTATTGCAGATTTATTTGAATGAAAAACTACTCTTTACAATAGCAAATGTTCTGAAATAAATGGCCTTTTTGAAATGACGCCTAGACTTTTCTTGACATAAAAGCTCACAGAAGCTACATTACTGAGAGAATCATCCTCATATTTGAATCATGACATGATTAGACATTCAGTTTTATATTTAAGTTATTTTCAGGCTCTTAACATTAAATTATAATATTTTTTTCCCTAATTGAAAACAAAAAACAAAAAACGTGAGTCACTTACATGTATATTTACATGTATATTACTCTGTTCCCATATTACTTTGAGTTATTATGACTCTTGGGTAGCAATATTTCAAGTGTCTAGTTTAAAATAAGACCAGGTTTATGAATATAGACCATAGGGTTTAAGAGCTGCAGACATTTTCATTTGGGTATATCGTTTTCAAAAAATTCCACAAAAATGGGGCGCTTGTTAAGAGGTTAAAATAGTCCATGTGACTCCAGTGGTTCAACCTTTATGAAACGACGAGAATACTTTTTGTGTGCAAAAAAACAAACAAAAATAACAACTTTATTCAACAAGTTCTTCTTGTCTGTGTCATTCTCCTACGCTATTGATGTAGTAAATACATTGCAGCGCTGCCGAGTTCTATGTCAGAACGGCGGCTCACCATTGGCTAGCTCCTGACGTCAGCATTACACGCATGCGTCATGCTCACGTGAACAGCGTCGGCCAATGGTAAGCCGCCATTCTGACGTAGAACTCGGAAGCGCTGCGTAGGAGAATGACAGACAGGAATTGTTGAATAAAGTCATTATTTATATATTGTATGTAATTAATGACAGAATTTTCATTTTTAGGTGAACTAACTTTTAAAGAGACTTCTTTCAAAAATGTTAAACTTTTGTGCATTTGAAGGAAAAATAAATAAATCCTCAAATGCAATTTGGTTTATAGGTTAAAAATCCACAACTAATTATATTTTCAAAAATAGTTATCTTATGATTCAGAATATGACAGTTTATACCAGTTTTTCTGTTTGTTTGTTTTTAACTGTCGTCATGGTTTGTGATGCATCATTCTGTTAAAATAAGACCTTATTTATGTTGATTTTTCACAGATTCTCATTTTGAATAAAACAACAACAAGATTGTCGTTCTTGAGTTTCAACAATCGTTAACAAAAATACTTGATTTTTGGAAGATTTCTTTTCCTGTTGCATTCTCAGGTCAACAGCAGTTTATTACAACCAAGAAGTCGGCAATCATTTTTATGTGTGCTAATCATGTTTTCATTTTCTTGTGACACTTGTAAAAACAAAAAAACTGTTGCAAAAATGACACTTTAAGGCAATCACAAATAACTAAAAGACAGATTGGCACATAGAACACTGTGTGAGCTGTAATCAAGCGTAGTTCGGACAAACCAGTAGTCTTGGCCCAAGACACTGGCTGAATCAGATGTTAGCATGTCAAGGAAGAAGAAAATGTATAATGTTTTTTTTTTTAAGAATATGATGGGACATTTTGGTTTCATATTGTCCTCGACTGAACATAAAACTGTGATGGTTAGTAACTCATTCTTGAAATACAAAAAGGGACTATTTTTAAAAGAAAAAACTTAACAATGACATTAAGCCCTTGATTAAGTATACTAATTAGAAACATTTTTCCTAATTGGATATTTTTCCTAATCCTAATGGATTATTTTTATAACATGCTTGATGTTAACACCTCCTCTGTAGTTAATTAATTTTTTTAACTGTCATTAAATGTTTATTAATTTGTTATTTTCCAATGTCACACAAATGGTTTTGCATCACACCATTGAAAAGTAATAAGAGTGATATCTAAAAAGCATAACAACACATAGACAGCTGTAAAACATCGCTCATTTCAATAAATCTTCACTCTCTCCAGCTTCTCCACGCCTCTCACCTGCCAACATGAATTATGAACATGGGCAATTTATTATTTGAAACTTGGAAATTTGATTTGATTGCAGCAGGTAATGTTAGCTGGGTGAACTATAATTAATCATGGTCTGGAATAATGCCTAATGATGTGGTTTTATTGTTCCAAGTCCATTACAAATCTACTTTGTGTATGTGTGTGCTTTTAATTTATACAACACACACACATAATTGAAATTACTTGAGCATTGAAAAGCAACATGGTAAACTGTTATTTCTCTAAGGCCAGACTATATCAGAGACCCAATCTTAATATCTTAAAATTGATTTCCTCTGCACCATGCTCTGAGGAACATGCATTTATTGGATGCTGAAATAATGCTATATGAGGTGGCACATGCTTTAAAGCAATGCATCACCAGAGACCCCATAATAAAATACAGCACAAATGAGCATATATTATGGCTTTATTTGTTCATTGATGAGGAAAATAAGTTTCCATTTCATCTTCCTTTTTTTTGTAAAAGTTTCTCAGAAGTCTTCTGAAGAACACAGAATTTTGTATATTTCTTTATATCCTGTCAGAAGTAATTTTTCAGCTGCAAGCAACTGGGAAAAGTGAGCCAACACTCAATATTAAAAGAAAAGGGGGAAAGAAATTAAGCCATTTTTGTTTGCAAAATAAATGTATGATGATAAGATGTGATTTACACGTTAAGACAGAATAAATGCAGTGTGACCTTGTATGATGCCTGTTGGGAACTTTGTAATCTTTATTGTTTATGAACAGTTTGTTTTTTTTATTACCGAATCACTGATTAGTAGCTTGCAGCAACAGCCACTCATTGAGTATGTGTACACCATACATATGGCATAGAAAAAAAAAAAAATATGGCGCGCGTCACGAAAATGGGCAAAGAGGCGGGACGTGATAGGAGCTGAGTTGCCTGTTTGCTGAAACCATGCCTGTCTAGCTCGACCATAGTGGCAATCCACAATGCCCTTAATATTACCGAACTTTAAGGCTTAATATAATTTAAATGGATAAGTTCTAAAAAAAATCACACCTCTCACAGTTGTCAAGAAGGGCGAAATTAGCTAAAACTAGCCAAAACCACTTTTTGTACCAGGCTGTAAACATATTTTTTTCTGCTGTAAATTTGGGAGTTTTACTATATACCGTGTGTAGTATATACTATACTAGACACAGATAGGGCTTAAATAGGTTACAGCTCTCTGACATCATTATGAATTATTTTGAACCGTAGCCAGCAATAGTCAATAAGGAAGATTATGCAGACACTTACTATGTATATATCTGCATGTGAGAAAAATGTGTTAATTTTAAGAAGAATGCAAACATACTAGTTTTATCATTTGAAACTGCTACGGCAGTGGGGAAAATGCATGGGTATTATTTTAATATTATGTTTAGTTTTTACCCACCACCTGCCCTGTTCAGATGGTAATTTACACATTTGGACAAATGTGAACTTTTTATTTACAATAATAAATCCTGAAATTTGACATTAGTAACTTACTTTTCGTGCCATTTGGCGTGCACTCATGCTCCAAAGTTCCCTTTCGAAAGGGAACTCTCGCTGCGTCTAGCTGACGCTATGGGGAACGCCCTCGGCGTGACTGGTGTCTGAAGCTACTATCGAATCACGGCAAAGTCTTTGACCGACGTCAGCCCATGACGTCATCAACGTGCGACCCGGAAGTATAAAAGGGCGCCGTGCCAACACATACATATCTTTTTCGTCTTCAGGGACTGTTTGTTTGAAGCGGTAATCTGCAGATCTGGTAAAGTATTACTAAACTAGGAAAAGGATGAAACGCACAGAGAAGAGGCAGAGCTTTAGGAAGTGTGTTGACCCGTGTCAGAGATTTCTGACACCGGGAGACACACATTCTCTGTGCGTTTATTGCCTGGGCGAAGAGCATGCACAGGCAGTTCTCGAGGGAGCTGCCTGTGCAAACTGTGAGCAATTTCCAGTTAGAACGCTCCGTTCTCGTCTGGCCCTCTTCTCGAGGGAAGAGGGTGCAACATCTGGGGCTGCTGATGTGAGTTCCGCTCTCGCTGAGGCGGAGCGGCGGCGCACTTCATGGGGTTCCCAGATGGAGCTCGCTGATCGTCTGGAGAGAGGTGTGGTACTCTCGGACGATCAAACGGCTGACGAGAGCGACCTGCAGGTCGATGTGGTGAACGATGGTTCTCCGCTGAGACCTGCAGCGGGTGCTCTTCGGGACGGGCAGGAGATGGCTGAGGAGGATGATGAGAGCGACCAGGACCTGCCTGGACCCTCTCAGCCACCCTGTCCCGCGTATGCCGAGTTGCTGGATGCTATGGAGCGCGCCACGGACAGGCTGAGGCTGCCCTGGCGGCGCGCTGGGGGAGAGGTCGCTCGTGGACGGCTCGACGATCGATTTCTCCCCGGTCATACACCAGCACCTCAGATGAGCCTTCCATTCCTACCGGACCTCCATACTGAGGTCCAGGCGGCATGGAAGAACCCGTTCTCTGCCCGCATTCACCGACATCAGCGGGCGAGCTTTGCTGATGTCGAGGGAGTGGGTAAGCACGGGTATGTGTCGATGCCTCCCATAGACGAGACGTTTGCGAACTATCTCGTCTCTGGGCAGGTGTCGACACTGAGAGCTCCATCTCTGCCATCCAAACCGCTGAAAACTACCTCGCGGTTGAATGGCAGGGCATACGCGGCAGCAGGTCAGGCTGGTGCGACCCTGCACACGATGGCGGTGTTGCAGGCGTACCAGGCGGACCTGCTGGAGGATCTCGACCAGGGGGCCGGGCTGTCCCCTGAGGCGGTTGCTGAGCTGCGCCGCACCACAGATCTGTCTCTCCGGGCCACCAAGCAGACTGCTGCTGCTATCGGCCGCTCTATGGCGGCTATGGTGGTTACGGAGAGGCATCTGTGGTTGGGCCTGGCTGATATCGGGGAGAAAGAAAAGGGTTTTCTCCTCGATTCACCGGTTTCGCCTACTGAGCTTTTCGGCACCTCCGTGGAGGCGGTGGTTGGAAAGTTCAGGGAGGCGAAGGCGCGCTCAGCGGCATTTAAAACATGCATACCGCTGAGATCCGCGCCCCCACCCAGGCAGGCGGGACCTGGTCCTTCACGGTCTGAGGACCGTAGGCAGGACCAGAGGGCTAGCGTCTCCTCTCGTGCCCCCCCTCCTTGGAGGAGCAGGGCACAGAGGAGACGGGACTCCCGCGGGGGGAAAAAGGATTTAAGGGAGGTGATCCAGGACAAACGTTCCCAACGAAGGCGTTGGTAATGGGTCACTTCCCTTGAGGGCGGTTACATCATAGCCCTCTCCTTTTTCCTTTCTATGTCTTTTTATGACTTTTTACCCAGGCGCTTCTTACATCAGGCCTGAGGCGGGCCTATGATGAGTAGTACTATGTTCTGATGGCCCGCCCGGAGAGTGAGAACGCCCCTTTCAGGCATTCATGGGCGGTAGAACATGGTGGTGAGAACTGCACAATGAGTCTTCGCTCAGCATGCCGCAGGTGAGAGTGGTCTTTTTTGTATGTAATACTAAAAATATGTATTTCTTACAGACCCCAGGTTCCTGTATAGAGTTGGGTATTCATCAGAGAGAACTGTCTTTCCCCTGTTTAGTTAGGCTTGAACACAGCACCATTATCTGGGCTATGTGTGTGAGCGTGTGTTGGCTTTCCCTGGTTGGTCAAGATGGCGCCAGATAGGCCACCGCTTATGGTTATCAGAAGATGGGCCTCCTCTCATTTGAGAGTATTGTTAGGCCGCCGCTCTTTTCTTTGAAATATTTGCGGATTACTAGGCGGTAGCACACTTTTCTGTTAGAATGTAGTGGTTGTCTACCGCCTAGGGTTATTATGTGTCTTCGGTCCCCTAAGCCACTGCAGGTTGGATTAGTTTGTCTCTGTTACGACTGAGCGCTACGGCGTCAGTTGGTATGTGGTAAAGGAGGCGCGTTGCTGAGGCACCGTCACCTTTTTTGTTGTACTTAGATCAGAGCCTCCTCTCATTGAGAGTCGTTGGGTTTAATAGCAGTCAGTTTGTTTGTCTGGCAGTTATTTCTCGTTTTTGCGAAACTCGTACAGCTTGTAGGCTTCTACAAGCCTCCCTGGAACGGGTCCCCATTGTAATGGGTAGCTATCATGTGTTAGGCCTCAGCAGGCCTCCATGAAAACGAGCCGTTGGGTCTAATATTACTACAACCCACATTTTTCAAACATGGCGGTCCCAGTTAGCAGGAAGGATTGCACCGTTCTCAAGAATAACGGTGATAGTGGTAGGCCTTATCAGGCCTCTAGTAAGGCAGGTGACAATGCTTAAGCATCAAGGTACTACTAGCCTAGCTGGCTATCAGGTTAAATAGGGGTGAATACGCTCTCCTGAAGGTCGGCTGTCAATTGTAGGCCTCAGTAGGCCTCTTGAACAAGGCGCATTTTCAGTTGGAAGGCCTCAAACAGGCCTCACTGGAGGTATGTACCGATGTGCGCATCAGGACAGCTAGCCTGGAGGCTATCAGGTTGTAGGCCTCATCAGGCCTCCCCGAAGGCCCGCTGGTAGGTGTAAGGCCTTACTAGGCCTCCTTGAGAGTGAGCTCTCAGGTTGTGATCACTACCAGAAGCAGGTTGTAGGCCTCATCAGGCCTCCCTGAAAGGCCTGCTGTTAACTCTAAGACCTTACTAGGCTTTCCTGAGGGTGAGTTCCCGGATTGTGGTCACTCTCAGAGGCAGGTTGTAGGCCTCATCAGGCCTCCCTGAGAGCCTGCTGTTAATTCTAGGCCTTAATAGGCCTCCCTGACTCGAACAAGGTAGTAGGCCCCATCAGGCCTCCCTAAGGTGTTCCTGGGGTCCAGTCATCTGAAAACAGTTAGCACGCATTGCATACAGGTAGCAGGCCTCTCCAGGCCTCCCTGAAGGCTGCTTATCAGGTAGTAGGCCTTAATAGGCCTCCCTTGAGGGCGAGTTCCTTAATCAGGATGCTCGAAAAGCCTGCGTAGCTTGACTGTCGAGTCCCAGATGGTGGTCACTCGAACGAGGTAGTAGGCCCCATCAGGCCTCCCTGAGGTGTTCCTGGGACCCAGTCATTTGGCACGTATTGCAATCAGGTAGTAGGCCTCTCCAGGCCTCCCTAAAGGCTGGTTATCAGGTAGTAGGCCTTAATAGGCCTCCCTTGAGGACGGGTTCCTTAAACAGGATGCCCGACTAGCCTGCGTAGCTTGACTGTCAAGTAGTAGGCCTCCATTAGGCCTCCTTGAGAAAACAAGGGTAACCTCAGCAGGCGGTATTGCTGTCAGGTAGTAGGCCTCACTAAGGCCTCCCTGAGGACGGAGTCCCGAGCCTGGATGCTTGGGTTTCCAGCATGGCTTGCGGTTAGGTAGTAGGCCTCTATAGGCCTCCCTGGAATACCCGCTATCAAGTAGTAGGCCCACAGGGCCTCCTTGAAGTTGAAGTTCCTGAGCTAGGCACTTTAATTACCAGTTCTCTGTGAGAACTTGTGGTAGTTGGGCCTACAGCTGGAGGTTACTCGCCAGGCAGGCTCAGCTGCTCCCCTCAATGAGGGTCGTCTATGAGTGCTCAGCCGCCTGAGCCTGGTCAGACGGTCGTAGGCCTCTCATGAGGCCTCCCTGTTAGATCAGTCATTAAGGCCCTTTCGGCCTCCCTACTGCTTTGAAACACAAGCACCTGGTAGATCCTTGATTTGAGCAGGCAGACTCCCCTCGATAGCAAGGGTTGAAAAGCACTACGCTGAGTGTTGCTCTCTTGGATAACCCGTCTCTGAGTTCCGGGCTAAGTAAGACTGCCTGTGTTTCAGTCCCTTAGCTTGGACGCCCCTTGGGCACCATCCAGAGGCTCTGTTTGAACAGACAGGGTTGGCTAAACCGAAGTGTCCATAACACTTAGGGCACCAGGTCAGGCCTCCCTGGTGGCACTCGGGAGAACATTTCCCGAGTAGTGACTGGCTGGGGTTCCTTCGGGTCCCCTAGCCACATTCCCTTGAAGGGACCCCTTCTTTGGAAGTAGTGGTCCCGGGCCTTCGAGCTGTCTAGATGGAACTCCACGCAGTGCGTTAGGGTTCCGTTTAGTTGTATAGCTTGGGCTATGACCGTAGGGAGTGCTGTCACTGTCAGCCCAGGACCTGAGGGGGAATCGCTCAGGTTTTTCTATGAATTACTTGAGTTGACAGTTGTCACTGCCAATGGCAGACACTCCCCTCAGCATGGCGGCGTTGGTATATCGTTCCCCATAGCGTCAGCTAGACGCAGCGAGAGTTCCCTTTCGAAAGGGAACGTCTAAGGTTACGTATGTAACCTCTGTTCCCTGAGAACAGGGAACGAGCGCTGCGTCGCGTTGCCATGCTTCAGGGCCTATCTGCCATACAGTCCCTTCAGACGAGAAGATGTGTATGTGTTGGCACGGCGCCCTTTTATACTTCCGGGTCGCACGTTGATGACGTCATGGGCTGACGTCGGTCAAAGACTTTGCCGTGATTCGATAGTAGCTTCAGACACCAGTCACGCCGAGGGCGTTCCCCATAGCGTCAGCTAGACGCAGCGCTCGTTCCCTGTTCTCAGGGAACAGAGGTTACATACGTAACCTTAGACGATCTCCCGTTCTTGGCTCATTTTGAGTCCGACTTGTGAATTAAATGAATTGTTAACTGGAGACTCGAGTTGTTGACTCCAGAATAGATGCAGTCGGATCCGTCTGATTCACGAATGAATCATTCAGTGCAATATTTCTAATTGATTTAACAGGTTAACTGAAAAGAATCTGCTCGTTCACAAATATCTAAAAAAAAGTATCTGAGCGAGTGATGATGTCTTCAGTTGAAAATTATGAGGAACGACTTTAGTGGAGTAAAAAGTATATTTTGCTTTAGAATGTAGTGAAGTATAAGTAAAAGTTTCCCTAATTAAAAATACTCTGATAAAGTACACAAAGGAAGATATTTGGAAGAATGTTTGTAACCAACCGAGATCTGCTTGGTTACAAACATTCTTACAAATATCTTCCTTTGTGTTCAGTAGAAGAAATACATTTATACAGGTTTGGAACAAATTGAGGGTGAGTAAATGATGACAGAATTTTCATTTTTGGGTGAACCATCCCTTTAAAGTACTGTAACAAAAGTAAAAATACTTTTTTGTTTCTGTCCACCACTACTGTCTTAGAGTTAGTTGACATGTAGTTTTCAAAGTTACTTATAGAAAGTAACTTTGAATATTTCAAAGTTATAAATAGTTAGTTGAATGTCTAAGAATGTCTAATCAAAATAAAGTGTAACCAAATTCTATCATCATTTACTCACCCTCATGTTCAAACCTATATGACTTTCTTTCTTCTGTGAAATACAAAAATATATATATTTCCCCCAATGTGGTCCAATCTCATTCGGACCTCAGTGTTCTTCACAATATCATCTTTTGTGTTCCACAGAAAGAACAAAGTGATACAGGTTTAGAATGACTTGAGGGTGACTGACTGTGCACCTTTATAAAAGAAGACTGTGTTGTATGTCCATTCATTCCCAGGTGCATGTGCCTTGCAGGACCGAAATCTGTCCTTGCACTGAGGTTATACTAAACCCATTTCTTTCCATTTTGATGGAGTGAATGAAAGCGAACAGGGCTCCCAACAAATCCCAGTGGAAATGCTTGGCTCAGACGTGAAATTTCACAGCAAGTCACTTAAAGTTCAGTGACTCTGACGATATTCAAAAAGATGCATTTAAATGCTGATTGCATACTCCGATCAGACCTAGATCTTTTCAACCATTTTAAAGCAACAAGAAGACTGGCTCAAATTCTCTGATGGCAGAGCATATGCTTTTAAAACATTTTAAAGGCCTCCATTTCTATCCAGGGATTGACGGCGATGACTGGTGCAGCAACACTGTTGGGTTAAAAGGTCAAAGAGCCCGAATCTAGGACAGTTGCCTTCTTGAAATGAGAGAGAATATAGTTCTTCTGTGTGAATTACCCCTTATCATTCTTCCTGTCTGTCCCCGGGCTCTTTGGACGGAGCTTTAAGAGCCGAGAATCCATTCAGATAGGGGATGTGCAAGTATGTTAACCCAGAGAAGTGACCTCTATTTCCGCGACTAGATGTTTATGTTGCTGGATGCTCCAGAGATTGTTTTTCTGCCCCAGCAAAACTTTGCTGCCCCTGTCGTAGCGGAATTTTTCTTTTATTTACTGTTTGAAAGTGGAGAGTTTGACTCTGTCTTACAGCTGATTCCTCCCTGCTGCCCCTCTTCAAAAGCATAAGCATGTCAAATATATTTCCTAGTTTAAATATACAACTCTCGTTATGAAAAATTATGGTTGTGATTATTTAAAATTTTTGGCAGCAGTATGAAGCGGTTTATGAATCAATCATCAGCGGTTCACATACCACTGCTTTGTTTTATGAATCAAAGGGCAGAGCTTGTGCGTTCAAGTGATCATCATCTCATTAAAGAAGCTTTATTATCAAGCCGAGGTCACAAAGACTAAAAACAGCGAAATGTAATTCCAGCAGAATGTTTTTTTCTCTCTTGTTGCACAAGGTCCACTCCATAATACCTTGAACCAAATTCCCTCATAACATACTTGATTTCTACTCCCAGTAGTCCGTGTTTGCACACTAAAATACATATTTTTTGGTAAATCATCTGACTTTTGCTTGTGGAGACTGCATGAAAAATTTTTAGATTTAGAGTCTTGGGCATTTATGATTTGTGCTTGCACAAATTTTGATGATGAAATTCAATAAGTATTGATCATGACGATAGAAATTACAAAAAAACAAACAAACAAAAAAAAACAAAAATATATATATATATGTATATCATTATTATCCCATATAATTAGTGCTGAAAAATCGATTAATCGCATCCAAAATAACGTTGTGTTTACATAATATGTGTGTGCACTGTGTATAATTATTATGTGTATATACATACACATATATGTATATACACATACACATGTATGTGTATATACATACACATACATGTATATATTTCAGAAAATGTTTTTAAATTTATATATAATATAAATATATATACACATGCAAATATTTCTTAAATATATACATGTATGTGTGCATATTCAAATATACATAATAATTATACACAGTGCACACACATTATGTAAACAAACTTATTTTGGATGTGATTAATCTATATATATGTATATATATGTATATATATATACACACATATACACTCACCTAAAGGATTATTAGGAACACCTGTTCATTTTCTCATTAATGCAATTATCTAATCGACCAGTCACATGGCAGTTGCTTCAATGCATTCAGGGGTGTGGTCCTGGTCAAGACAATCTCCTGGGGCCTCATTTATAAACGTTGCGTACGCACAAAAGAAGGCGTACGCCGCTCTCTACGCAATAATTGGTATTTATAAAAAGCAAACTTGACGGGAAAATGTGCGGTCCTTCACGCAAGCTCTGACCCAGGCGTACGCACAAAAACGGGTGAAATGAGAAATGGCGACACCGTCGGCAGATGGAAGAAACCCGTGAAAGTGTGTGAAACTGTAGACCGTAGTGTAAAAGAAATGGCAATACTGCCTCTCATAAATAACACGAAGACTTCACAAAGCAAGTCTTACAATTAACAGCCTACACGAACACCCGTTTGATCGATCTGCAGTGTAAAACAAACAAAATCAAACGAAAATTACAACAGAAATGCAAATGAACACATATTTGCTAAAAGAAAAGTGAAATATGTTCTGCAATAATATTGGCATGTTATGCAATTCATCTCATAAATAGTATGGTAAACAGAACAAAATAGCTAATGTACAAAACTGATATTCTCGTCAATGTGTCCGTCTGGCGGAGCAGATATAGATGCAATTAGATAGACAGATAGATTGATAATTAGGGAGATATATAGACAGATAGATATATAGATAGATGTATTAACAGTGTTTCCCACAGATTAGAAACCAATTTGTGGTGGTGGGCGGGCGGCGGCCAGCGGGCGGGGATTTGGTTGGGGTATTTGGGGTTTGTGATTGGCACAAATATCGATGATTCAGTATCAATTCATATGTATATAGCCTACTGTACATATAAGGAAAAATAAGTTTTCCTTTTTAGCACTAATTCAAACTATTTTAATTTATAATTTCCTCACATTCATTAATATTCACTTGTGTGTGCTTTTTATAAGTATCATTAAAAAGATTAGGATGTAAGTTATTAACGTTTTAAAATTTCACATTTAAAGAAATCTAGTGTTTGATCATGTCTAAATATATTCAAATGCAAAACCTAAAAATAAGTAAGCAGTTATGATCTGCAATACTTTTTTGAGCAACTAGACTAGATGCATGTATATTGATTAAAGAGCCATACAGACACCTATAGTGGGTAAACCATGGCATTACAAATGAAATTAATTATTTTTCCAGACACATAATGACTCTAATTTGCATTGGATTTCTCCATTTTAACCTTAATTACTACATTAATTGTAATATAAATAAGAAAAAAAAATATTAGAAGTATTTATTTTTATTTAATTCATTAAATGGTCATTAATGGACCATAAATATTGCACAAATAATAGGCCTATTTAGTACCAAAAGATCTCTTCAAAATATTCAATAAATATTATTCAACTAAAATATAGAACATTTATTTAATTGAAAAATAGTTAAGGTGTATGGTCACATTTGACCACCAATGAGTACAAGTGTGACCAATTAGTAAGGAATACCTGAGGGTTAATACAAGAAAAACATTAACATTAATGTTAAGATGTTGCATCTCCATCACTCTCCATAATAAAATGATACTGTAAATATGGTTGACGTAATAATCAATGCACACTATGCTGTACTGTTTACCAAAACTTGCTGCAAATACCTGAATTGTGAAACTGTCTTCTATCCATTCAAATGTATTGACACAGCGCTAGAAGTATTGAGAGCTCCGTGAACCACGTGACCGCGCGCACCGCGGGGAGATGAGAGCATGTCGCCTCTGGCTTTGCCACATTAGCGCCAAAACGCTATTTATTGTTTGAATTCCGTATTAAAACTTTAAAAAAAAAAAGTAAAAGCTTAGACTTTGTTTCATTACAAAAGCAGGTTTGACGTTTGAGAGCGAGTGACGCGCGTGAGTGACAGAAAGACGGTGGGAGAGCAGGGAAAGAAAGTGCAGCTGAACGCTGCGTGTTTTAAATAGGGTAAAAAAAATAAAAATAAAGAATAACGACGTGCAATATGTGGCGGCCGGTGTTGATTCTGTGGCGCACCACCACAAATTAGTCTATGTGTGGGAAACACTGATTAATTGTCCACTGGGGAAAGTTGTTTTCATAGTAAAATTTCTTCCTCGGAATCATGGTATTCATGCATATGCCTTTAGTTTTATTTTTGATAAAATAACATATGACGTAGCCTATGTCTCAACCATTCAGAAAGCTGCAAGACATTACATTTGCACTGAACTATTTCCCATTTCCACGTAGATTATAACCGACATCTGTAGCTTGTCAGATGCAATTAAATGGATGGAAATAAAATGCCCCATCACAATGCGTAATGACGCACAATGGCTGATCTTGCACTTTAAGAAGATGTGGCAAATGGAAGGATTCGGAGTGAACACATCTTCAGACAGTAAGAAGACTTGCTGGCAAACGAGGACACACTCTGGCGATGGAGTGCTAGATGCTTTTTTGCCTCGACTTTGATGTCCGACCATTTCTTTTTTATTTCGGCCATGGTCCGAGGTTGTGAGGCTACAGCATTTACGGCTACTGCAACCTTTTGCCACTCAAGTGCCAAATGCCCACACTTTGCCCTCCAAAACAACATTTGTCTCCTCTTTTCCACCTCGCCAACGATAACTTCTACTTCACATTGAGTGAAGTTAAATTTTTTTTATTTCCTCTCTTTGTTTGCCATGATTTCGTCTGATGAGTCTCGATTTCTGTTGAGACATTCAGATGGTAGAGTCAGAATTTGGCGTAAACAAAATGAGAACATGGATCCATCATGCCCTGTTACCACTGTGCAGGCTGGTGGTGGTGGTGTAATGGTGTGGGGGATGTTTTCTTGGCACACTTTAGGCCCCTTAGTGCCAATTGGGCATCGTTTAAATGCCACGGCCTATCTGAGCATTGTTTCTGACCATGTCCATGCCTTTATGACCACCATGTACCCATCCTCTGATGGCTACTTCCAGCAGGATAATGCACCATGTCACAAAGCTCGAATCATTTCAAATTGGTTTCTTGAACATGACAATGAGTTCACTGTACTAAAATGGCCCCCACAGTCACCAGATCTCGACCCAATAGAGCATCTTTGGGATGTGGTGGAACGGGAGCTTCGTGCCCTGGATGTGCATCCCACAAATCTCTATCAACTGCAAGATGCTATCCTATCAATATGGGCCAACATTTCTAAAGAATGCTTTCAGCATCTTGTTGAATCAATGCCACGTAGAATTAAGGCAGTTCTGAAAGCGAAAGGGGGTCAAACACAGTATTAGCAGTGGCGTACCGTGGGGTTTCAGTCAGGGCCTTCACTAACGATCAACACACCCCACGCCGCTGCCATAAACATACACCATACACACACACACACCGATACATATACAACAATCATGCACTGTATGCACTACTGTTACGAACCCCGCTTTCAAAGTGCTCTTTGGGAAGGTGGCAAGCAACATAAAAAGACAAGCGAGACAAAAAGGCAATTTAACTATTTATTGATACCACTGCACTCACGTGTCACCGTTTAGGCAACTGGTGAAATGAATCAAAATCAACTCACTGACATAAATACTTTTAAACAAACAAACAAAAACACAGACCAACAAGAGCATCAAAAGAGACACCGATAAACACAGCTTGTCAGCTAACGTCACCGGCTTGACATCAGGATGCAAACAAAGCTCGTGCAGCCCGTCATCCGCAGCGGCCATAGCTCATTTCACATAGATCGCTCACAACCCGCGAAAAGTTCAAACGGCTGATGACATCAGCGGGGGGTAGCGCCGACACATCGCTGGGCCTCTGGGGCGTTCTATCACCTCACATCAAAATTTTATTGGGTGATGACCCACGTCAGTCAAAGTTATGAACCAATGGAAAATGGCAGCTTCAACTGAAGGCTTGCTATTCTACTTGTGCTGGTCCACGGAGCTGTGATGCGTTTAGATGATGAAAATACAGCTCAGCTGTACAAAAAATAACCACATTCTTTCTGGAAATATAATTGTAACATACTGAAATAGAGAGTAACTGAATTTAGATACGTTCAGACACATTCATTTAATTATGAAAAATATATATATTTTTGATTTTGACAGGGCCAGCAGAGGCCCTCATGGCCCTGACAGCCCACCACTGAGTATTAGTATGGTGTTCTTAATAATCCTTTAGGTGAGTGTATTGGCTAATATAATGAATATATAGGCTAATATAGTACGTTTCATGTATGAAAATGATCTGTACACATGACGGGCGGCAATAATATCGCAAGAAAAGCCTGACGTGTACTGACAACTGCATTATTTAACCGTATTTTCTTCATTACAATGTTAAAGCAAGTGTCAAGTAAGTTTCATTCATAATGTTTCTACTTCATGTAACAAGACAATTCATACTGGAGTGAGCCAGGGGTGTGGATAGTGAGCTGTTGGAAGTGCCATCCTACGTCACGATGTACCACAACGTCCAATAGGAAAATTCAACTGCAGTAGCCACCGTTCAACCTTAAGAGGGCAGCACTTTGGCGGTTTTACACCATATTTTATAGAATTTAAACACTTTATACTCAAATGTCAAAACATTTACTCGAATCAATGAACAGCATTAATAAAGCCCCAGTATTACAGATCATTAACTAAAAAAAGTTGGTTTAGGGTTTAGTTACCCTTTAAAGAGCGTCAAAACGTCATTTAATCGTTTGAATTTCGTGATAAAATGGACTGAATACTTAATATGATCGTGTGGGAACTCGGATTGAAGTGTGTTCCGCGCTTAAAACAAGCCGCTCTGTACACGCGCGCACCGAACCGAAAGCCCTGTACCGAAACCGTTCGGTACGAATACGTGTACCGTTACACCCCTAGCTTGGACACAGAGCTCTGTGAACAGCCAGCCTCTTTTGCAATGACCTTTTGTGTCATGCCCTCCTTGTGCAAGGTGTCAATGGTTGTCTTTTGGACAACTGTCAAGTCAGCAGTCTTCCCCATGATTGTGTAGCCTACAGAACTAGACTGAGAGATCATTTAAAGGCCTTTGCAGGTGTTTTGAGTTAATTAGCTGATTAGAGTGAGGCACCAGGTGTCTTCAATATTGAACCTTTTCACAATATTCAAATTTTCTGAGATACTGAATTTGGGATTTTCCTTAGTTGTCAGTTATAATCATCAAAATTTAAAGAAACAAACATTTGAAATATATCAGTCTGTGTGTAATGAATGAATATAATATAAAAGTTTCACTTTTTGAATGAAATTAGTGAAATAAATCAACTTTTTGATGATATTCTAATTATATGACAAGCACCTGTGTGTGTGTGTGTGTTTGTGTGTGTGTGTGTGTGTATATATATATATATATATATATATATATATATATATATATATATATATATATATATATATATATATATATATATATATATATATATATATAGCATACTCTAAACAAAAATATTAAAATAGTGATTTTTTTTGCACTGTGTTCATAGAGAGTTTTGGTGTCACGTCCTTGAAAATCCACATTTCCAAAATGAGTGTGAGTCATGGTAATT
Source organism: Gobio gobio (assembly GCF_949357685.1). Classification (NCBI taxonomy): domain Eukaryota; kingdom Metazoa; phylum Chordata; class Actinopteri; order Cypriniformes; family Gobionidae; genus Gobio; species Gobio gobio. The sequence continues at coordinate 42,194,124 of NC_137109.1, forward strand.
TTATGTTTTGTATAAAAAGAAGCGTGATGTCCGCACAAAGAATTGACAGCTCCAAACTACTTTTATTGAAAGAGCAGTGTTTTGCCTGTCAGCTCTTCATCATCAGGCAGAAAAATGTCTTGTTTTATTTCATTCTTGCCATTATGGGACCTATGCATTTTCTATCTGGCGATAATATTCTCTATCTCAAGTGAAACTGTAATGCTATATGAAATCAAGACCAATAATCATCTGCATAAGAACCATTGACTTGCAGCTGACTGCTGAACATAATTGGATGGATAACAAGACAAAAAACAGTAAATCTGTGTTCAGTTAATTTTCACTCTTTATATGGACATTGATTGTAAGACAACATTTAATGTGAAGCATATTGGTAATTGGCTATAATTGATCCTTTTCAAACAGATTGTGATGAATCTGTCAGACTTGAACTCAAGTAGGTGTGTTAGATTTTAAATGCGAACTCAGTCATTTTCCCTCATGAGTAAATTTCCCTAATTTTACGCATAAGTGAAACAATATTTGAAATGATGTACACCCACCTAAGCCATATCGGTAACGTAATAAAAGCGTTTTATTTTACACACCACCACATTGCCATCATTTGGATCACTTTGGACAGTTGAGTGCTGCTTGCTGTATTTCATTAAGCCCTTATTTATAACCAATAAATTAATTATGGCTGGAATCAGGCTTGCATCAAGCTGCAGATCCATGCCAGCACAACATAACAAAAAATTGCTGACTGCACCATTAATAAATAATTATTGTTCAGGGTTTTCACACAGAAACAATGTGAGGCCTTAAGGTTTTTGCAAAAAACTTGATTTGGATATGTGTGCATGCCAGGAATCTGGAGTCTAAAAAACACCTACAAATTATAAATTAATAAAAAGGAGAATATTACCATCATAGAATGTATTTTTAATGAATGAAACTTATTTTGAAGAAACTTTTTTCCTCCCACATAAACAGCCTATATTTCATATTCCACCAGAATTCAGCCTGAAAACCAAAAATCTCAATAACAGTGACACTGTAATCTTGACCTTTACATTGGCGAACATTGTCTGATGATGGAGAAGATCGATCCGAATGGGGATTTGAGAGCTCTCCACTGCCTTTTCATGTGAGTCACACCAGAAATCTCAGTGTAGGTTTTTTTTTTTGCTCCTCCTTTCATGAGTTCATTCTTTATGCCAGTCATGCCAGGCAGCAACATCATGCTTTAGTGAGGCCACTGTGCTGCTTTATGGGCTGGAGATGACAGATTGGACTCAGCGTTTGTTTATAATAGAAATGGGCATTGACTGGGCTCTTGGCCATTGCGTCCCACAAGCACTGGGTCTATTTTAAGCTTCTTGTTTGTGTACAAACATTTGATAAACATAATCAGAGTGGATTCACATGCATTATGCATTTTCCAAATGTTCTGAAGCCTCACCTGGGATATCTCTGATTTCATCATCCAGACAAAAAGATACTGCACATACAATTGCAATTTTGGGATTACCACCCAGCTTCCATTCTTTTCCTTTCCCCTCCACCGAAACACTTAACAGGAGTTTTGTCTCACTTACTGAACACACAATACCTGCCATTTTTCATAAGCCAAAAGAGGTTGACAGTCCTAACATGACTTATAGTGATTGATAGCCAAAAATACCACATGAAACGTGCTCTTCTGTCATACGCATGTCTGTGACGTGACAGACAACTTGTCTACTGCAGTTCCGTTCATACAATGCACATCAAGAAAACTGGCTCGCAGAATTCGGTTCAGAGTCACTTCGCTTATTAAATGCAGTTGCCAGTCTCTTTTATAACTGAGTGTGAACAGTTTTAACACTGCAGACAAGACTGTCTGTACTATGACGAACCTACAAATTAAAGTGATGGATATATATATTCAGCAATTCTGTATCTTGCTACCTTAATTCAAAATCACGTGGTCATTGTGGGGCATTGTTTGTAGAATTTTGAGGAAAATAATGAATTTAATCAATTTTGGAATAAGGCTGTAACATTAGCCTAGAAATTTAGACACACCCTAGCGGCAACAAATATAATGTGCAGCCAGGGCGTCTAGCAACTCTCCGTTGACTTGCGAGCTGGAAAAACCAAACTATAGTCAGGCCAATCACATTGTGCATAGAGTCGGTGGGCGGGCTTTACATAATGACGGCAGAGATTCACTGGTTCCGCATGCTACTTGTAAACAAAGTCTCGGCTTTGGCCGCAACTCTGGAAGACTTGGAGTTAAGCTTTTCTTTGATAAAAGAACAAGGAACGGCACTGAAGTCATTCTTAAAAAAGGAAGATTTGTTCGGAGTTTTGCCGACCGGATACGGCGAAAGTTTAATCTATCAACTAGCTCCGCTTCACCTTCTTCGTTGCTCTGGTTGGTTGTAGCGCTATCCTATTGCGTGCAGAGGGAATTTGAAAGACAACCGTTTATCCCGCCCCTCAGATTGAGCCCTGCCAATGGTGTGTTCCTAGACCCAACATCTTGATGTGGGTCTGGCTTGTCAGGCTACTGTAACATAACAAAATGTGGAAAAAGTGAAGCGCTGTGATGCACATATTTTCCGGATGCACTGTACACAAAATAAACACAATATTACAACGTGCATTAGCACAAAACAAAAGGTTGCGAATGCACACACAAACTTATAGTCATGACTCATAAAGAAAATGTAAAATGGTCCCAAACTTAAATTTTTCCTGCTTCGCGGTTGAGCAGCACGCACAATCATGACCCTGCTGCTTAATCAACGATCGATAAGTTTTATCGATTAAATGTATTATCGACAATTAATCAATCATCGATTAATCGTTAACATCCCTAGTGTGAACACAGTTTCTTAGAGAATGCAAAGCTTCTGAGAGAGAGAACTCATCTCATGTATTTTCCAATAGCATGTCTCTTTAGGGGCGCCAATAAAATAAATAGTAAAAATACTCTCAAGGATGTACTGTTGCTTTCTATATGAGTGCTCTTAATTGTAGATGTCATTAAAAGAAAATCAGTGGTTTACTTAAGTTCTTTAACACTCCTATAACTGACTCCATAAGCGAAAAGAAGTCATTAGTTATTGCAGATTTCCAGAAACAAATTAATCCTTGACTGCTTAAGAGATGATTCATCTTCCATCTTGGAGAATTTAATCTAGGCTGAGTCTCTGAAACACAATACACTGGATCTGTGTGTGTGTGTGTGTGTGTGTGTGTGTGTTCATGTGTATGCAGGTGCTGTCTGCAAGCATAACTGATATGGATGCAACAGACAATATGTATAATGTCAAATTTTACGCTGGCTTAATATCAGTGTTTGATCCACGATTAGTACCGTCATCCCTCTTTATGTGGCTCTTGGTATTTAACACCCAGCAAATCAGTGGAAATGAAAAAGCTACACACAAATGTGCGTAGCGAAGAGCTTGGAAGCAAGAATGTGTATTTTATCTCATCCTGATTATGTCACATAGATTTACTGATGTGCTGAATGGGGACACAAAATGAGGACAGGGCTATGCTGTTGATATACAGGACTGATATTTTCAAAATGGCCGACTGACTCATCAGTCAGATGGTTTTCTCAGAAGCAGTAAATCACACGCTCTTATCGTATTTATGTTCATATGAATATTATCCCTGCTGTGCAATTCTCTGCTGCCACCTTACAGAGCACAAGAATTATATACCTCTTAAATGACAGTTAGTCATTTTTACAGTCAAAAAGCAGAACGCCTTCTTATAAGTCATCTTACAGTAACAAAAACTAAATATCTTCAGGATACAAATGATTTTGCTGTCAGTCAGGCTACAAGTAGCAAAACAGGCTAGTGATCTCATAAAGTAAATGTCAATGTTTAGAGGTTTCCATATACCGTATGTTTAATGTGCAAGTTTTTCATCTTTTCTCACAAAAAAAAAAAAAAAAATATATATATATATATATTATATGTTTTAACTCATTATGTCAAATATAAAAATAATGTATCAAATATAAATGTGGTCAAATCTGGAATTCATTTCAATTAATGAATGCTTTAAGACAACCAGATGGTTTCAAAATTATTTGCCATTTATTTTGCTTGCTATTAATAAGATGTATGTGGATGGCCGGGTGTGTATGCGTCGCTTACCATAGCACTGGTCCACTGATCGTGCATTCAAATGCTCCCACTTTCAATTCACTTTCAAACACTTCCGTATACTTTCAAATGCTCCCGTGCGTTGATCATTGTAGCCAATCACAGACATATCCGATGAGCGTGTGAGCACAATGGCCAATCAGAGGTGTTTACGATTCCAGCTCAACAGCGCACATTTAAACACATTTATAAAATTTCAGATTTAAAATGTCAACTTTTGACAACACTACTACTACTTAACGTGTTATACAGGTAGTTTAGGGATAGTTAGTGATAATGTAATAATTGTGATTTAAAAAAATTAGAAAATTAAAATGAAATCACATCTGGTACATTCTGGTCATCATCTGTGAAAATGTTGTAATGTTAAAGGTGTGGTAGGCAATTTCGGAGCAGCTAGCAATAGCGAGCATGAGACTCCCTCCTTTCATAACATCTACAAAGCCAGCTCCTTTAAAACACATGAACACACAGCAGATTTTGCAAAGCGTCACCAGAGATGGTGTATAATTACCCCATGTCCCAAAGCACATAACATTACTATAATAATGAATGGAAACAACTCACAGAACTCTTACTTGTACCACCTGCAGATTCATTTCGGCATTGATAATGTTGACATAGAAACCCATAAATCTGTTAAGAGAACCGCTAAGAGTAAAATACCACGGGTTGCCTCGTAGTTGTGCTTACGAATTGTCGTGATCGCAGCATAAGCTCATTGTTTTGGTTCAAGACGAACTGTAAAAGGTGACTGCTCTTCGTTTGCTCTTCGTTTGCACGCTCGGTGACTGAGGTCTGTCCACAACTCTGCATAGCATGAAACGAGCTGATAACGTGTGATGTCTGTGTGAGCGGGTACATGGAATTATGGAAATACATATGGGGACAGGCAGATAGGACGAATGCAATGACTGGATGAACATTTTTGGTCCTGAGACTTCCACAGAAGATGTATGTACATTTTTTAATATTTAGACCTCTTCTATTATTGATTGCTATCAGGATGTAAGGAGAGCTTCAACCAGAATAACAAAAAGTGTTTATGAAAAAAAAATTATAGTTTCAAAACTGATGACAGATGAAATTGTGGGAGTGTTTTGTCTCATGTCTCAAGAATCAGTGCTCTTCCCACATCTTAAAGCGTAATCAGCAGATGTGTGTGTCATGCACCATAATATAAAATGCATTTAAAATGGGTCTACTGGAGCTCATTTTATGAATCATTAATAATGAATTGGTGCAATCTATCCTAATGATGACAGCTCCTGTTTCTGTCTGCCTTTAGAAGAATTTGGCTTCAATAGACCCGTTGCTCTTCTTTACATTCAATGGCCATAGGGCTTCTCTGGGATATTGTTTTTTTTTTTTACATGTATAAGACGTGTAGCAGGTCATGTACCTGCAGCTGTCGTCTCTTTCAGAAAGTTCCTACAGTATATAATTTTTTTGTGCACTCCAAAGTTAGCAAACAGTCAAACACTGGCCTGCATAATTGCACATGCTTCACATTGTGGTATTTTCTGGAGAGGGTGGCACAGTGTTTGTGTACACAGACATAAACGTGAAGTTGAATTTCCTCTGTTTTGATGCAGCATAAGGCTAGTGTTAAATGCATGTGCATTTTCTATAATTTGTATGTACAGTAGTTAGTGTTAATTTCGTCAGACGAGACGAGACTAAATATGTTCGTCAACAGCCTTTTTTTCCATGACGAAGACGAGACGATGACGAGACTGCACCAATGTCCAAAAACGCTGACTAAGACTAAATTAACATGCATTATTGTTGATGAAAAAGGACGAGACTAAAATGTTTTGCATAAAATAAAAACTAAGATAAAATCTCTCTTCATTTTCGTCTACAATTGTCTATACTTTTACATCATGAGATGAATATTCAGCTGTTCAAAATATTCCGAAAGAGTTCCCGCTGTTGCTGGAGTACAGGTCTCTATCAGACTCCGCCTGTCATCTCGCGGCCGCGCGCGTGTGGTCACGTGGTTCCCGGAGCGCTCAATACCTCTAGCGCTGTGTCAGTATATTTGAATGGCTTAAGCCGCGTAAGTTACACAACAGCTTCACTTTACAGGTGTTTGCAGCAATTTTAGGTAAACAGTACAGCATAGTGTGCGTCAGCCACATTTACAGTATCATTTTATTATGGAGAGTGATGGAGATCAACATTGTTTACATTAATATTAATGTTTTTCTTGTATTTAGCCCTCAGGTATTCCTTACTAATTAAGTCACACTTGTACTCATTGATGGTCAAATGTGACCATACACCTTAACTATTTCAAAAATAAATAGCCTATATTTTAATTCAATAATATTTATTGAATATTTTGAGGAGATCTTTTGGTACTACTATTTGTGCAATACTTATGGTCCATTAATGATCACTTAAAATATTTTTCTTCTAATATTTTTATTATTTATATTACAATTAGTGTATTAATTAAGGTTAAAATAGAGAATTCCACTGCAAAGAGGCAAATTAGAGTCATTTTGTGGCTGGAAAAATAAAAAAATTCACTTGTAATGCCATTACCCACTGGGTGCCTGTATGGCTCTTTAATACATACACAGATCATAACTGCTTACTTATTTGTGAAATTTTGAAATGTTAATAATAGTGAATAGTAAAGAATGCAAGCAAATATAATATAACCCCAAAAAAGTGTAAAAAAAAACATATTTTCCCTTATACTATGTACAGTAGGCTATATACATATGAATTCATACTGAATCAAGATCGAACTCGATATTTGTGCCCATCGTCTCATAAGCTAATGCTGATCTACGCTGTAAATCAACCAGTTAGCTATGGTGTTGTGGCACAAACATTATGCAGGTTATATGTACTTTATGTAACTTATTTTGCCACAAAATATATTGAGTTTTCCTTTGACTAAAGCTAGACTAAAATGACTAGACTTTTGGTCGACTAAAACTTGACTAAGATACCTTGAGTTGTCTTTTGACTAAAACTAGACTAAAATGACGAGACTTTTAGTCGACTAAAACTTGACTAACAAAAAAAGATATGTGAATGACTAAATATGACTAAAACTAACAAGGACATTTGGCACAAGACTAAGACTAAGACTAAATTAAAAATAGGTGACAAAATTAACACTAACAGTAGTTAAAACAAGATAACAGGAGATTTTCTTTCAGTCAAAATATTTTGATGTAGGGAAATGGCACCTTTCTGGAAGTGGTGTCTGCCTACGGTTAAGAGTCTGGGCTGCCAACAGCAAAGTCACAGGTTTAATCCCAAGAAAGGGTGACCAGGAACTAGAGTGATAATGAAAACTCATCCCGTCTCTATCACTGTACCCTTGAGCAGTGTACAGTACTACTAGATACTCCACAGGATTATGTGGCTATGTACTGTATGTTATACATTTTTGGATTAGCATACACTAACAGTTTATGAGTTTAACCACCTATAGCTAACAGCTAAGACTGAAACCTCTACATATCTGCTCAGAGTTTACTAACAGCTAGTCCTCAAAAAAAAAAAAGTAAAAAAAGGCCACATTTTGCAGACACACAGAACTGGAGACATGAGATGTATGAATTTCATTTGGTGAATGGAAAAGGTAGGATATCATTAAAGGTGAACCTGCTGTCTGCCTCAGAGGTGAGCTAGGGATAAAAAGACCAGACAGCTCGCTTTTTCTTACATGAACCCATTTTAATGGTCTATTTAATAAAATCTATTCCTCCCTTTTCATGTATTCTCTTTCAATAGCCAGCAGTCTTCAAATATATCTAATCTGTGTTACTAAAAAAAGCAAAAATGTTGTAGTCTTAATGCTGTACTATGTGCAATATTCTCCAAATGTGAAATGTGTTATTATATAAATATAAAATATTGTTAAGCCCAGAGTATGCTTTGTTTTCTGCATTACGCTCTGTCACAGCCCTGATCATGTTGATCACAATGAGCGGATGGACGCATGGTTCGTTGCATGTGAAATAGAGCTGGCGTATTTTTGTAAGACAAAATCCTGAATTAGCATTTTAGCACTTCCGGTTCCGTCCTCCATCGTTTTTTCTTTTTTTTTCTTTAAATGCCTGAAATAAGGTCTACGGTTGACACAAGCTTAAGACATTTTTATGTTTTATTCTACGACATAAAATACATCAGCCGTTTATTTGCTTTGAAAAAGGCAGTTACTAAAAAGTAGCTAAATGGGACCACAGAGGTTGTCAAGGACATTAAATGTCATCATGCCGACTTTATACTCAGAGTCCACTTTTACAGCCTCATTTTGTTTATAATTACGCTCTTGCAAAGTATTGTAACTAAAATTTTGCAATATACATAACTATGTTTTAAGTGGTGTATGTTTTAACCTTACATAATGCCATTATGTTTTTATTACCTTAGAATGAGCCATTTCTATCCACATACACCGCAGGTCCCCTTACGGTGATCTCGCCATTTTGTGTCGCCATGTTTCTACAGTAGCCCTAAACGGACAAACTGCTCTATAGAGCACTAGCTATTCTCTGCTGTCTCAGACGACGACATCTTTGTCCTGTGTCGGCCACTGTAGCTTCTCTTTGTGCTTCAAAAGGGAGGGGTGAGCGGTGGAAGGTTGCAATTTTGCTAGATGCTGCTAAAATTTGCACAGTGCACCTTTAAATAAAAGCGGAAAGAGTTTTTGAAAGCCTAATAGCTTTCTTTAGGCTGTGGTGTTGTTCGTTTATAGCCTACATTTAGCTTTTTACTTCTAGTGATTGTATTTAGGCTTCAAAATTCATAAATGTTATATTCATTTGTGAAAGATTACCATGATGATTTTTTTGTTGTTGCTTATTTGCTTATTTTCTGCACACAAAAAAATCCAAAAGCCAATGAACAAATTCTGATTGGGTTTTAGCTGTGGGAACTGTATCTGTTCGCAAGATAAAGCAATAGCTTTTTTCCCCCGGTATTATACTTTCTTTGTGATATTCAAGGAAATGTAATAATTCTACAAATAGGACCTACCAAAATTCAATTCAATTACTGTCTTTCATTGTAAACAATAAATCTGATTGGTTGCAGAAGTTATAAAGCTTCAAAAATCCAGATCTGAGCATTATTTAGTGTACTACTGTCCCTGGTTTGTTTTTGCAGTGTTAGATGAAGGTTTAATTGGAGTCAACCAATATGTCATCCTGATTTTCTTTTAAACCATTCCGCCCAAAAACACGCAAAATGCCGCTTAAAAGCTTTGGTGAGCAAGATCTAAGGATTCAGCATTAATCCAAGACTTCTAATCAACAAACTAGACATGCAAATGAAATCAGGGCATTTTCTCATTAGGCACACTTGAAACTATAAGATTCCACAGCAATCTCTTTTTAATGTGCACACTGATGAATACAGGATGGCATAATGAAGTGATAAACTTTATATAATATGTTTTTTTTTTTTTTTTTACTTGGTTTATTTAAAGTTTACTAGGGATTGTACGGACAAAAGGAGATGGGGGAAGAAATACCAGACAAATAGCCGACAAGAAAGGACAAAATATCTAGACGAATGGACAGACAAGAAAATAGACTGACAGAGCTCCATCTGTGAGATGAATTACCAAGTTAGCCAAGCTGAAGCTGGTCTCTACAAGAGTCCATTTTGACAACACACTCTAAATTTTACATGAACCCATTTTCAGTCCACTTCATTTGACAGCTACCTCGGTGTGAAAGTGTAAAAAATTGTGGAAGAGAATAGAATTATATTTGCTCCAGATAGAAATATCCAGTGGCTGTGGTTCTAAACTGGTTTTGCATTCAATTGAACATGATTGGTGGTCCAACACAGAATCAAAACTGTTTATCAAACAAAAGTAAACCGATAGAAATGTACATCAAATATATAAATATATAATATGACACAGATATTGTCCTTCTTGCAAGTGCCCGTCATGTCGTCTGGATGATGTTTAAACTTGCATAGTTCTTTGTTTTTGCAAGTTCGTTAGAGCATGTCGTACAACACTTGATTTCTACAAAGTGACGGATGAATTTGCACCAAAATACCGTGGAGTTTGAATGCAATGCACAGCTTTTAACATAAGGGAACAATTTAGTTTTTGCTATCCTGACACGATTATATGGTTGGAGGCTTTTTATTATTTGCAAATATGTGCGTAGGCTTATGGTTGCATTGTAAAATGTAAAATGTTCCCAGCTTCCTTCATGTCTGTTTTCTTTTGTATCTGTTCATTGAACATAACCATAGGTTTTTTAGAAATACTATTATGTTCCACTGAGGGAAATGTGTCTTTATTGAATCATTAGATATAATTTTACACAAACAATTTACTGCCCAATTAAGTTATTTACTTTTAAGAGGCCGATAACTTTTAATTACGCACTGATTCAGCAGCTAGTGCACTTTAATTACTCTCTAGTTTGTGATTTACAAACGTTTATAGTCTGAGAGAGAATCATCAAGTGATATCAGCGTCATGGTAGTAAAATTGTGTTTTCCTTCCTCCATTTCATGTTCTGTCTGGAGAAACATCATGTCATCTCAATGGCTTCATATAGTTTCAAATTTAAAGCCTTTTTTATTGATGAATTGACAATTTCACCTTTCCCTCTGGATTAGTGAAGCACATGTTGCATTTTATGTGCAACATAAAGAAGCCTAACGAAGAAAAAAATAAGCTCTGTTTATTTATTTTGAAAGGTGCTTCAGAACAATAAGGTTAATAAAAAAGAGATTATTATCTTTCTGCACTAGTACTTGTTTTGAAGTTTTATAGTTACTGCTTTTCCTGGACAAACAAGAAAAATAGGCATCTGTATGGGCACCAGTGCCAACTGCTGTTATACTAAGCAATACATTCAACTTCAATAAAACTGAATGTTCATTCAGTGCAGAATTACTATTTTTAAAACTGTGTTCCAGCCACAATGAGTTGGTGTACTATTTGTTGAGGACTTTTTAGATTGAGAGTGATTAATTCTAAGGTGCAAAGGACACAAATCTTAAATGTCATGAAAATAACCTTTTACCTGCTGTAACTCAATAGCGCAAGCCTCTTTTTTTATGCATTTTAAAACATCACCATGTATAGCAGCACATCTTGAATATGCAATCTCATCTTCTTCATTATGCAAACACCTGTGGCTATTTTGCTAATGAAAACCAGCTGTTCTTTGTAAGTTGTAGAGTAAAACGTTGACTCGTTTTTAGAAGGCAATATTGAATTTACCAAGATATGATCTGATTTTGCAAAAGAGCAATATTAATCCGCCTAGCAAACATGTTCTTATCCAAACACAAATAAATTAATCATGGCTCCCTCCCCAGACTATGCGGTGCTCTGCCGCAAACATCTGTAGCATAAATTACCACACTGCCTTTCTTCAAATAAACAGGAAGACTTCATGCCTCCTAGTTTGAAAGAAATGTTGAGTTATGAAAAATAAAAGCATGTTTGCTGACATGCAATTCACAGGAATTTATTTGAATGCTGATTTCTTCTCATTCTGATCTTGCTGGATGTTGTGGAGTCTCTGTGGACAGTGGTGGTCTCCACTGGCTTGTCTAACTGGACTGACCGCAAGCAAGTCTGAGGCTGCAATAATGAGGGCACTTGTTCAGTATGAAGTATAAAATCAATGTGTTCCAGCTTCTTTTAATCTGAACCTTCTTTGTAATTTTTTTTCATTGAGAGGACCTTGATGAAAGATTTTAATGGAGTTGGATAAGAGTAATTATGATTCATTAGGGCTCCATGATAGAGGAAGAGACTTGTGAGCAACCATAAAGTAATATACGCTTTCAAGCATGGCAGCCGAATAAGTCATGTCTTAATGTGAGCAAATTTTTATTGTTGTCCGTTTCAATCGCTCTTGAAAGTGGAAGTAGTAATTGCATGAAATTGGTTGTTAGTGGCACTAAAACATGAATGTCAACAGACCGTAAACGGGCACCTAAATGGTTCCTTCCACATGTTTTCAAACATAATGTTACTGCACAAGCTGGATTTTAATAATCAACGAAATTGTGCAATGTTTTGCTTTTCACCTCTTAAAACACGGAGATCATTATGCAAGATTAAAAGCTTCACTGTTCTCTCAAGTGTGTCTTGAGAGAACAGTGATTGTTTTTAATTTTGTATTCTTTTCTAAAGAGTGAAAAATCAGAAACCTTACACTAGAAGTCTGCGCAGGACTGTTTTTTCGTCCCGCCCGCTCCTGCTAGGTTCTATTCTGCACCCACCCACTTAAAATTTAACTCTGTGTTCACCCGCTTACCGCTTAGAATTATTTTCTTCCCGACCGACCGATCCCGCAAAATTTAGACCTCATGTCCAGATTTTAATTTCCCCTACAGAAAGAGAGATGAGAAACCACTTTACTTTTCGTCTGATGCCACCAATCCCCATTTGTCAGGCTCTTCTCTGTAAACCTGACTCAAAGGAAGTCTATACCACCTCACCTTTTTGCCCACAGAATGGTGGTTACAACCTCTAGCAGTACAGGCTAACTGCTCCATGTCAAAGACTTCAAAAGTGGTGCACTCATATAGCTTACAAATAAGTGAAAGTGCAACACGCCTTCTAAATAAAAGATCTGCAATTGGTAAAGTCATTGTGTCACTGCTATAGAAGCAGGCAAATTGTGTCCCAAATGAATACACACATATACTATACGCTATGTACTCAACCATGTGGTTTTGAGTTTTATAAGGCTATTTTGTCATGCAACATTTGAGTCTGATAGCCTCTCCCTTGATTCGCTACATGAGGAAAGCTGCGACAGTTGAGTGCATGAAGTGTCCAACATTTCACACTTTGATGTGTTTAACTCATTTTTAGACATACATACACACGTGAACTTCCCTGAGCATGTCCCCTCTGCATTTAAAGTGCATTCATCTAGTGGATCTAAGGGACGTTTATTTGGGCAGACACTCGACCCCTCGATTTTGACTCAGTGAGCGATTCAACTCATGTCCATGTGAATTCATGACTTTCTAAAACATCCAGGTAATCAAATGTTCAAACAAACTCTATTAAAAATCACTGGACTACATAAAAGAGTTGACAAGACGTTTCGGTGTTCATTCATACACCATCATCGGTTGTAAAAATACAGGAAGTAACTCTGGCAAATATACAGCTATTAAAGTCACATGATCAGAACACATGAGCGCTGTGGCATCTCTTTTAAAACGGCATGATATTTGATGGTGTCTCAAACCCCGTCCTCTCTTCAAAGAGGGACGCTCCACCTTCATGAATTGCCTCCTTTACACCTCTTTCAAACCACCTGTCTTCTCTGTCCAGTTTCCTAACTTCAAGGTCATGAAAGATGTGTTTCCTTTGGTGTAGATGCATTAAGACAGTCAAGTCCTGCTCTGAAGAGCTTGCTCTTCTATGCTGGCCATGCATCAATAAAGTGGCTGTTTTGTTTCCCTTATATACAGATCTTTGCATTGCATATACAAGGGGAAGCCGGAGACTGTGAAATGGTAACATGTGACTAATGGTTAGAGAGTTGGACTTGTAACCCAAAAGTTGCTGGTTCAATTCTCAATAACGGCAGGAAACTGAGGTGGCCTTGAGCAAGCCACCTAACCCCCAATCGCTCCCCAGGCGCTGCAGTGAATGGCTGCTCACTGCTCTGGATGTGTGTGTGCACTAACCTGGATGGGTTAAATGCACTGGACAAATTCTGAGTATACCACATCCATTGTCCTTCACCAATCCATTAGCCTTCACGTCACTTCACTACAATATTACTTTTCTGGTGTTTACGAATCCAGTCCTTTGGATGGACCAAACATTGTCTCAATGTAGTCATTGCACACAGGAAGTTTATGCCTGGAAAAACCCTTCTCAGATACTCCAGCCACACGTCATTGTTCAAATGTGCCGACAGCAGAGGTGGTTGAAATCGTAAGGGAGAGACTGAGTCATGACCCCACACTAAGTGAGAGGACTCAAATGTATGGAGAGATCAGTGTGCTGTACCTCGAGAGGAGGAGGGGCTACACTGTAAGCAGCGAGGAATACCATCTCTGGCAAGCAGTCATGTGACTTCTACATGTGTGCTGATTATGTGACTTTAAGTGTATACTTGCCAGAGTTTCTTCCTGTGTTTTTACAATTGAGGATGGTGTTTGGATGAACATCTCGTCTACTCAAATGTATACTTCAGGCAGATCTATAGACCACAATGCAACACGATTGTGACGTACACAACAGCAACTTCCATAGCAGATTACAAGTGATTAAGGTCATAGGGCATTCCACTTAAACCAATTGGAAGGGTTTTGCCCACTTGTGCAACATAAGCAATGACGTACATCCGAGTGAACAAGACAGAGGGACGTTAATGAGGAAAGGGCATAAAATGTGAACTTGAGCCACTGACCTATATAATGACTGGATTGCTCATTGTATTCTAAACTGCCAGCAGGCAGTGAAGCCACCGTAAGTCTTCGAGCGGTTATCTTACGATTTCCATACCAACAGAGGGCATTATTGACTTACAGCCAAAACATTGACCTAAAATCACCCGAATTGCAGCATATCAGTTGCACAGGAATAGTTTTTAAGATGTATGTATGCAGGGTTTGAAATGAACACCGCCAAATGCGGATAAAAACCAACTGTGGCGGGCAATTTGGCGGGTTACTTATGTGTACTCACTAGGGTTGGGCATCGTTTTGATTTGAACGATTCTGATTCCGATTCCGATTCTTAGTTTCGATTACGGTTCTTTTCGATTCTCGATTCCGATTCTTTGAGGGGTGGAGTCACAACATGTCACAGGCTCATTTCACAGAGGAAAATTGTATTTTGATTCAATAATGAGTTTTAGTTTTGGGACTTTCTCCGCTGGCATTTTCACTTGCTTTGCTGCAAAGGTAAATGGAGTTTCACACCGAGTCCCGGTTTAACAATAGCATTAACAGCAGTCATATTAGGACTGCTACTAACGTGGGCAATTTGCGTATAGCTACATTTATCTACGAGGGGGGAAAAATAATTTCAGTAACATTGTTGTTCACCACAATTCGCAATTTGGTCAAGGGCTTTGTTATTACACTACAATCACTTACCTGATTATGACGAGGTGGGATAATGTTAGTTCACCCTGAAATGAAAATAAAGCCATCTTTTACTCACCCAGCTGTTGTTCAAATGCGCGTGTTCCTGTGTGTGCGCACTCCAAGCCGCAGTAGCCTCGTGCAATATTGTCATGACAACCGGTACACAATATTCACTTAAGGAGGTTATATTATTAGTATTATTTCTTATCATATACGTTATAGAAAAGACGAGAATCGCGTTTTTTTTCTAGTGAGCTTGATTTCTCAAAATGGTGCATGTGTGTGTGCTTATCCTGGGTGCAATGACAACAATGCGAGTTATTATATTAGGCATGAGCGCCGGCGGCTGCTGACGGCTCATAGTGTACACAGAGGAGCGCGCTCAGAATAACGGCCGATCTCAGTGTTTTGACTGAATAATACGGTTTCTTTCTAGCAAAACCTTATAGTGTGCCCCCTGAACACTTTCCATATGGTGCGCGTCTCCCTGTATCGTTGCGTGATACATTTGTTTATTTTTTGTAATGTTTTAGCTGATCGCCATTCACTGCCATAATAGGAAGGAGCGCGTGCAGGAACAGTATTTTAAATGTCATAGGACATAGGGCACTGGGACAACATCAGGGTAAGTAAAAGAAGGCTTTATTTTCATTTCATGGTGAACTATCCCTTTAATAACGTTGGTTAGCGCAGGGTTGCCCGAGGAGGACAGACCTGCGCAGCATTTCAAACACGCTACACTCTTTAATTTATACACCACAT